>NC_142770.1:34146314-34457980 GCF_988280905.1 Pimephales promelas
ATTATTATAATTATCATGGTTTCTGTTTCTAGTAAGTACTGTAGTGGCTAGCTCTAGCTCTGAACTAGCTTATTTATTGAGCCTGCAGGACATCCACTCGGTAATGCATTACAAAAGTATTATCATGCATACATAAATTAATCTTTCAGCATCTGAAACACTTTTACATTTTGATGAACTATCTACATTGAACCCAACAGTGATTTAGATTTGTTTTCTCTGTGTTCTAATGAATTTTTTTTTTGCACTTATGATATTTTACAGTGGCAAAACTTGGGATGATACGTGGGAGCCTGCCTGTGAATTCGCACATTTTATGCCTAATTCCCCACATCCCAACCAGCTTTCAGCATGATGTGTCGTGAGCCTAGTCAGCTGGACTTAAGCAGATTTTTTCTTCTTTTTGTATTCTTTTTATTTTATTTTTCTTGCTTTTGTTCATTAAAGTTTTTTGCACAATACCCAGTCTCTTTTGTGTTTACTTGCTTAATGGTGTTTAAAAAACAACCTTTTTCATGAACTGCACAGATCATAAGGGAGAAAATTAGTGCAGTTGGGAGTTTGACATAATGGAATTCCCAAAGGAATTATTAATTTTTTTTTATTTTTTTTTTAGTTTAGGTAAGTCTACTTTATCTATTTGTTTGGTAAACAACAGAATACTCCTTAATAATGTCATTTAAATGTAGTGGTGTTTGAAATATTCAATTACAATATTAGATATTAATTCCTTTAACATTTATAATCAAAATTGTTATTATTGTAATTACCTATTTATATTTGCCTTGCATTTATTCACAGCAAAATAATGTAAAACTAAATGTGTGTGTGTGTGTGTGTGTGTGTGTGTATATATATATATATATATATATATATATATATATATTGGGGACAATGATTTCTTCAAAGGGAAGGAGTTAAAGAAACGTCTTCATATATTTTGGCACATCACATGAAAAACTAATGTGAACTACAAGGTAGTGGGCATTCAAGGTGAACATGATGGCTTCAATTTACTTATTAGATTATATATAGTTTTCATTGAAGGGGGTTTTGTTAGTCCCTTTTGAATTTGATTAAGAGATTTATTTACATCTGTTCAAAACAAATACTGCAATGCTATAATAACTATCAAGAGTTTGTATTTTTGTAAGATCGCTCATATATTATTATTACGTTATACAATTAAACTGATCAAAGTTACAGTAAAGACATTTATAATGTTAGAAAATAATTTATTTTAAATAAATGCTGTTCTTTTTAACTGTTTTTAACATTGATAATAATAATAATGAATGTTTCTTGATCATTAAATCATCATATTAGAGTGATTTCTGAAGGATCATCATGTGACACTGGAGTAATGCTGAAATGATGCTGAATATTTAGCTTTAATCACAGGAATAAATTAGGCTACACTTTACAAAATTAGAAAAAATCTTAGTGATATATATGAAGAGTTCAGATGCAAAAGCCTCTAAGTGCCATTTGAAATTTTCTTCTAGAATGATCATTTTTATCAAGCTTGTATATTTAAGTTCAGTGATTTCACTTAAATGGCAATGATGATTACCTATTAATTGTTATTTAAGTGAAATTACTGAACTTAAATATACAAGTTTGATCAAAATCATCATTAAAGAAGAAAATTTCAAATGGCATTTAGAGGCTTTTGCATCTGAACTCTTCATATGCTCTAATTAAATGTTGCACTTATTTCGTTTTATGCAGAAGAGAACATGCATTTCGCGAGTTTTATTTGCACGTTTAAAATGTTAGATGACATATTTGTGCAAACTATTGTGAAGTAAAGCTTTCTTTGGTTCTTTCGAGCTCTGAACCGCATGTATACGTGACATCACAAGGGGCGGGGCAATGCGAACCTCCATCTGAGTCCGTTTCGCCTGATGCCTTTATGTCTGATGCCTTTTAGTCTGAGGCTGTTTTGTCTGATGCCTTTTAGTCTGAGGCTGTTTTGCCTGATGCCTTTTTTTCTGAGGCTGTTTTGTCTGATGCCTAATTGTACGAGACCTGACACCTGACATTGTTTTTCCTGAGACCTGAAGCTTTTTAGTCTGAGGCGTGATGCCGTTTTTTCCAATAACTGAAGCCTTTTAGTCTGAGGCATGATGCCTTGTCTTCATATGTCTGAGGTCTGAGGATGTCCTAAAATGTACACCGTACGCATGAAAACTGGTTAATGATTGTCCGATCAGAATCTCTACATGTGTGCTTTAGTATGTTGCTTATTTTGTGACTTTGTAGCTAGATCTAACTACATTTTAATCCCACTAGACATAATTATTCTCATAAAGTGACAAGCAGCAACAAATTTAATAGTTTTTATAGGCTACTTATGAAGACCGTGTACTGTTATTAAGTGTGCAGAATGTTTTAAGACAAGATTCCACTCTGATAATGTAACAGAAATTAAACCATTTCATTTCTGATTTTTGTAAGAGCTTTAATATTCATTTAATATCCATGACATGTACTCATGACATGTTTGCTAAAATAGAGCCTGTTATAAACCGCACTGAACATATTGCCATTGTATTTGTATTAAAGGGTTAGTTCACCCAAAAATGAAAATTCTGTCAGTATTTACTCACCCTCATGTTGTTTCAACCCCGTAAGACCTTCGTTCATCTTCGGAACACAAATTAAGATATTTAAGATACTAAGATCGCTCCTGCATACAGTCCATAGGCTTCTTGAGGGACTGGCTCTTGCTGTCCTCGAAAAGTCATTAAAGACATCGTTAAAATAGTCCAAGTGACTACAGGGGCTCAATCTTAAGTTTATCAAACGACGAGAACACTTTTGTGCGCAAAAAAACAACAAAAATAACGACTTTATTTCAACTATTCACTTCCTTCTCCATGAGCCTGTAAGTCAGTTAACGTAGTGTGATTGCGTAGAGTTACGTCACACGTAGGCTCACTATTGGCCGACGCTGGTCATGTGTGTGTGATGCGTGTGACGTACAATAACAGAAGCTTACGCTATTAAACTAGTAACCTGACTCGCGCAGAGGGAGAAATAAACCAATAGTTGAAATAAAGTCGTTATTTTTGTTGTTTTTTTGCGCACAAAAGTGTTCTCGTCGTTTGATAAACTTAAGATTGAGCCCCTGTAGTCACTTGGACTATTTTAACGATGTCTTTAATGACTTTTCGAGGACAGCAAGAGCCAGTCCCTCAAGAAGCCTATGGACTGTATGCAGGAGCGATCTTAATATCTTAAATATCTTAATTTGTGTTCCGAAGATGAACGAAGGTCTTACGGGGTTGGAACAACATGAGGGTGAGTAAATACTGACAGAATTTTCATTTTTGGGTGAACTAACCCTTTAAGCAGCTTTATCATTGGGAAGACTTTCATTTGTTTCAGCAGTAGAAACCCTAATAACAAATCAAAACAGAATAGTTTTTACATTCTTCAACAGAATAAGATATTTTAGTATTGCATTTATACACAGCATACAAATTACAATTTATAGTATATTTTTTTAATCACATAATTAATCAGCTAAATCATGTAATTCGACTTTCAAAAGCTCCACACTTCACCGTAAGGCAAAACAAATCCAATATTTCCAGTAATTTCAATAAAACAATTAATCAGAGTAGATCAAATCAGAGAACGCACATATCTAACATTTACTGGTGATAACTGTTATAGTGCAACCTTTGCTTCATCATCACAATTTTCTTTAATTAATTACTTGGGAAGAAGTCAGGCTCTAGAGTCAAAATTGTCAGTTCGTCTGTGAAGAGAATTGTCTAAATTTAGCAGTTCAATCCATAATAAACAATAGAAAAAACAAATATAGCAACAAAAACAACATACAATTCCATTTACAAGACAGGCAAATGTACTTTTATGATGCTATTTCCTTTTAACAATCTGCTAAATCAAAATATTCTTTTTTAAGAAGTCTTTAACTTGAATCATAAAGGGAGTTCCAATATATTTTGTGTATTGCAGTTTTGGGGAACAAACATGGAAACTCATGACACTAACATAAAGGGCTTGCTAACTTTTTGTCAAAATGTTTCATTTTCACTATGTACCTCTTCTGACTTCTCGGCATCACTAACACTCAACTCTTGATTTTTCTTTACATCGTTGTTTTCGGAGTTGCATTGACTGTTATCATCTGAATCATGTTCATCTGTATTATTTTCTACCTGTTTCGTCTGGCTGCACATGTACCGGATGCTGATATTTTTCCCTGTTTATTTAATTCTCAATACTTCTGACATGATTATTGTCATCCATTTAGTTTATCTCATTTGTTATCTTATCTGTTTCCCTTTGCTCCTCATGTTCTGCCGTGTTATTGTCTTTATTTTCTTCATTTTTGCTATCTACTTCACCAGACAGAAACTTTTTGGGCCCCAGACAAACTGTTCTCGTGGCTTAAAATGAATAAAGGCAAATCTAACCAGCTCTCGTCTCTCTGATTTGTCCAATACAGCAAAAATAAAATAATCAAGAACACTTTGTTTCACAGACTGAAGTTGTTTCTTCTCAAGGGTTTCACGAAGGAAGAACTTACAAAGTGGGGCCTGGTAGTGCTGCAATCCTAGAGTCCCCAAACACTTCAATATGCGTGTGATGCGCAGGTTATTGTGTGAATATCTGCAAAATCAAATAAAATCTCTGACCACTGGAAATGCCTAGAAGTTTACAAAGCATAAACATGACAGTAAAAACCTGTTCAGGTTCCAAAAGCGATCCTTCCAGTTAGGAGCACGGTCCACCTCTCCTGTTGTTTCGTTGACCAAGCGTATACCATAGAAATCCAACATGAGCCTATATGATTTCACCAATTTCCTCTTTGCTTCTTCATCTTTTCGAAAAAGCTAGAAATCAATTCATCAGATTAATTATATCAATATATCAGATTAATTATATCAATATATGTTTCCCAGCCAGCAATGACATGTGGGGCCCATATGAGGGCTTGCACCCGGGATCCACATTGGGGCAAGCTGTGGAAGCCCAGATGTACTAAAATTGGGACCAGTACGGGTACTGTGTGGGTCTTAATTGGGCAATTCATGTCAGACCCATTTGGGCCCCACCTGGCCAAATGGGCCTTAAGTGGGCTTGCACCCGGGATCCAACTATGGTTACCCAGATGGGCTTTAAATGGGCTCTGTAAGAGTCTTATGTGGGTCCTAAGTGGGAAATTCAAGCCAGACCCATTGGGGCCCCACCTACCCAAAGGGGTTTAAAGTGGGTTTGCACCCAGGATCCAGCCGTGGATGCCCAGATGGGCTTTAAATGGGTTCTATAAGGGTGTTATGTGGGATCTTAACCGGGCAATTCATGACAGACCCATTTGGGGCCCACCTACCTAAAGGGGTTTAAAGTGGGCTTGCACCAGGATTCAACTGTGAATGCACCTGAATGTGGGTCCTAACTGGGCATTTCATGCAAAGCCCATCTAAGCCCAACCATGCCAAATATTTTAAGGAAACAATCTAAGCTAAACAATCTAAACTAAAATCGAAGAATGAACATAAGTCCAAGATAAATACAAGACACTTGACGCTTTGAACTGCAAGAAATATATTGTTTAATTGAACAACTAAAACAATTTATATTTCACAACAGTAGCTCACTGGAAAAAAAAAAATGCTGATAATTTATTCGCCCCTATGTCATCCAAGATGTCCATGTCTTTCTTTCTTCAGTTGAAAAGAAATTTAGTTTTTTTGATGATATTTGATTTTGATGTTATTTGATTTAGGAATTTAGATTTTTTTCTCCATATAATGAACTTCAATGGGAACCAAACGGTTCAAGGTCCAAAAGACAGTTTCAGTGCAGCTTCAAAGGGCTTTAAACGACACCAGACGATGAATAAGGGTCTTATCTAGTGAAACGAACGCTCATTTAAAATTAAAAAAAAAAAAAAAAGCACAAGTATAAGCACAAATGCTCACCTTGGTCTGTTCTGTGATGCTCGTTCGTGGCTCTCCTGTTCGAAGTCGTTCATCAAAATGCAAATGAACAAATCTTTTTTCAAGTAATTTGGTTCATTCAACAAACGAAATACATGTAACTTAGAAAAAGATTTGTTCCTTTTTGATGAACGAGTTCGAACAGGAGAGTCACGAACGCGCATCACAGAACAGAGCAAGGCGAGCATTTCTGCTTATAAAACTTCAACTTTGTTATTTTTATTTTTTTTTAAAAACCTTAAAGGTTGTTTTTTCCCCCATCAAAAACCTTAATTTCTTTTCGACTGAAGAAAGAATGACATGCATCTTGGATGACATGGGGTGAGTAAATTATCAGCAAAAGTTTTTTTGTTTTTTTTCAAAAATGAACTACTCTTTAAATACAAAATACACTCAGGGCGTGGTGGATGCTCCCTTTTATCTTTGGGCTCTTGCAGCCCTCTCCCCTCCACGGTCCATGCGCCACTTCCCCAGTGCCATTTCCACTTGCTTGCGGTTCACACTTTTGAGTAATTGCATTACTCTTCAGTGCACCTAAAAACAAAGGAGCATAAGTCAATTTAGCAAGGTTCTTTTTTGCTCCAACTTGTATGTCTTCAAATCATTCAGTCAAGAAAAACACATTTACACATGTGGTAAGCTAAAATGTTTGCTCTAGAGTGACATTTAACATGGAGTTTTATAGAGTTTTATATACCTATAACACTTTTTCCATTACATGTTGAAATATACAGTAGCCTCAAATGCACACCAGATTTGAGTGACATTAGAAACAATTTTCCATGAATATATCAAAATTCATGAATTCTCCAAAGGCGACCCCTTTGGTATTAGGGGTGTAACGGTACACAGAAGTCACGGTGTGGTTCATACATTACGGTTCTGTACAATGGAGGGAAAAACAAAACAAAAAGACATAAGGCATTGTATTTTTTAAATAAGTTTTATTAATAAAGGCATAAAACCAGTTTATTTGTAATGCACTGACAATAGTTTTATATAATTAGTTTATTAATTAAACTAATAAAACCTTGTGATATGTTTGGTAATTGTACCTGAATTCAATTAAAATTATTTTGCAATATTTCAGATCAATATTTTTGTTTTCCTTAATTTTAATTAATATTATTATTTAACAATGTAACATTATTTTCATCTGAATTATAAATAATTGATTTCTGTATAAAATAATAGTACGATTAAAAAACATTTGATTTTCTTTTTTAATCAATGTAGAATGTGTAAGATTAGTGCTGATTTAAGATTAGTCAAAGCAGCAGTGAACTGATGTTCAAACCAACATGTTTTTTTTTTTTTTGTTCTGGGATGCCATTGTTGCTATTGTAACGAACTACCCTTTTACATGCCTCTGATTGACAGATAAATCATGCAATCTTATTTCACTGTTGTTGAGGTTTTTTCAGCTTTGTACAACATTTGCTTCATACATTTACTGTACTTTAATTGTATTGTTAAAGAGGGCAAGCTTTACCATTTAATTGAGCCATACATGCGTTTTAGACACTTACATTGTTCTTTCTCCGTCAGTGAAATAACTGCGTCCATGTTATGAGCCGAGTTTTTTTTTTTTTATTTACTTTAACTGCTCTGGTATTATCAATGGGATTACATATTTAAGGTGTTGCTAATAATTCAAATTATATTTGAATATTCGCAAAACTCACTTACATTCACGTTAGCGATACTGATTCAAAACACAAGCGCAATGATTGAATGTCAAAGCACGGTTTGAGCGCCCTGCCCCCCCAGCCGAACTGAAAGTTTTGATTGGTTTTGCACCCAAGTCAGACCTGTCCGTTATTGGCTGAAGTGCTTCAGATCTGTCTGTTATTGGCTGAAGCGCAGTGCTCCACCACAGTCGTTTTGAAAAGTGTCTGTCAAATGCCCTGTTGCTTCGTCGGTACTTTTGTTAAAATGTGCTTCCATAGTACTTTTGGTGAAAAACAAATGTAGCGATGTTGAATACTTTATTTTTATTCTACTCACGTAAGAGTAAAAGTACCAAATTTTAATTATACTCAAGAAAGTAGATTTTTTTTTTTACATCTAGTGAAGTACTGTAACAAAAGTACTAGTTACTTTCTAGTATTAGTAAGTATTAGTTAATTTTAGTTACTTTAATTAGTTACTTTCCACCTCTGCATCAACGCATTCTCACCCCAAGGCGTCACCTTTGACCATGCTTCAATATTTGACGTTTTAGGCGCCCTTTAGCGTCACTTACATGACGCGATCCTACGGCGTCATCTAACTGACGCTAAAGGAAAGCGTCAGTTAGAGGACGCGGTTAGGTTTAGCTTGTGTGGTATAGTCAGCTCCCAACTCAACTGTGAACATAGATTATCAGGAGTGGGCCGTTATCGGCGTTAACATGCTGCGTTAACATGAGACTCTTGTCGAGAGATAAAAAATTATCACTGTTACTCTATTTTTACAGTGTGTACGTGTGTGTGTGTGATTATGTGTGTTTATGTGTGTGTAAATCTGTAGATATATGATATTTGACAATACTGGTTATTAGATCAGAAAGGATATATGATCACTGTACAGTCACATACAGGATGGTTCAATCATCATATGTAGGAATTAGAGGAATGAACATTTGATCCTATTCAAGCTACAGGCTTTCTGTGCGCTGGTTAGTTATGACAAACAATAGGCTATGCATCAAATGTTAAAAGAAAAGCAGAGAAACCTAACTTACATTACTTTTATATAAGAAATGTAAGTTAGTTTGTCTATATGTAATGATAGTAGTGTGTTTATGAATAAATAATGTAGTTAGCAAGTATTTAATCATATTCATGAGAGGAGCATGCTGAGAACTTTTGATTGGTCGGCTCCTCAACCGTTTCCCAGAGCCGTAGAGATAACACAACCGAGGCTGCAGTTTCAGGACTCAGCATAGTCTCGATGGGACTGACAGGAAGAACGAAAGACTCAGACCTGGCTGATCCCGAACTCCAGACTCGAGAGATGAACTAATCATTTTGTATATCACACACGGCACGGTCCAGCAGACAGCACAGATCAGAGTCAGACACTGACGAGTCAACAACTAACGACACGAGAGGAGGAGAACAAACCTGATAAATATGAAGTTAAGAATGAACGTCTCGGATCAGGAGGTAAGGTGAACTAACAGAATGACACAGATATATATTATCAAATGTATTGTCAAAATTATTGTTCTGGGTTTTCAGAGCGGAGACAGTGACATCACCCGCACTTCCGCTCGCGGCCGCCATGAAAACGCGCACGTTGGTTTTCACCTGATATCTCTGCCAAAACTCAGCCAAAAATTATAAAACTTATATTGTTATTTTCAGTGCGAATATACGATTCCAACGAGCCCTGTGGCGTTCAGATCCGTTCAGTTTTCGCCGAGATATGGTTTTCACAGAATTTGCTGGGATAGTGACGTCACCCGCGTCTCATCTCGCGGACAACAAACGCGCATGTTGGTTTTCGACAGATATCTCAGCCAATCCTCTGCCAAAAATTAGGAAAATTATATTGTTATTTTCAGTGCTAATAGACGATTTCAACGAGGCCTATGTCGTTAGGATCAGTTGAGTTTTCACCGAGATAGGGTTTTCACAGTATTTGCAGGGATTGATATAGTTGTGAGTCTGAACCAGGCAGACCAAGTGCCATCTTCCCAGGATCACCAAGTGGAGGATTATTTTTTGAATTGCTCCAAGAGTAAACCAACTTGCAATCTTACTTGAACATGAATATTTTACAGTCCTGTAAAACAAGTTCCTCTTTGGACTTCATAAACTTTGATTAAATTCCCAAAACGTTATTGTAATTCAACATCTGAAAATTTCAGATGAGCTACAGGTGGGACACAAAGTATTGGACTGGGCCATATAAGCTGTACATGTACAACACATCTGTCCCTGTCTTCTAATATGTTGCATGTGGACTTCAAGATGTCTATTCAATCATTAGAGATGTTCTCTGTGCTTGCAACATAGATGGAGAAAAAGTATGTATTTAACAACTCCCATTCCCACTTCCATGAATCCCATTTCTGATGTGATGCTGTTTAGAATTTGGTGTATATGCTGCAAACCTAATTATGTACATTATAGGAATTATGCAATTATGATAGTGATTATGAATTATGATGGGGTGTGCTTATAATTTTGAAATTTTAAATACAATTTTTAAGTCAAAAACAGCATCCCAGCATAACCTATTCATTTTGCATAATTAATAGCTGAAATGTAAATTGTGTGTTGGGTAAAGCATGTTTCACCTCATAAAGTCAATGTAATTCTGAAAAATGACCCATAAGTGTGCTGTCCATGAACAGTAATAATTAAACTTGACAACTTTTTTCAAGACAACAAATTTTATTAAGAATTAGAAGAAAATAGAAATATAAAAAACTATATACAATAAAAATAAAATAAAAAAATAAACATATAAAGAACAGAACTATTAAATAAGTAATTAAAAAAAATGTGTGTTTTTCTGGAACTGGATTATTCGTCGAGCCATTCTAGACTCAGGCCCTCTCCACGGTAAGAGCCTCTCTTTAGTCTAATTTGAGCTGTGTGCCAACAGTGATGTCCTTCAGTGCTTTAAATAAGATTATATCCTTGTCTTCCCCATTAATTTTAATCTTGCAATAGAATGGTTTAAGAACAATAAAATATATTATTTATTATCATGTAATAAGCATGTAATAACTGAACTTACCTTGGAGGAGCAGCAGCAGCAGAGGCACTGCCAGCTTCTCTGTCTCTGTCCATTTCAGACCCCTTGGGCTGGTTAGTTACAAAAAACCACGCCGTAGAAGATCCTTCAACATGGAAACTCGAGAGCGTGAGTCAGGCAAGAGCAGACAGAGCTGATTGTAGTCCCAGATTCTGCTGTTGCGGACCCACAATCTGTGAGAATCCTTTGCTTTTAGAGCTCTGCCTGTCTTTCCTTAACACAGTCTCATCCCAAAAAGTCATATAACTGACGTCTTGGGACGTCTTTTGACCATACGTCAATATCTGCCTTATAGGGCCCCCTTAAACGTCAGTAGATTATTATGCTCATCAGGCCCGCATTCATTTGGTCAAAAATACAGGACATATTTGGTTAAATGGATTCAAAAGTGACTGTAAAGATTTATATTGTTGGTAAAGATTTTGATTAATATTTTAAATTCTTTGGTAACTGATCAAGAAACTACAGGCTTGATGATCTTCTTCTTTCAAATAAAAATAATAAATGCGGCATTTGTGTGAAATAATAGTAATAATAGCAAAATGATGAGCGACAGCGGTGTTGTCACATCAGGAGTGAGTGAAGAGGTAAGTGTAGAAATAAGTATTGATAGAAAATGCTTTGTTGTTTGGCAAAATCTTAATCTTTATTAACTTGGTTTATAACAAATTAAAGCTTGTGGTAATATTTCACATTTCATTTATTTTTTGTAAATGTTTTTTTTCTTCCCCGAGGCAACCACTGAGATGATAAGCCGCACTGTGAGTACACTTGTCATTAAACAGTGCATCTGTTTTAGACAGAGATTATCGTATGATGTGCAGTTGGACAGATGTTGTATTGTGTTATTTTGCAGGACACTGAGCACCCATCCTCCAGGAGGAGATCATAGGAGGAGGTAATATTCCTCCTCCCAGCGGATCGTGCTTCGGGGTGATGAGGGCGCTCTAGTGGTCCTCTCAGACCCCAGTGTCCCGAGGCTCTGGGACCCTTCCTTCTGAAGTGCACCCTTTCCTGTTGGACCCCGTATCTCGGCCTGTGGGGGCGCTAGAAGCACGGGCTAGGGCCCCTCTGGACCCTACTTTGACCCGAGTTTGGTGTCACTAGGCGGCCGGGTCCCCGAGTTATAGCCGTTCAAACTTTGGAGCCAACCTGCAACTTATTCCACAGAGCTCCTGTAGGCTTCCTCCCGGACTGTACATTAATGGGTCATATTTCATAACTACAGTGCTTTTATGAGGTGAAACCTACTGTACACCACACAGGGGACACAGCTCCACACACTCATGTACATTACAGACATTAATTATGCACAATTTGCATAATATTCGAACGTCCAGGGGGAAACCTATAGGGGACCCGTCAAATAGGTTACAGGATGGATGCTGTTTCTTACTTAGACATTTTCAGCGGGTCAGATCCTGTAAACATTTGGGGATTTCACACTATGTGGTGAAGTCCAGTCAGTAACTTATTAAGCTACAAGTTGGATGCTGATTCTGGGTGTATCTCGAGAACCAAGCCGACTTTGGGCTCCATACTCTGGGGTCATGGGGGGCCTATGTGTCCCTACCAATGCCCGGAGTTTGGAGCTCCAAGTGGGCGTGGTTTCCGAGATACACCCGGTCAAAGTCTCATCTTTGACTGGGCATTAAATCCCACGTGGAGCTGTCCCGTGCTGAAAGGGACAACACACTCCAGACTGTTAAGAGGAAGAAGATTATCTCACAGATTGCAGCACTTAGGGACACTAACCCAGCGGTTCCCTTGGTAAGCACCCTGGACTTGCTTCCAGAAATTGAGGATCCTGATGTGCCCTTAAACGAGGACGTGGAAGAGTGCAGCAACCCTGACTGCAAAGAGAGGGTGGAAAAGTTGCGGCTTGAGAACAGCAACCTAAATCAAAGTGTTGACATGCTGACCACTGCCCTGCGCGACATTACCCGGTGGTACCGTCTGTTGAAGAAGAGGTAAGCATCCAAGGGTGCGGGAAGATTGAGCAAGGCAACCGGGAGGCTCATCTCCTCTCTCGGGTCTGGAGGTGACCCTTCTGCCCACCGTGCCCGGGCCATCCAGTGATGTAGAGCCCTCCACCAGCCAGCAGCCACCCAGCTTTCAGGAGCCGGAGAGCCCCCCAGATCATGGGGTGACACTGAGTGAGTGCACTTGCATTGTTTTAACTGGGTGTTTCCTGAAACGTCATTGCCACACTGCAGAAAAAGCTTTTTTTTACTTAGTATTTGGGCCTTGTTTCCAGTCCAAATATCTAAAAAGTCTTCAATGAAGATGGGAAATAAATCAAAACTAAGCGAATTGGAAATAAATTCATTTTTTTTTGTTTATTTGTTTTTCTCTTTCTTTTTAAAAATGGACTTTGAGTCTGTAATAAAGTTTTGATTGATTGATTGAATAGAAAAATAATATTGTTTTTGTTTGAATTAAAATTATTTTTCTAGTTCCATTAGCAGATGATTTTGATTTTTTAAGCAAAAACTTATAAGAAAAGCTTTTTTTTGCAGTGCAGTACAACCCCGGCATTAGAATGTATAATTTAAAGTAAGTCACTATTTAATATTTATCACTGCTCTGTGTCTTACTTGAAAATATACTAGATACCAGAATGTATAATTTAAAGTAAGTCATTTTTCTTTGTGCACAGATAACATCACGGAAGAGTTTCGGCTCAACCAATTAGGGCCAGACCCATCATCTAAACATACTGATGATGTAAATGCCAAAATGTATAGAATTAATCAATTCTTAACACACATGAGTGAGGGTAAGACGAGACTGAGCACCCTGATATTCCTGAACGAGACGAGCAGGATTCATACGTAAGTCATTTTCTTATTATGTGCCTCTTTTAAAGCTGTTTTTAAAAAATATATAATAATAATAATAATAATAAAGATGAGTGTTCATAGAGGGCGTTTGTTGTTTGTTTGTTTGTGTGCAGGTGGGTCGCCCCCCTGCGCAAGGCCCACAAAAAGGAAACAACAATTGAGTATTATGTGCAGAACGTGTCTCAGTTCTTGAATTACGTATGTGAAACTCCTCCCCCTTCCTGTCGACTGTCAAAGACAGTGCTGATTGGTCTGCGCAGGGAGATGATGAGCATCAGAAAGTCACTGAAGAGAAAGGTTGCCATGCACCGGACTGCGGTAAAGACTGTTAAAGAACAAAAGGTGCTTAGCAAAGCCTCCCTATTGAAATGTCTGAGCCAGACCAAGCAGGCCATCCCCAAAATATTGAGGACGTTTTTTTCACCCATTTAACTCATTGTACTGACAGAGAATAAGAAATGTGCAACATGAACACTGAGATTGTGGTCTGTGTTGTTTATAGTCCTCCTGGAAAGTGACGATCCCTCCACAGCCCATCAGTGGGAATGTTATGGTCATATATCTGCCTACCTGGCAGCCATGTATGGTCACCGAGGGGGGGGTCTACCAAAATATGACCATCAAGGAGGTTGAGGAGGCTCAGGAATGCCCTATTGAAAATGTGTTCCTGATCAACGTGAGTGTATTACATTCTTTTTTAGACATCAGGTGACCTCAAATTGTTTAATCTGTTCTGAAACGTTTTTCTGTGTGTGTCAACAGATACTCCAGCACAAGACCAACCAGATGTTTGGCCCCGCACAAATTGCACTCACCAGAGAGGAATTCGACTGGATGCAGCGATTCCTGAACATCAGACAAAGACTTCCCGCTGCCAGCGCAGCAAAATATTTCTTTTTCACATTCACCACAAATGTCTGCAAAAAGCTGGTGACATATTTCAGAAGCGCCAGAAGGAAATCCAAACTTCACCGATGTGAGAACCTCCATCGCCAGCCGTGTAAGTGTTTTCTCTCGCTTTGGGGCTTCCTATTTCAGAGACTTTCAGTTAGGTGTTGTCTCCTAAAACTGCTTTTGTTTTCTACTTTTTTCTCTCCATTTCTAGGCCAAATTCACTCATCCAGAAACGGACAGAAATAAAATATCAAAATTCATGTGTCACGACACTCAGACGGCAGACAAGTTTTATGTCACAAACTTGTCAAGCAGGCCCTAGAGCTTTTGGAGGCTGTTCTTCAAGGGGAAGACAACACTGGAGTGGGACTCAAGCGAGTACGTCATCGCCGTAAGATGGACACACCAAGGAAGAGGGTGAGAGCATCGGAAGATGACTTCGGCACCACTCCTGAGGAAAGTCCTGAGACCAGACAGGTAAATAGATATCCTGTGAATGATTATGCTGTATTTATTGGCACAATAATGATCAATCCTTCACTGTGAATGTTCTTTTGGAAGGAGACAAGGGGGTAACCTACGTATTAACAATGAGACCAGAGGGGTATTGCACAAAAGTAGAATTAAGAAAGCCAGGATAACTGAACAGTCGCGGTTTGACCTATTCTGATCAGGGCATCCTGGCTTAATCCGTTGCACGTTTGCTGAGCCAGGATGAGAACGCGCGGCTATATGTCAAGCCAGGTGTATATAGTTTGGATAAATGCACGTTCACGGCATTCTTAAAAAGAGAGCGAAAACGATCACAGAATCACCGATCCAAAAATGGACAAAACCCGTGCGGCATACTTTTCACCTAATGAGCAACAGCTTCTTATGGAAACGTACGAAGAAGTGAAACATATAATATGTAAAAAAGCCAATACAGATGCTGTAATAAAACAAAGAGAGAATGCCTGGCAAACAATAGCAGACCGATTGAATGCTAAGTCCATAAATAACCACACTCTAAAAAAAATGCTGGTTTGTTTTAAGCCAATTTTGGGTCAAATATGGACAAACCCAAATGTTGGATTTAAAAAATGCAATTAATAAATTTAACCCAACAGAGAGAGGATGTGCGGCATAACCCATCAAACTGACAGGTTTATTGCCCCCCATAAAAATAAGCCCCGCCCCTTTTTACCACTCCCACCCCGCCCATTTATGAACTGTACGTACACGTTTCCCACGGTCTCCCCTCACCACTCCTCACCACCACCCCTCGCCACCTCTTCAGTTATGGACTGGTCACGTGATCGGGGGGAAAATTTTCCCACGAACCGGACCCCCCCATCCCATCCGACCCGGTACTGAACTGGACACCTGTTACGGAGGGCTCGTGTCACCACCCCCTCACCCCCTCTCAACTTCAGGGTGATCACGCGATCGGGGGGGGGGATTTTCCCCACGATGGTGAAAAAACAATACATTTTCAAACTTTAAGGACGACATAAAACAAAGATAGGTTTAGTGATTTTTATTAAAAGAAAAATCTTTTACACAGGTGTAATTCTGAACCTCTTGGCTTGCCATAATCCTAACCAAACGTATATTACACACGGTGTGTTTCCTAAGCATGTAAAAACAAATTTTCGCGTATAAATTGCACGATAAACACACTGCGTGCAAGACGCATTTAGTTAATGTATCTATGGCAACCAAACGTCACTGGTGAGACAAACGTGCAACGTTTACGTTTTGGCAGGGAAAAAACTGATCAGGAAATGTAATGAAAATGTAACAGAAGTTGTAGAAATGTAGTGGAGTAGAAAGTATAATAATTGCTGCAAAATGTAACGAAGTAAAAGTAAAAAGTATGCACTATTTATTCTACTTAAGTAAAGTAAAGATACATGAAAAATGTACTTAAGTAAAGTAACGAAGTATTTGTACTTCGTTACATTCCACCACTGGTGAAATCCTCCATGAAATCATCATTTCTAAGTAGGATCTCTGGCATATCTCAACAAATATGTTATGCATTTGAATGAGTGGTGTGTAAATATTCAACACATCTTCAATGTTCCTACAGAGAGCTGAGCAGCCTTAAACTAAAGGAGACCAACAAGACCGATGGCTTCATTGGGCTCAACAAGTATGCTTCTACTCTTTTTATTTTTATTTTATTTTTTATAGCTTATATAAGTGTAAAATGAGGTAATTGGAAGTTTGCATGTTATATTTCTAAGAATACACGCATAAGAAGGACATTTTGTTTAGAAAGAAATAGTTTTTCTATAATTTTACCTTGGGTAAACGATTCATTTACTTTTTAGTGTACATTGTGTCCGTGGACGTTATCCGGACGCTATGGTCAAAGCCTGGGACAAGTTTTACCGTCGGCAGGGATCAAAGAATGTCAGACCTGGTAAGCTAAATGTGTAAACAATGGACTACTTGCACAACTACTTCCGCGTTCTTATTACATACCGGGAGTTTCCGGGAGTGTTCATCGCACGTCCATACATGAGAATGCAGATTATCACTACGTTTTATGGATGCCAATTGATTAAAACAATGAATAATGATCTCTGTATTAATTATCTCGAGCCTGCTGAAATGTTCCTATAAATATATTTTCTTTCCAACTGTTCCATTCTGAATAATAAATAGGCTAAATATATATATCCACTAACCTGCAGCAGTCTTCTTTCTTCTCATTAACAACAGTATTTTTCTCTTAGCCTACTCATATTCTATACTTGAGTTTACATTTTTTTTTAATGAATTTGACTAATAAAAAGTACATTGGTGCTTATTCCTGTCTTTTTAAAATAGTTGAATGATTGAATGATCGCGAGGTGCCTACGATCAGAACGCCCGCAGTTAGAGGAGAATGACAGTTAACTTCTCTGAATATTAATTAAGCATTTTGGGCATGAACATGTAATAGTAAAACGATTGACATTGAAAAATGACACTGAATGATCACAATATTTAATCCAAATAAAGAAATGTTTGTGTTTCGTACTGATGTTATTCATCTGTTCACACATTTCAGCGTCGCGGTCACTAGTGTAGACGAACACTGACACCCTGCGGTGAAATAATGGCGTATTTTGAACAGCCGCAGGTTTCTCGGATTGCCTTGGTTTGGATTTAAACTTTATGTTCCGATGAGTTTTGAAAATTCTGCACACGGTAAACATCAGAATATCCTAGTCATAGATGCAGAGGGCTGGACGGAGGACGGAGGATCCTCGTCCAGAGGACATCATGGCGAAGTGGAGGCCGCTCAGCAGAGCACAGGCGGAGAGTGACCCGGGCATCATCAAGGGGGTGACCAGGCAGAAATGGTCGGGTCTGGCTGTGAAGGCCTTTGGGGAGCAGAAAGGTATGTACAACTGTCTTATGAGCACAGTAAAATCCATAAATAAAATGAATATAATAACATCATGAACAGCACATTAATGACTCCCTCTTTTTGACCACAGGCGTTGTTGCAACCAAGGCCTTCGGGAAGGGCTCCATCCTGTGTGATTTCCACGGAAAGGTGATCACAGGTGCTGAGGGCAGGGAGATGGCAGAGACGCAGGACCAGCTGGGCAACCTGTTTTTCTTCAAACATGGCCCTGACGAAATCTGCATCGATGCGGAGACTTTCCCCTGTGAGTGCCACCCGTCTCTGGAAACCATCGGGAGATGGATTACACATTCAAAGAAGAAGCACAACGTGCAGCCATGCCACTGCATAGTGAAGCTTCAGGGGGGAGACAGGCATGTCCTGCTCTTTCAGGCCACCACGGACACTGAGAAAGATGATAAGATCTGCTTCGACCACGGCATCAAGAAGAGGACTTTTCGTGGGGAAGAAGAGGAGCTGGAGTGACTGAACATTTGATTCTTTACAATTTGTGTTACATTTTATGACACAAGACTATGAACTATCAATGTTTTGTTTTTCAACTGTGAGCTTGCGAATGAACTATAGATGTTTGGACAAAATTGGGAGCTTGCGAATGAACTATAGATGTTTGGACAAAATTGGCAGCTTGCGTATGGACTTGATGTTCATGTAAAAGGAGCCTCAATAGTGTCTAAACATTGTAGTTTCATGTAAAAGGAGCCTCAGTGTGACCAATGAAATAATTGACCTTGATCTACGTCCTGGAGCTGGAGTGGTTGGATCTCTGACTCTATTTTTTCAGACTGTGATTTTGCCGGACGTCTGCTTGCCTCTCACGGACCATGTGTGACAAATTTAAATGGAGCCTCGTTGTGAACTGACAACCCAGACAGACTGTATTGTAAGTAGAGTAAAGTACTTATTGTAAGTGTATTGTAAATACTTTGTATTGTACATGAATTTATTCTCACTAAAGTTATAAATCAGTCTATAAATGAAAGTACTTTCCCTACAGCTTTGAAAACAGCCATAGTAAAGCCTATACACAAGTCAGGAGATAAGCTCCAGGGGCCTCGTTTATAAACGTTGCGTACACACAAAAGAAGGCGTACGCCGCTCTCTACGCAATAGTTGGTCTTTATAAAAAACAAACTTGACGGTAAAATGTGCGGTCCTTCACGCCAGCTCTGACCCAGGCGTACGCACAAAAACGGGTGAAATGAGAAATGGCGACACCGTCGGCAGATGGAAAAACACGTGAATGTGTGTGAAACTGTAGACGGTTGTGTAAAATAAATGGCAATACTGCCTCTCATAAATAACACGAAGACTTCACAAAGCAAGTCTTACAATTAACAGCCTACACGAACACCCGTTTGATCGATCTGCAACAGAAATGCAACTTAACATTTCCGAATTTCCAAAAAAGAAAGAAATATGTTCTTCAATAATATTGGCTTATACAATTCATTCTCATAAATAAGATGGTAAACAGAACAAAATAATGTACAAAACTGATATTCTCGCCATTACTAATGCCAAAAAAGGCACTTGAGTGGCAAAAGGTTGCAGACGCCGTAAATGCTGAGCCTCACAACCTCGGACTGTGGCCGAAATAAAAAAGAAATGGTCGGACTTCAAAGTCGAGGCAAAAAAGAGTCTAGTCATTAATTCAATTAGAGAGGGCCAAGGAGTTGGGCGAAATCAAGACTGTCCAAACTGAAATAAACTGCACAATGAGGGAATTCTTCAATAAATAATATATTTTTCCACAGCTTTTGTTGTGAAGATGATGCGTTCACTCCGAATCCTTCCATTTAATCGCCACATCTTCTAAGAGCTCAATATCAGCCATTGTGCGTCATTATACGCATTGTGATGGGGCATTTTATTTACATCCATTTAATTCTGCATCTGACAAGCTACGGATGTCGGTTATAATCTAAATGGGAAATAGTTCAGCGCAAATGTAATTTCTTGCAGCTTTCTGAATGGTTGAGACACGTCATACGTTATTTTATCAAAAATAAAACAAACTAAAGGCATATGCATGAATGCCATGATTCCGGAGCTGATGAAGATATTTTTACAATGAAAACAACTTTCCCCAGTGGACAAATAATACACCTATTTATCGATCTATCTAGGGTATATATCTCTCTAATTATCTATCTATCTGACTGACGATCTAATTGATATATCTGCTCCATTAGACGGACATATTGGATGCCCACACTGTGCCCTCCAAACAACATTTCTCTCCTCTTTTCCACCTCGCCAACGATAACTTCTACTTCACATTGAGTGAAGTTACGTTTTTATTATTTCCTCTCTGTGTTGAACATGATTTCGCAATTGATGAATATTAAAGGGGGGGTTGACTGCGATTTCAGTTTTTTCATGTTAAATAGTGTGTAATGTTGCTGTTGGTGCATGAACAGTATCTGCAAAGTTGCAGCGCTGAAAGTTCAGTGTAAGCAGAGATATCGTCTTTTAAAAATCAGGAAGTATAAACGCCTACAAAAACTAATGGGACTACAGCTGGGTTATGGTACGTCACTAACCCACACATTTGCATCAACCCTCCCTCCGGAATAAGCAGAAAAGAGCATGACCATATTTCAGCAGCTCCAGCTCGTCGAGTGAGTTGTTCACGCAGCTGTCAGGTCTTTTGTGTTTCGGCTTCCCACAGACGCTGTACTTCAACAATGGATACAATTTATGTTTGATTATGTTCCTGAAAATGACGATGGTAATCTAGCTCTCTGTGCTGCGCATTTTACGGAAGACAGCTTCCAGAATCTCCACGAGTTCAACACCGGATTCAACAAGAAACTGTTACTAAAACATGAAGCAGTTTCAACTTTAAAACCAGAGGCAGCAGTTGTTGGGCCACAACCTGTAAGTAGGCTAAGACTTCATCATTTTAAATGTATTTGCATGTATAATTCCAGATGTGATGTTTTAGTTTTGTCAAATGCCAGCGCTGGCTTTATATCCACTTAGTTATGCTATTTTGCGTCTACGACAAACGCGTACAAACATTTTCGACCTGAATTTGTATGTGTACTCATTTTATAAATGTATTTATCATGTATAATTTATCATCACTTTGTGACGTAAGAACAGGTTTGTTATGTGTGGGTGATGAAAGGAGACACAGGGTCGGCGAATACTGGGACTCGTGCACTTTTATTTACACAACTCTTCACAGTGCGAGGTCGCGCTCAAATAAAGTTAACTCAGAATGTCAAAGGCAAAAATAAATAATATAATACTCTTCCCACTAAACACAGCTTTGCCGAACACAGTTGCAGTGAAAACTCTTCCCGCTGAATACAGCTTTCAAATGTCCCGTGTTCGGTAACAGGACTCCATAGGATACGTGCACGAGCGGCCAGTCTCTCTCTCAAACTGTTGTCCGCACGGCCCGCTTATATGCGCTCTCCTCACGCCAATCACTCAAATCACAGACAGGTGTTTGTCATTTGAACTTGACCCACTTATTCACCGCTCGGCTCCGTCCGTCCCAGCTCTCTCACAGTCAGAGCCGGCCCGAGCCTTTAGGGGGCCCTAAGCAGAATTTGATTTGGGGGCCCCTCCCACGACGCGGAGTCACCTGTGTTTGACGATTATTGACACAAATGTCACGCAATAATGATACATTATAAATGAACACACTTCGGTTATGTATTAGGCTACAACAAAATTAATACTTAATAAAAAAAATAGATGCCTACTTAAATAAAAAAAGTTTAACAGTCTTAAAAACTGTCTCAAAACATATAAAATAAATTATTTGCTAAAATTATAACAAAACTGAGAAACATAAGAGCAAGGCTTCAACAAGCCTTTTGATAAAAAACAAAAAAATATTTGGCCTACTATTTCTCCACTGTCTCAATACAGTGTAACTGTCCTCAAAAGCTTTATTATTATCGTAAGAGACTTTGTTAGATATTACATGACATAATCCAACAAAGTCTGTTACTTTAATACCGGTAATGATGTTCTGGCGCTCGTTGTATGCGTGTATGCAATGTATTTTTCCCCTCGGGGCTTGCCATAGATGGTTCGTGCGCAGACTGCGCACTTGGTAGGCTACTGGAGTGTCGCGGGTTTTTGGAGGTCTGATGTGTGGTATAATAAAGTGGAGAAGAGTTCAAACTGCTATGTTTATTATTTATTCAAACTGCTACCCTTACACCTTGAAGGTTAAGTTCCCCTGCGGGCTGTTTTCTCCAATACCGATACCGTGACTAGGCGCAGTTGCGCACTAATTGTCTATACACGCGCGAGGTGTCTAGAGGATTATGCGCATGACTTAAACGTAGGCAGGTATTTTGATCATTTAATCAGAGTTTTGTTGTCTTGAATGATTCATTCAGTCATATTCATTCATTCATTGATTTATGTCACTTGTTTAAGTAATCTAAAAATAAAAATAAAAAATAACCCCGAGCGGCCACTTAGTTCGCTTATGCCTCGGGCCGGCTCTGCTCACAGTCCCACTACAGGACCATCTGCATCTGGACCGGAGCGCAGGCACATTTCGCCCGTAAAGGTAATGGGCGTTAACCTTCCGGACAATGTGAGCGACAGTTTAGCCAATCACAACACACCGGCCCAAACTAACCAATCAGAGCCCACTGCCTGTTTCTGGTGTAGTGGTTTTATAGACTCAGGAAGTCAACCGCTCGTTCAGGGGACAGGGGAGAGAGCGGCTGACAATAAAGGTGAAGTTTATGAAAAATAAGACTTTTAAAAAAAGAAAAACCACAAATACATGTTATATTGCACCCCATAAACACAATCATGCAAAGAAAAAAAGCAGTCTGAACGTATTGTGTTACTCCCTGTCCTGATGAACGTTACTGTGAACTCGTTCATTTTGAGCACGCTCTCTCAGTTTAACTTCGGGGTGCCAGATTTCTATAGAGCCTTCCAGGCGAAAACCCGGCTAAAACTGACCGTAAACAGAGCTTAATATGTAGTGAAAAAACACCCAATCTGGCAACACAAGACACCAATCTCGCACCGCAGCAGCCGTCGACAAAGGCGTCGTATGATCATTTAAACGGATTTTATAACGAGGTTGGTGAAGATGGGGAAAATCTTCCATTTCTGTGCAAACTTTGAACTGAACTAGTTCATTTTAAAATGTGTGAACTGAACTTTGAACTAGTTCATGTAGAAAGTGAACTTCCCCAACACAGGTTGCCACTCCCACGTGACCTGCTGACTAGGCTGTTGTCAACTTTTTCATTGTTGTCATGACAGCGCACCTTCTCGTTCTGTGAACCTCTGGAGTTGTGAGTGTAGACTTTTTTTTAAACTGTTCCTGTGGTGTTGAGCAACTATAATTCCTGTTAAAGGTTGTCTAAGCCAGGGGTTCTCAAACATTTTGGTGCCAGGGACCCCTTTCAGGGGGAAAAAAATTCCAAGGACCCCCCTCATATTTATAACAGTTATTGAGCACAAAGTGTGTGAGCGGCAAATGAAATATTTTTGCACAAAATGAATGGTCTCCACCCAGGGTACTATGCAGGAATTTCTAGCCTACTGAGGTAACGAAAGTGATCTTGCTAGGAATCACTTAGGATCCCTCACTTAGGAATTTTTGATGTTCTTGATGTTCTACACATGTGCATTTTAAGGTGTTTTAAGGCCCCACAATTGGATAACTATAGATTTAGTAGAAGCATGTCAGTCAGTGGCATACATTTTTTTTTTTTTTTTTTGATGTCACGAAACACAATCACATATTCCAATCAGGAATGGCCTTAAAAGAGAAATGTTTCAATAATTAGGCCTATTCTGCACACAAATAAAGCCCATAAGCCTATAAATACAATGATAATGGCATTATGTTTAATAGGTGCGTGCGTTGTTAATTTGAGCTACTGTAATTAGCTAAAAAAACATACAGTATATGTTAAATATATGAATCCATAATGTTAATCTCATGGGCACAGTATGTTTCTATTGACCTGCTTTTTCCTTTGTTAAAGTTGAGCTTGATTAATACTTTGCAAACTGATTGTTTCAGTCGTTTTTTAAAACATCTAAAACAGCTGTTTAGTTTATGTTAATTAAGACCTACATCTTATCTCGCACTTTATGACCGTTGACTGAAACGTCGTGCGGGGAACTTTGAGTTCACTCCGACTCAAACATTTTGACATTGAGCTGTCGTTGTTAGTCTGCTGAAGCACCTCAGACGAGAAGGTCAGTATCATCGCGATGTGCATCCTTGCAACCTCAGTTGTGGGTACGGCCCTGTCACTATGCACTTTTATTTTGATAATGATCAGACTTCTAATGTCAAATCTACAGTAGCAGTGCTAGAACTGACTATTGTGCGCGCACGCGAGACGCCGGCGCGCAATTACATGGGAATTTTTCCTCAGCAGTGGAAACAGGAATACTCTTATTTATGGTCATAGATAAGACAAGAGTGCATCATCCGAAACGGTAAAGTGTCCATTTTTTTATTTGTGTATAGGCTACATTATAAATGACTACAAAATGTCATGCCTTTTAAAAATACAGAAAAGAACCGGATGCAGGTTCATGCCGTCTCTCTGTCTCCTTTCTGGCGCACGTCCCGCAAAATCAACAGCAGCAAATAGTCTACTTGACGCAAAGACATAGATTATCTATCTATAGAAAACTTTAAGTGTCTACTTTGTATTGTTTTATGTTAAATGCTTTATATAAGTTACTTAGGAATAAACAGCATGTTTTCAGATGATAAAGAAAACATGACTCATAGCATGGAAAAAAACGTTAGGTTGTAAATTATTTCGCGGACCCCCTGGCTTTAGCTCGCGGACCACCAGGGGTCCGCGGACCCCACTTTGAGAACCACTGGTCTAAGCGATCCTGGGTGTTGACGTTCGGAATATTTTCAAACAAATCGGAGGCTAGCTAGACCCGCCCTCCTCCGCATCTCATCTCCTCCCCCTCCCTTCCGTGCTTCCTGAAATAATTGTGAACGTGCATTTCGCTGACTGCATACTGTGCATAGTTCTAGCTAATTATATCCTTGTGTGGGTTTGGCGAACATAAGCGTCAATTTAGAAGAAAAAACAAAACAATTTAACGTTAGCCACCTGTCCAGCAAAAACAGAGCAACCTGAATGTCGGACTGGAAGCCCTTCTGCCGCCGGAGTTCTCACCATCGTTCAAAAGCTTTGCTACCGATGTAAATTCGGAACTTCACACGTTCTTTATCCGACTCCTTCTTCTTTTTAATTTGTTCTTCAGAACGACGTCTCTTTGGTCGTGTCGGCCATTTTTTCAAACTTCCCTCTGATGATACTTCTCTCTCCTTCACACACACACCCTTCATGTGCACGCGCACTAACCCCCCAGACCCACCCTCAAATACTTCTTGCCAGTGATTGGCTGGAACACTGTTTGTTAGGTTTCGTGGTCCGGGTGAGACATGATTGTTTTTGTTGCCGTTTGTGGAGCCTGTGGTGTCTACAGAGACCGCGTTTTTTTACAGTGTGTTTAGAGGACAGGCAGCTAGCCGATAGTGAGGAGACGTTTGATGTATGTGACAAAAAATGTTTTGGCCCAGCATCGCTTAGAGAACCTTTAATCCTATAATTTTATATTTTTATTGATTTAAAGTGAATTAATTGTAATGAAAAATAAATTCAATTAAATAGCTTAAGTAAATCGGAAGTGGAAGTGCATCTGTCAATTCATTGAATGTTCAAAATATTAATCTTTATTTAGAAAAAATAAATTGGCCTATTCATGAGCATATATCAGCAATTAGCCGACACATGTTTACCAGGTAATAGGGCATTATTAATATGCCATGTAAGGTGGTATGTGCTAGAAATGGGTAAACCACTATCAGTAAACCACTAAACCACCGCCGCGCCAAGCAGTGTCCCACATTGTCCCTCAGAAACATACCCCTTGTCCCCCCTTGGGCTTATTAGCAGGTGGTCACCCTAGCGTAAGGCCTTCGACACAGTAAACCATGAACTACTGATAGATAAATTAACACATTTCTCTATTAGTATAAGTACAAATAATTGGATTAAATCTTTTCTCAGTGCAAGGCAGCAGAGTGTATCTATAAATAATGTATCATCTCTCTTACGAGCATGCACTATGTGTGTGCCGCAGGGCTCTATATTAGGACCCTTGTTGTCTTCACTTTATATTGATGATTTTCCGTGTGTGTGTATTAATGCTAAAATGATAATGCATGCTGATGACAAAATGGTGTATATTCATGGTAACACTGTTAAGGATGTTGCTCAAAAGTTAACTGAGGAAATGGAAAAGATTTCTATTTGGCTAAAAAAAAAATTCATTTAACAAAATCAGTTGAGGGTCAGGAAATTAAAAAGGTAGACCAAATTAAATGTTTAGGAGTCATTCTAGACCCAAAACCAAATTTCAAAAAACATATTAAAAAGATTACCAACACGTTGAAAATTCATATAGCACATTTTAGATATATTAGAAACTCTTTGACCATAGGTGCATCTAATTTACATCTAAATGTGATGATAATTCCACACTTTCGATACGGCATGACGAGTTTTTCACAAGCAAGTAAAACAGCATTAAGGCCCCTGGAATCTTTGTATAAAACTTCTCTAACGTTTATGACAAGAAATCTCGGTTATTTCATTATTGTCATATTCTTTAAAAACATAGGATATTAGGTTTGAAAACAATCATATATTCAAATATCTGTCTCTTGTTTAAGATCATAAATAGTACTGCAACCCCTCTGTTAAAAAAAGTTGATCTCACTGAGCTCAGAAATGACATCTCGAGCCACTAGGTCGACTGTTCAGGGCGAGTGCACGATTTCTCGGTGTAAAACAGTTTTCGGCAGCTTAGCTTTCTCATGTGTGGCCATCAAACAGTGGAACAAGTTGCCAACAGAACTGACCACATGTGTAAATCAACACTTTTCCACATCGGGCCAAAAAATGGCTTCTTTTAAAACAAACATGTTCCCAAAATGTATTGTAATTGATGTGAATGTGTGAGTGTATTTGTAAATGAATGCCATATATATTGTTTTTGGGATAAATGGATTATTAATATGTATATCTGTTGACATCAGCCTGCCCAGAGACTACAGGTGGAAATCAGCACAAGTGCTACAACCTGGTAAAATGCATCTCTCCTTTTTAAGGTTAATGTATATTTTGCATTGTCCCTGCTCAAAAATAAATAAATTAAAGAAAATGAAAGACAGTTCAATTCTTTCCAATAATAGAATATAGTAAGAAAGAAAAGTACTCTGTTACACTGAGATGGTTTGGGGAAAATGAAACTTCAGCCAGGTACAAACAGGCAGGGAAACTACTCCCAAAGAGTGACTGAACTGAAGGAACTAAATACAGACATGAATTAACCAAACCAGGTGATACAGATGAAGGTGATTAACAAAACACAGGTGACGAAGATGAACTAATGAAGGTAACAGAAAAGTGGCGGGAAAACCAAGGACATGTGACTAAGAATGCAAACAGAAGATCAAAACCAAACCGAATCAAACCGTGACAGATTGTTTATTCCTTATGAATTTCTAATAGTTTCTTTAGCAAGAGGTTTTAAACTTTTAAATGGCAATGAGCCCTAAACAACACCCTTGTGAGATTCTTTATTTAGCCTTTAATATAATAAAATATAGGCCTAATGTAACCTAAACAATACCTTTGTGAGATGCTTTATTTAGGGTTATAATATAATAAAATATGCCCATCAACAGTTATTTCCACCACTTTAATCAAACCACTCTTCTTTAAAACATTACGATGTGATTTTCTCGTTGCCTCTCGTATTGAGCTATTTTGTCCGCACACAGGACTCACTGCCAATCACACACGCTCACTTCATTCTCTTTTTATGAAAGCTGTAAACTGCATTCACCAGTTTTCACTCTACAGAGGTTGTCCAGAGCACTGAAATTATTTCATGTGAAATTATTAACCCTCAGGTGCTCTTCGGTCATTTCTGACCGAAAAATTTTCTGTTTTGAACTTTTTAAAAATCACAGCTTCATCGCAACATTACGAAACTTGGTGACTTTTATGGCATTGGGTATGTGAACACACAAAAAAATTGAGGTCATGATCCGAGCAGGCTAATTGGTCGTAAAAAATAGTCACTCTTGTGCTCTTCTGTCAAAAATGACCCCCATAAGAAATTGTAAAAAATTTAAAAAAAATTGTGAATTTTTGTTTTTTTGTCAAATTTTTTAATAAGAAATAATTTTTGAGATTGTTTCAACTATATATACAAATCCACCAACAAAAAAAAAAAAAAAAAAATGTGTTCATAAACAGCTGGGTGGTTACATAAACATGCCATCTAGTGGTTACACCATGATTCTACGCTTTTTCTCTATACTGTAACCAGATGGTACTAATTTTCTTCAAAAAACATTTTTTCTGAAGGCCTAGACTCTATATTAAACTAAAATACTGCGTTAATATTTTTTTGAAAAAAATAATATATATATAGAAAAATATATATATTTTTCCATGGCAAAAATAAACCATAAATATTGCATAAATATTAATAAATTCAATTAAATTGTCTCAAAATACTAAATTAAAAAGAATAAATATTATAGAACAAAAATAAATTGCATTGGTTTTACTGGGATTGAGAAAGTTTCATTTTTAGGTGTTCGGACACTTTTGACCGGGAAGATAACAAGTGTGACTCCGAAAACGAAGAGCACCTGAGGGTTAAACTACAATCAAATGCATTTCCACACGTTTCGTGTCGGTCCTCTGCGTGGCATTTTATTATTTTTTGCACGGGCGCAGCTTAGAGCGAACATCACCCATGTCCCCACATGAGGAAGGAAGACAACGACAAATAAAATAATGCAACAGTTGAATATGACAATATACAATATCAAGCAAGAAACATATTCAGGCAGGATACATTCATTGTATCACTAAAATTATTCAAAATGAGGACATAACTGGGAACTTTCTAGAAGCTGTTTAAGGTGTTTTTAAAATGTGCAGTAAGTGGGACATTCCCTAATGTTTGTTGGGATGCTGTTCCAAAAATGACCTCCTCTGACGGACAGAAGAGTTTGTCCAAAGGTAGTTTTTCTATATCACCTCTGAATGAAGCTCTGGTACAACAACCTTTGTCAGA
Organism: Pimephales promelas; assembly: GCF_988280905.1. Taxonomy (NCBI): domain Eukaryota; kingdom Metazoa; phylum Chordata; class Actinopteri; order Cypriniformes; family Leuciscidae; genus Pimephales; species Pimephales promelas. The sequence goes on from NC_142770.1 coordinate 34,175,339, forward strand.
CCTTTGTTTAATCTGGGTAGAAAGTGCAGGTGGAGTCAGTCCATGCAAAACTTTAGAAATTAAACAGTTATTTTTAAAATGAATAAAGTTTTCAAAGTTTTACGGAAGCCCTGAACCGCAATATAAAAAAAAAATCTAGCATTGTCAGATTAATGTGGAAACGTTTCAAGAATAAAGTCAAAACATTACGATAATACAGTCTTCCATAGAAGTGTGTGCATTCATAACAGTGCGCATCTGTTTGTGTAAGTAAATGCACTTGTCAAGTCGAACTGCCATGGATTAACACAAAATATAACTTTTTACTTTTATCTGGGCTTTCAACGAAATTTTACACACGTGCAAGTGTTTCTGAGGTGTTTTCGTGCTCGTCTAGTCAACACTATCTGGGTCGAGAACACAACAGTAACCGTAACTCTTCACCGTAAATACGTTCTGGATACATTTTAAGTGCATCATTCTGTATCCAATCATTTGGCCGGATCCTGTGATTTACTAAGATTTAATAACCACTAATGGTTGAGGAGAGATTCTCTGATATGATTGTAAAGCGCTTTGAGTGTAGGCCTAGTAGACATATGATAGCGCTATATAAATGCCTCATTCATTCATTCATTCATTCATTCATTCATTCATAAAGCTGGATTTCTCCATCCAGTCTGAAAAGTGTTTTCCGTGTTGGTTTTTCTATAGGCTAAAGTCTATTCCGGCACAGTATATTTTATAACATCCTATAATGGTAGCCTAATGCTGGTAGATTGGCACCTGTTAAATTTCCTTTGATGAAATAAAACACACACACACACACACAGTGTGAAACTCTCTATTGGCCATTATGAATGCCTGTTTGTGTGGAAATGTGAGACAATGGCAAGTGCACAAACGCGACTGTATTCTCGTCTCTCCAAATGTTTCGACTTTAATCTAAAAATTTTTTTTACTTTTTTATATATATATATATATATATATATATATTATTTTTTTTTTTTTACAGATTTTTCTTTTTTGGTTGCGGTTCAAGGCTTCCGTAATTTTTTTTTAGCATTTTTCATTACAAATTTTATTATGAATTAGAAGAAAATACAACTGTACAAAACTATTTACAATCATCATAAAGATGAAGAAACGTAAACAAGTAAAGAATAAATTATTATATAAGTAATAAAAAACTCTGTGTGGTAAAAAAACAAATATGGTATATATAAAAAAGCACTATTTGTAATGGCCTATTGGTCCAGCCATTCAAAGGCCAGGCCCTCTCCTTGGAAAGAATGTCTCCTGACTCCATAATCATATTTGATTTGAGTCCCCACACGAATGTCCCTTATAGCCTTGAACAGGATGATATCCTGGTCCTGCCCATGTACCTTGAGTTTACAGTGGAAACGCTTAATGTTAGGGTTCCTCCGGGAATGGTTGATCAGTCTTCCAAAGGTTTATTTTGTGAGTGTGGCATGAGCAAGGGGAGATCTGTGCATCAATGCAGCTCTTTTCCTCCAGATTTAAAAAAGAAAACGTATCCAGGCTCATTGTGCTGGCTCTCCACATTGGCCCTTCCTTCTGCAGCTGTGACTACCTTGCCATGGTCGTCACAAAGGATTTCATCTTTTGCAAAGTTTGGGGTTGTGACGACCACTATAATAAAGACAACATTACGTTTTTTAGTTAGTGAAAAAACATTACATGTAGGCAGGGCTTGAAAACGAAAAAACTGCTGTAACCTAGGTACTCAATTCATGATTGGTCACTGCCAAATTCAAATATTAAAGAGAACGATAAAATAACGTTATTAACCGGTTAATGATAATTTCAAATAAATGTTTCTGTTCAGAACGATTAAAAATTATTTTGTTTTCGTTCCTTGAACCGGTTCAGAGCCCTGGCTGCAACTAACGACTATTTTAATAGTCAACTAGTCACCGACTATTGAAACGATTAGTCGACTAATCAGATAATTATTACATTTTTCTAAAATTTTGCATGAATTGCTTTAATTCTGTGGAAAGTGATAGTAAACAAAAGAAAGAAATTTCAATGAAAAATGCATATTTTATTGAACTTTGCTGCTGATAGGCCGATTCATACTAAAAGTAAATAAAAATGCCCTGTCTAAAACCAATTAGGCAGAGTGCTTGGTCAGTATAGACAAAAATATATAAATAGAGAAACTCTATCATTTTTATAAAGGCCAGGCACATTTGTTTTACAAGAAAAAATAAATCAAAATCAAGTAAACGTATTGGCTTCCATGTTATTTGCTGTATTTTCCGCACTTTAAGGCGCACCTTCAATGAATGACCTAGAACATTTTTCATATATAGGGCGCACCGGATTATGAGGCACTTTCTGCAGTCACACGTTTGACTGGGTTTGCGACTTTGCGTTATGCATCAACTAGATGTGCTAAAGGGAATGTAGTGCACGGCGGCGGAGCTGGTGAGGCGTTTATTAGTGTGAGCGCGCTGGGGCATGCACGTAACTTTCGCAGCCTGACTCATATATGGGCTATATGCACGCTTATACCATGGTCTGGGTGAATACTCAATTCTGATTGGCTGCAGGGTGTCTGTTAAAAAGTGATAGAGGACACCTAGTAAAGTAGTTCTGGTGAAACTGCCTGTTTACCATTCGAAATGAATAAATAAATGCGCTGCCTACAACAGCTGTGAGTAACCATAGCAACAGGCAGTCAAAGTATCCGTTAGTTAGATATTACATACATAGCCTACTAATACAACAATGAGCGACGTCGTTATTTCTTTTAACATTTATGGAGAATATGACAACTTTGACGACTAGGATGCTGCTGAAGAAAGAAAAAATTTAAATAAAACGGAGAAACGTCACAAAGAAAATGACACCGCTGCTGCTCTGAATGAGACCCTGCGGGAGTTTTACGCAACTGTCCAGACAACTAAGTCAGGAGGAGAGTACAGCGTTTCAAGCCTAAGAAGCCTGTTTGATTAATTGTTTTATGTGTAATTAAAAAATTAACTATGCCTACCTTTGTGTTTCATGAAAAAAAAAATGCATTTTTGAACCTGAAGGGTTCTACAAGCTGAGCGGACTATAAACATCTCCGGTTGCTAAATAAGTTAAACCAGGCAAGTTATTATTTGTAAAAAATAGATTTAGCCGAATTAAAATATAAAATAGCAGCTAATGTTTTAAAAATGTTTTATTTGGCAAGTGACCATGGTATAAGCGGGTTAATGCCCTTCGAGGTGTCCACTTTGGCAGAGGCAATCGTCCTCCACTGCGCGTCGGCCGTTCAAGCCTCGCCGTCGTCCATTAAAACCTGACAATGGACACCTCGTCGGGCATTAACCCTTACATAAGTTCCGCATTTGACGCAAGGATGCTCGTCCATTTCCGGTTGTGGAGATTAAAGCGGAGGAAAACCGAGGAAAACGGGATTATGGCAGAGTCTTCAATATTTACTGTCCTCCCGTCTTTGAAACGAAACGTACATACGTTTAGATGCAATTGTATATATAGTTATGTTTATTTAATATAATTTTAAAAAGAAGCATAAACACAACGAGGGGTGTCTGTTTTATCTGTTTTTGTGACTAACGTTTCTTTAGTATAACCATGGAGTATAAAATTCAATATAAATTCTCGGTATTGCATTGGACTCTACGATCGGCGGAAGTTATCGAGCATCCTTAATCCTTCACCGGAAATACCGCCGTGCATAGAGCCCATTGCGGTTACTGTGAACGGGGAGCGCTTTATGAACATTCTGTGACGCGCGAGTAGCGCTGGGGACAGTGTGTCTGTTAAGAGCGAGTTCGCTGCGAATTTAATAACGCGGGGCGTTGTTAACTAATTGGTCCATATATAAGAAGATCCGGATTATAAGGCACACTGTCGTTTTTTGAGAAGATTAAAGGCTTTTAAGTTCGCCTTATAGTGCGGAAAATACGGTAAATCTTACCGAGGCGAGTCAAACTCTGTTTTATTCAACTGTCCGACTTGCTTTCTCTTTAAATGTTCGTGCATCACCGAGGTGCTGCCGTGATAGCAAGGACTGCTTTGCATGATACAGGTAATCTTTTTATTCACCGTATCCAGGCTAAAATGCTCTCAAACTTTAGATGTTTTGGTATGTGCAGCTGCTGCATTGGACACTGCCATTTCTGTATGTTTTCGCTTAGCAGAGAAGCGAATGCGCATGTGCTCGGTCGGAAAAAAAATACATGTCTGGTCACAATTCGACAATGAAATTCATTGTCGACTATTTCTATTATCGATTAATCGTTGCAGCCCTAATTACATGTAGTTCGTTGCTGTTGAAATGTACATTTTAAATTAATGTGGGTTTTTTTCGGCCCTGACAAGAAAAATGAAAAGTGTTTTCTTACCTAGGCCTTCCGGTGCGCCCGTCCATAGCTCGCAATCCGAGGGCCGGACTCTGCATTTCCTGCCTGAAGACGAAGGTAGGGGTGCAGCCGACCCCCTGGGAGGTATAGGAAGGGACCATCTGGGTGGTGGTGGGGAGGATGGGAGGGAAGGGACCATCTTGGAGGTGGTGGGGAGGATGGAGGTCAATGAAAGCCTCAGCATCTGCGAACTCAAATATGTGTAAGTACCAGTCTTTTATACCGCAAGTATTAGATAAATGAGAAGGTAATTAGTGATGCAACGATTGAGTCTTCCTGACAGAACTTAACGCTAAAGCTTCCATTTCTACCAGAAAGACTCGGGAGAATAAATACTGTAACAATAAATACATTTATTAATAGCCCAGCAAGCAATAAAGTTCTTTGGCGTAGGCCCCGTCCATAGCTCGCAATCCGAGGGTCCGGACTCTGCATTTCCTGCCTGAAGACGAAGGCAGGGGCGCAGCCGACCCCCCAAAAAGGTGGAAGAATTCCACCAGGACAGAGCCCACCCCCAAAGAACGGTAAAGAAAAGTATACCCACCAGTCGTGTATCCTGTAGAGCCTAAAATAGAAAGAAAAGGGAGTTAATAACGGGCATGAACATGAAATGTGGAAAGCCTCGTAGCCAATAACTAATTAGTAAGAGGCGACTTCATAGTGAGCCTGAAAGGAACTATGAGAAGACGTGAATGCATTTATGCATTTATATATTCTGCTTCTGTATGTATATTAGCATTCATCCATGCTGACGCTTTCATCCGGAGCGACTTAAAGGAACACTCCGACTTTTTGGGACTTTAGCCTATTCACCTTACCCCCCAGAGTTAGATAAGTCCATACATACCTTTTTCATCTCTGTGCGTGCTATAAGTCTGTTTGACGCACCCACCACTAGCCTAGCTTAGCACAAAGACTGGATGTGAATGGTTGCAGCTTTCATACTAATCCAAATGAGTGACAAAATAACGCAAACGTTTTCCTATTTACATGTTGTGGTTTGTATAGTCACAGAGTGTGCAAATATCAAGGGCATATGAGACACAGACATCTTTTGACCGTATAAATACTATATTTTCTGAAGGCGAAGCACTGCTACTTGGGCAGAGTGATAACAATCACCTGAGACGCACCGTGACGAGGAGCAGAGAGTTCGCTTCGCTCAGCGTTGGAATAAAGAGTCAGCAATTACTAACGTTAGATAGAAAAGCATAGTTTATCATGGGTGTTTGCTTTATTGAATGAGCTGTGACAATAAACAGGGGAGACCAGGTAATACAGTACCATTTTTCATTGATTTCCAACCAAAAACGCACCCAGATTTATAAATATCACATGAATAAATAATTATTATTACAGGAATCAATATATTTTAAATGCAATTTAACCAAATGAACCAAATGTATTCAACAGTAGCCTATATAATATACAGTATTGCATTACTATAGGATAGAATAAGGGGAAAGTAATAGCACAAATTGTTTTTGCACAATGAACTCACAGCCTATCGTACCCTTTTGCACGCTCAAGTTCGTTATTTCCATGGTTATTTCAAATTTAGGCTACTAGGCGCGCCGCGCGCAGGGTGCAAGTTCAACGCGGTAAACGCGCTCGTTTTTTTTTCCCAAGCGCGTCCGCACCGCATCAAGATAAAAACATATTCATACCCTAATCATATAATAGTGTCACTAACGTTACATTAGATCTGGCTAATAATGGCACTGTTACAGTAGGTCATCTAAAAACATAACGGAACACCTCAGCCGCAGGTGATCCACTTGTCCTGTCTGTGCTATCGATGGGATGGCCGTATCCTTCAGCACATTATGGTCCGTGTGGCAAATTCCATTTTTTCAAAATAGTCGTCCTCATTGAAATGTACCGAGCAAACATAATGTCCCTTGATAATCTTAGGTGTGTTTGGATAAATATCCAGAGTAAGTTAGCCATTTCTTCATCCAGTCAGCGTTTTTAGTTGGAATTCTGTGAAACATGGTATTACCTCCCCTGTTTACAGTCGCAGCTATTTACAATAGAGCGAAAACCCATGACTCTAAACTACGCTTTTACTATTTATAAATTGCTGACTCTATTACCCAAACACCGAGCGAACTCTCCGCTCCTCACCACGGCGTGTCTCCGGTGATGCGGTTATTACGCCGTCAAAGTAGCAGTGCTTCGCCTTCAGAATAGTTCCCAGGTTTTATACGGTTAAAAGATGTCTGTGTCTCATTTGACTTTGTTATTTGTACATTATGTGACTATACAAATCACAACATGTAAATAGGAAAACGTTTGCGTTATTTTGCCACTCATTTGGATCAGTATGAAAGCTGCAACCAGTCACATCGAGTCTTTGTGCTAAGCTAGGCTAGCGGTGGGTGCGTCAAACAGACTTATAGCACGCACGGAGATGAAAAAGGTATGTATGGACTTATCTAACTCTGGGGGGTAAGGTGAATAGGCTAAAGTCCCAAAAAGTCGGAGTGTTCCTTTAAGTTTTGAGACGCACTTACGTCTGATCGAAGCCAGTTTCCCTGTCAAATGAGTGGGAGGGAAGCAAGTGTTGTGGAAGTGACTTAAACTGAGAATGAGGCTAACTTAGGACATAGCAACAGGTCATTGGAACACAAGCCGTTATAGTACCACTGAGAAAAGGCCGCCTTGGCCATACAGAACCGGCCACATGGGACAAGCCGTAACAGACCGCACAGAGACAAGGCCTCGATGGACCACGCAGAACAGAGCCACATAGGGCCAGGCCTCATTGGACCACACAGAACTTGTTTTAGGTGTATGGCCACCTAGGGCCATACACAGAGCAGGCCTGCTTAGACCGCAATCTGGCCACATTGGACCACAGAGACAAGGCAGCCCGGCCACACGGCCTTGCTAGACCACAAAGACGAGGCTGCGATAAGCCACATTGGCCTCTAATGCCGCACATAGAGCGAGGTAGACTGGACAAGGCCGCAAGGCCACACAAAACCAGGCCACAAATCATCACAAATTAAATTAAAGAAAATGAAAATAAGTTACTTTAGTTAAAAATGTTGTAGTCACTTGCATGAACAAATCATTGTTGAAATGTAAGCATCTGGTTACAGAAAGTTAATCACACCTCCACCACTGCTAACTTGATTTGCATTTGTATGGCTCACAGCGATTTCATTTACATGTGAAAGCCACCTCTAGACCAGGGGGTAGGGGGGTCATGGGTCAACACTGACAAACAAAGCCCCCGTCAATTCCTGGCAATTCCTGACAGTTTTTGGTGCTGACCAAAAATTCCCGTTAATAGCCGTTAAAGGAGCAATGTGTGATTTTTAGCGACATCTAGTGGTTCGGTTGCGAGTTTGCACCAGGTTTTTAATGGCTCCGCCCACTGCTCTCCCCTCCCTTTCGAAGAAGCTACGGTTGCTAAAACGGGACAAACATCTCGTCGGCTGAGACAGCAGAGAATAGCCAGAGTAAGACAAGAGTGTGTAACATTGTCATTGTTTCTGTACCACAGTCCATTATAAACCACATCATGAATACTGTTTACAAAGCCATAGTCAGGTGAGGATCAAGGGTTTTAATATATAATTTAATAAAATAATATTAATCAGCTGATTGTCTCACAAACGTAACCAGCAGCACATTTATCCCCACATACTGTAGCAAACCCATAATACAGCGAGGGAGCAGCTATATATTTTTTCTAACAGGGTATAATAGTTTAGCTGGCTAATATGAGCTGTTACTGTGGCTGAGCTGGGACGCGTCCGCATCGCATGAGTCCAAAGGTCGGAAGTGCGCGCGCTGTTACAATCATGTCATCTCCGCATCCCATAGATACTATTTACTACACACAATAGGCTTTTTTTCTCTGATTTTGAAAAATCTTCACGATCGACTTTAGTGATAAAAGACTTTAGTAAAAGTCTCTATCGACGGGTTAGTGATTCCTGTAACGTACTGTTTTACGGTCAATGACATGAATACTAATCATCAGCTGTCTCACGAACGTAACAGCACATCTATCCCCAACATAACAAACCCATAACACAGCGAGGGAGAACTAAGTTACATGAAACAATCCCAACTACATATTTTACACCACTCACAAGGGAAAAGTCACTACTCACGGAGTGTAAGGCTAGCTTCCAGCTTTCCGCTACTTCTCTTTCAAGGTAGTGATGAAACGCGTTCTGTAGCGCTGTTTGTTCGCGTTCGGCTACGGTAGGAATATGACGTCACAACATGGCGACCTTCATAGAAGGGGATTCCCGCGGTTATGGAGCTATTAATGTCTCATTCTAAGGTAATAAAAACATTACGGTTAATTAAGTAAGTTCTTTATACACCACTGAAAACATAGTTATGGATGTCATATTGCATTTCTGTTAATAGATACTCAACTTTGTTACACATTGCACCTTTAATAAATGCTGATTGAAACTCCTCAACAAGTTTTTCTAATACAAGTTTTAAACGATTAGCATAAGGGTCAATGACAAATAAGAGTTTCAAGATGAAAAAATATATATTTTATGCAAAATAGTTTTAAAATGCATTTTTATGTCCAAAAAAATTTACTGTGCAGATTGATATTGGTTTTACAGCATTTTAGGCAGCATTAATTCATTTTTAAACAAGATTTCTGATTCTACCACCCAGAAAATGTCAGGTGGTGCGACCATATATTAATTTTAAATAATATACTTTTAATGTACTTAGCACTACTGAGACTTGTAAATATGAATCATTGTAGACTAATATGCAAGTAAAATGCATATCACATGGTAAATTCTCTTTCTATTTCTTTATTTACTGCCCTTATCATATAAACGACTACTTTTCTGTGTGTTCAAACACCAATTTTTCCATAAAGAGTTTTTATGTTTTGTTTTTAACTGTAAAAATGACTTGTATACGTTATATAAAGGTTTACAGTTATATTTCATACTTCATTTTTCCAATTGTAATGGGAATTGATACATTTAAATGTAAATTTTCTGGTTGCACCACCTGACCATGACCGGTCGCACCACCTGACGTTGTGATAAATAATGATTGATATTCACAAAATAAAAAGAAAGACATATCAATGAATTTTATTCGGATTTCAATTGGATTTTTTATTTTAATCCTCTGAACAATTTCTGCTGTATCTCAATCATATACTTAAATTTCATTAACAAGAAAGTGCAAAACAATACTGCATGTTATGATAACATTTGGTCATTGCTCTTTTAAAAATATAACTTTGAATCCACAACACATTTAATACATGAGAACATATTTTATATGGAACAGTGAATTAGTGCAAATTGGGAACAGAAACATTAAGGGCAGAATTCAATCTACTTACTGCTCATGCAATTAGATTCAGTAGTAACAGATAAAAATAATAAAAAAACAACAACATTTGATTCTCACTTCTATAAATTTTAAACATCTCCAGGAACACATTTAAAAAACGAGAACATGTTTTATAAAATATCATATCATGAAACAGTGAATTTGTGCAAATATTGGGCCCAGAAACATAAAAGGCAGAATTCAGTCTACTGTTCAATAGATTTAGTAGTAATAGTGAAGTAACAGTGAACAGTAAGTTAAGATAAAAAAAAAAAAAACTCTTTTCAAAAATCATTCAAAATCATGCTTTCAGAAAGCACAAACTGTCCCAATCAGTACTTTTCAGCTTTGAATGGCGTGTATTGAGGCGCTCTGGCTTAGAAATCACTTCCAGTACATCTGAGATGTAATAAAAAACAATGTCAAGAGGGTGAGGCCAAATGAACACATTCTTCCCTCCTGACTGCTGCATGCAGCTCACCTCAATCTCATTGCCCACCACCTTGAGGACTTGCCCCACAAAAGGTTGGCCATCATACTCCACAAGTATGAATTTCCCATTCAGATCTTTGGGGATTTCTTTGGTTTTGGGACTTGTGGGTGGGACCTTAGTAGTACTCTGGAAATCCACTTCTGAGGGATTGTGACACTGGCAGATGCCTGGTCTGCTACAGAAACAGGAGATCTCCCTGTGCTGGATTTTGCCAGGTTGTGCAGTGGTCACCTGATGGATTTTTAGTGTTCCTTTCACAGCTAGAACACTGTCTGGAAGAGCCTCATCGTATCTCTCAATGTCTTCATCAGAGATCCAGTAGTACTTGATGCTTGACTCCTTTTCTTTTAACAACTTGTACAGATGCTCTGGGGTCTGCACATCTGCTCCTCCTTGAACAGCAGAGTCTGCTACGCGTTTCACGGCCCCACCAACTCCATCAGGAGCCCCTTTGCCATGGGACTTTTCTGCGAAGTTCCAAGTCACGCGCTTGATCCCAGAGAGAAATGGTACCGTGCTAAGGAGATAGAAGTTTTTTTTATTCCTGTACTGAGTGACAGGCCCATCACTCATGACATGTAAAGTTGTTGGTGGAGGATTGCATCTCTCCCTCACATCCTTCAGCACTGGTTCTAAATGGGCCCATATAGCACGTTCATCATGCCGAAGGGATGAAGAGATGGTGGCATATGACTGACATCCATGTGCTGTATAGGCCACGCATGTGTGAACTGTGGCCTGTTTTCTGCTTCCTCCGAAATGAAAAGCTTGGACTTCGCTGTTCAGCTTGCATGAAAAATTTTCTGAGAAGTCCACATGAAGGCAAACTTCATCCTCTGTCAGGGTTTCTTTTAATGCTCTGAACTCTTTGGCTTGGTGCAACCAATTGAAGTGATGTTTTGCCAGAGAATCAAGTTTCTGGCTGAACAGCTCGAATAGGTTAGACCATGTTCCACTTTGAGTCATCTTAGCAAAATTTGTGAATGTCTTCTGTCCATCTGATTTTGTCTCTCGTGACCACTGCTCCCATGTAACAGGTACTTCCTCCTGAGGTACTGCCACCTCTATCTCATTGTAACAGCACTTTGCACAAATCCGATACATGCAGTCTTTGCTTTGTGGATCACACACAATTGAAGTCAGCAGCTCGGAAATTCTGGCAGTTTGCAGAAGACCTTTCTGGTGCAGCTTGTCTACTAACAGCTTGACATTTTCGTGGTCCAAGCATGCGCATGTATTCCGATCTGATGCTTTGGGTGGTGTTACATAAAAGGGACAGTGGCGAACAAACTGTCTGTATGATAGCGAGAAAGGCTTTTTTATTTCAGAATTATATTGAACATGGAGTTCAGTCATGGATTTAGTTAAGACTCGCCTCTGTTGTTTGTTTTTGTTTTTAGTTATTGTATCCTTTTTCCCGGGTAGCAGGCGACTGTTCTCATCCCGACAGAGAAATTTAACCACTTCTTCTTTTCTCTCCAGGGCAAGTTTCTTTGAACCCCTTGGCTTGTTTCTTTCGCTGACTGTTTTTTTGCCTTTCTTTAACCTTTCCAAGCTCTTCCGCAATTTGTCAGAAGTTTGTTTTGAAGCTGCCAATTGCTTTTTCAATTTTAGCATTTCCTTCCGTAAGTTTGCCTTCTCTTTTTGCAAAATTCTGCAGCGTTTTTTCACCCTTATTTCTTTCTCTGGTGTTGAGGATGCTTGTGGTTACTTCCCATCCTGCACAAACATGTCTGCATACTCCTGATCAGGAGGGTCAGGCTGAGCCTCTACTGGAAGATCGACTGGATCATCTGCTGCTGATGAATTCATTGATTCAGGTGTAAAGTTCATTATTTTGTCCAGTGTCCTTATCCCTTCCCTGTGCTTTTTTTGGTAGTCCCTCCATTGCTGCCTCGTTTTTTTTTGTTCTGCTTTGGAAAGCTGACTTATTGTTTTTTTAACTATTTTCCCATCATTTTTCCTTTTTTCATAACTAAAAAAAAAGAATGACAGAGTTGTGGGTGATTAAGGTTTAAACAAGCTTACTAATGACAATACAAGATACCTATCTCTATAAAAGACACATGGTTTCAGACCCCTGCTATTTTAATTTAATGACAATATATGTATAATATATTATATTTTGAGTTTCACCTGTACTATACCATTTGCAAAATAAATTATTTTGGTTTAAATATTGAATAGAATGGGTAATGGTTTGTTAATCATTCAAATTTCTGTAATGCTGCATGACACTGCTATCAAGTATGTTTTATTAACATGTAATAACTGTAATTACCACAAAAAACAACAAAAACAGATCACCATATTAACTTAAGTTGTAATATCTAGATATACATAATGAACACAATACCTTGCTTTTCTTTTTGCAAGGTACTCTGCCCTTGCAACTGGATCACTTTTTAAACGAGCTCTGTGTCGTGCTGTTTTCTCCTTGCTTGATAATGGCATCTACAAAAAAAAAAAAATAGATTAATTTAAATATGCAATTGTTTTAGTATCAATGTTAATATACAGTCCTATATTCTTCAAGAATAGGACTTTAAGATAGACAATGTGCTCTTTAAAATGTCACTCATACCATAATAAAATAAAATAAAATGTATGTAAATTGCACCTTTAAACAACCTAAAAGCTTTATATATTTATTAAAATGTATTTAATATATTCAAAAACATGAATTAACATGACTTTTTTGAGTTGGTTTAACTGTAACTCTGGTCGCGACACCTGACATATTGGTCGCACCATCTGACATTTCAAACTCAAATCAAATCTAACAGGCATCAACTTGGACGCCTGTACAAATGTTTGACCATGTGCTCAAGGTTATACATACATTTTTTTAATCAAATACACATTTTTATAATAACAACACATTTTCAAAGTTTTCCAGGGGTCATACCACCTGACATGATAAGTTGAATCAACCTCATCATTACTCAAAAATGTCAAATTATCTAATATTTATGGGAGGGTGACTAACCTTGTTACTGCATCAAAGGGGTCCTCTGGAGTCTTCTGTGTGATGTCATATGCTGTCACATGGTTTTCTTAAAGGAACATTGCATAAAATTTCATTTTCATGTCGGTCGCCCTTCCTGACATTAGTAGAAGTACAGTTTTCGGACAAAAGTTTTTTAAGTAATAGAATAGTTTTGAAATAGGACAGACACACTATTTCCCCTCATTTATAAGTAATTTAACATAAAATTATGCCAAAATATTTGATTAAGAATTTTATTGAAAACATGACCATTTATATTTCAGTTTTGTTCTCTGCTTGTACGTTCGGACGGTCGCACCACCTGACATTTTTGGTCTTTCAAACTCCCAAACTCAAAAAAATCTAATGAACTTCAATAAAATGAGAAGGGTTTCTTATAAAGGAGATATTGTAGATCTTTTTTATAAATTACATGAATTTATTCAAATTCTTTTTAAGAAAATAATGAATTCGGACACAAAAAATACATGTCATGTCATTGACCCATAAACCAAGGCAAATAACTTATAATCGGTGAACAGTAGAGTGATTGGTCTCCAGTTATCTAGTGACAACAATTGTTTCTTGGGTTTAGGCAGCAAGGTTATTAATCCCGTTTTCATTGTAGGGGATAAGCTCCCTTTCTGTATGCATTCCAGAAGTGCATTATACAATAATTTCCTTATATCCTTCCAGAAGTGTTTTACAAATTCTGTTGTTAAACCGTCAATACCTGGTGACTTACCATTTCTCATTTGTTTTAATGCCACATCTAGTTCTGCTAGTCGTCAACTCATCGATTAAGTTTTTATCATCTTCATTTAATTTTTGAATATTATCAGTAATATTATTAAATAAGGAATCACAATCTGCCTTTTTAAATTTAGATGAATAAAGGTTACGATAGAAAAGACAAATTTCATTCTGGATTTCTTTATGATCTTCTATTAATATCATTAATCTCAAGCTTATTAATTTTTTTCTTTGTTTGTCTTTGTTTTTCAAGGCCGAAGAAATATGATGATCTTTTTTCACCTTTTTCAATCCATCGGGCTCTTGAGCGGATATAAGCTCCATTTGCTTTTTCCGAATACAACTCATCTAACTGAGGTTGTAACTCTTGAAGTTTTGCTGTGTTTTCAGGTGATATTTGTGAATTAACTGCCAATAAATGTATTTCCCCAATCAAATCCTTTTGTTTTTGTTTTCTCATCCTTGATAAGAATTTTCCTGTGTCGACAGCTAGTCTTTTGGCCTTAAATTTAAACCATTCCCATTTATTCATGCAAGACATGTCAAGCTTTTTAATCTCCTCAATGAGAGACATCACCTGTTGACAAAAGCTATCATTATTTTACAAATCATTATTGAATTTCCAAGTATTAGGAGAGGACTGAGGTTTGTTAGAAATGGATAAAGAAATAGCGACCATAGAGTGATCCGTAAGTAGAGATGCTGAAATGAAACAGTCTGAGACATCCTTCCATAGTTCATTGGTAATAATAAGCCAATAATCTATAGTCTAGAGCATTGTCCATTGCCTGAGGGGTTAAATTGAACACTGTTCGGGTTAGTTATTCTCTAGTAATCGACCACATTTGTTTTTGTACACAGATTCAGTACTGTATCATTATACACAGACTGTGTACTTCTTTGAGGTACAATTATTGAGCCTTCAAATCTATTAAATAATAACATCACTCCAGCTGAATGAGAAGATCCATGTGCAAACAGAGCTAAATCACCCCATTGTGTCTTCCAAAATTTTTCATCGTTCAAAACAGAATGAGTCTCTTGTAAGAATATGCAATTTGCTTTTTGTTCCTTGCAAAATAAAAAAATGGCTTTACGCTTAACACTATTTTTTAACCCCCTGACCAGGGACGTGCACAGGAATTTTGAGGGGCAGTTGCTCTGACCTGAAAAAAGGGCACCCCCCCTCCTCCCCCCTCACGGGCTATATGAAGGAATATATTCAGTTGAATTTGTCCCCTTCCAAATTGCCTTATCTGGCCGTGTTTATGTCCAGACGCAATGCCTCATCTTATGGTCTTATAATTATTTATAAAGATTGCAAAATGTCAGAGATGAGACAAATGAGCAAAAGAGTTCTTCATATTGTTGTTTATTGTTTTTTAAATTATTATTATTTATTTATTTATTTATTTATTTATTTGAAAAGAAATAATCTGGATTGAATGGAAAAAACTCGAAAAAATAAAAAACGCTTAGATTTCGGGAAAAAATACAATTATTTTTTTTGCCAATCCTGACCTCCCCCTGGGGCCCTAAGCAAAATTCTGCTAAGGGGCCCTCTACCTGATCTGTGATGCCATGTAAACCATTTGCCATTGCCACTCAATACCGCCCAATACAATCCTCCCTCCTTTAAACAAAACAGTCAAAGAATAAGTACAACAATATAGAACAGAATGAGGTTCAAACAAACAATATTTACAGAATAAAGCATTTTTATAGAATGTTAAGATAACAAGTGAATATTAACGTAAACATAAACAAGAAGAAAATAATAAAGTACAACCCTGAGCTTTGGCTTTTGGGATTAGCTTTGGTTCACTCTACAGCCTGGGTATTTTCGGAATCAATAGCCTATGATTTTTATTTAAAAAAATGTTATGCATGTTAAAGCAAATCTTGATTTATGGTTATTTACTGGGGATTTGCATTCATATTGACCAGAATGTCCATCTAATCATCATTTTAAATTCAATATAGCCTATAAATCAATAGTCAATCAATGTCAAATTGCCAATACATTGGTTTATATCTTGCATAATTAGTGCAGTTGTTTAGAGTTTTTAACTACACTGAGACTAGATAATTAGTGTCTTTATAATGTGTACTTTGATTGGGAGTGCCATCATTCAAGTATTGTACAGTATTTCTCTGGTCTCCACATTTCTGCTTGAAAAATGCGAGTTTCATTTCGTGCACGCGCATATGAACGCAACACACGTGACGCGGTTATGTTTTCCGAGCTGCAGTAAACAAACACTGTTGTTGCACTTTGTCGTTTATCAAAAACAAAACGTAATAAATAATGGTATTTTACTCTCACTTTTGTCAGGCAAAAAGTGATGCAAGAGATGCACTGCCTGCCCAGACAAACCATCAAACTTTGCTGACACTAGAGAGGAGAGAACACAAGTTTACCTGACTGCTGTTCCCGCAATTCACTCTCATGTTTTTCTTCTTCCTCTTTTCGTGACGAGAAGGATAGTTTCGCTTCATTTTGTCATGGACTTCGTACACATTAATTAGCGCGCGACACGAGATGGAGGCGCGGCCTGAGTGATTTGCGGTGCCTTACCATACACACCGGTCGCGTGCAGTCTATGATCTCGTGGAAATAGTTTGACTTTCAATTTTTTTTTTTGGAAGTGAATGAGGCTTTGCGATTTTTATATTATTTTTTGTCTAGGCCTACGTGAAATTCTACATCCATTGTACGATTTTTTTTTTCCTCAGAAGGGCAACCTGAGTCGAGAAGGGCATATGGGCAGTTGCCCGGGCAACCTGAGCAACCCCCCTGTGCACGTCCCTGCCCCTGACATTCAAAGATATAAAAGAAATAGACATAGATTAACTGTACAGAACGAACTTTAACATTTTAATATAGAGAAACCGATCGTAAAGAGAAACTGAGGGCATATAAATCTTTAGATGCCTATATGGTCCTGTACAAGACTTCTAATATCCAAAAGAGTGAATCATTAGATTTCAACCATTGCTTGGATCCATCTTTGGATATATTGAAGACGAAACGTTGCTCCTCTACTTGCCAGATGAACTAGTCCTTGTCCTCCTTCTTCCGCTTGGAGGAACAGAAACACTTTGTGGAACCAAGTGCAGTTCGTCCCAAAAGAAGTTCACCAGAATTGACTGCAATTTTCCAAAAACCAGCAGGGGGATCAACACAAGCCAGACGATGCCACAAAGCAGAAGCTACTGGGCTGTTCATTATTAAAGTTCTTCCTCTGTAAGACAATTTTGGAAGGAGCCACTTCCATTTATCAGGTCGATCTTGCACTTTCTCCAAAAAACCTTCCCAGTTTTCCTGAAACATTTCATTGTTACCTAAATAAACTCCAAGGTATTTCAAACCTTTTTTATTCCATGATAATCCTGCTTTAGGTAATGTGGATAGACCTTTTTCCCAATCTACAAACACAGTTGCATCACTTTTTGTCCAATGTACTTTAGCAGATAATATCAAACTAAAATCTTTAAAGGGATACTCCGGCCAAAAATGGAAATCCTGTCATCATTTCTCTCCCTCGAGTTGTTGCAAACCTGTATGAGTTTCTTTCTTCTGCTGAACACAAAGGATGATATTTTGAAGAACGATTGGATCCAAAAAGTTGTTTGGCACCATTGACTTCCATAATAGAAAAAAAATACAATGTTCTTCAAAATATCGTCCTTTGTGTTCAGCAGAATAAAGAAACTCATACAGGTTTGCAACAACTTGAGTGTGAGTAAATTATGATTTTATATTATGACTCGTGTTATATTAGAGGTGGTTTGTGGCATTATTCATCAAAAATTAATGCTGATGGGAAATGAGGAAATGTGCAATCATATTGAATCTCTTAGTAACAAGCTTTCAGGAATAAAGCTTTAGAAAATTGAGGAAAAAATCCCCCACATCCACTCAATAGGGAAGTGTTTTCTAATGGCAGAAACCAAATCAATGATGAGACTCAGTAGAAGAGCTTCAGGTTAAATCCTTCATGATACTCGGTACACTGTTAGAAATTTCTTGTAATTTTACAGGAAATTCCTGGCTAATAGTTGCCGTAAATTTACTGTAAACAGTATACAGGACTGCTATTGTAAAATAACTACAACAAGATACTGTAATTTTACAGGATAGAATACTGTAAATTTTACAGCAAAATTTTATATTTACGGCAACTCAGTAGCCAGGAATTTCCTGTAATTTTAGGTATTTTCTGTAATTTCATAGGACAGCATATTGTAAATATTACAATTAAATGTTGTAACTTGGATAAATGTCCTCTTTCAGACTTCTGCAAAGAAAAACAAAACACTTTTTTTTTAAATATATATTTTTATTTTCTCTTAAAACTAATGAGAAAATGAGTCCACAATGCACATTTTGGACGTTTTTTTCTCTGCCTGCCCATCTGGGGATGCTGCAAAAGGCTCTGTAAACAGGGAGGGAAACACACTTATCAGATAACATTTAAGACTGATATGACATGGTCATTTCCATGACATGAAACATTACAGGGATAGTTCACTTTGATATACATTTTTGATATGTTTTAGCTTACCTCAAGGGTATCCAAGATGTAGGTGTCTTTGTTTCCACAGTATTTTCAATTTTGATATCTGTCTGTCAGTCATGTAATGGAGGTCTATGGTCACCACCTCAAAGAGCATGCACAGAGAAGTCCAAATTAAACATGATTTAATGACTCGTAAATGTAAGTAAAGATTGATGGCCTAAGACACAAAACAAGTGGTTTGTGTGAGAAAACGAACAGTATTTATATTGTTTTTACCTCATGTAGCCACAGCCACAAAGCCCCCACGCCCTTAGATCACTTGAACGTGGCTGTGATTACAAGAGGTAAAAACAACATAAATACTGTTCGTTTTCGTCATTTCTAATGGAGGTATATTTAAATCAAATCAACTGAACGCCTGTGACAGTGTGATTTGTAGTTGTAGACAAAAGCTATGCATGTGTATCAGTAAATTTGAAGCCAAAGAGAGAAATATTTTAAGAGTTGCAAACTTGTAAACATTTTTTCTCTCCCAAATTACACCATCTCAAATTCCTTTTGATGTTTTATCTTACCTCAAGGGCATCCAAGATGTAGTTGTCTTTGTTTCCACAGTATTTTCAATTTTGATATTTTTAGGACAAACCGTCGTTGTCTATGCATCATATAATGGAGATTTATGGGGCCCACCCCAAAGAGCATGCACAGAGAAGTGCAAATTAAACATGATTTAATGACTCGTAAATGTAAGTACACATTGATGGCCTAAGACACGAAACGAGCGGTTTGTGAGAGAAAACAAACAGTATTAATATCGTTTTTACCTTGTGTAATCGCAGTGACGTCCAAGTACTCTGAGGGCTGTAGTATTCTTACATTCTGCTAAGAACCTATCGTATGCTATGGATATGGTGTCCTGTGTTCTTATTGGCCATGTCGCATGTCAGTCATATGATAGCTCTGGAGAGTTCAGTATGCATCCAGCACGACACGAGTGAACACTTTGCCTGTGTGATTTGATTTAATCAATCTTCATAATAAACGAATTCAGCGTGCACCCAGAGCCTCCTTGAGTACTCCTTCATATTACGAACAAAAGCTTTACATGGTGTCAGAAGTGGGATCACTTTTGTCAGCTTTAGCCTTTTCTAGCAGCATCTTTGCAGTTTGCACAGATTTCTCTGCTAGCCCATTGCTCTGGGGGTAGTACGGGCTTGTGGTGGTATGCTTAAATTCCCACGTTCTTGCAAATGTTGCAAACTCACCCGAGCTGTACTGGGGGCCGTTGTCTGAGATGACAGTCTCCGGAATGCCATGACGGGCAAAAGCGGCTTTTAGTTTGTCTATTACTGCAGTTGAAGATGTGCTGCCGAGCTTGTCCAGCTCAAAAAATCTGCTGTAGTAGTCTACAGTCACAAGAAAATCCTCATTGTTCCAGGTGAACAAATCGGTAGCCACAACTTGCCATGGCCTATCAGGGACTTTGTGACTGATCATGGGCTCTTTGGTGTTGGAGGGGCGGTGCGTGAGACAGATTGAGCATTTCTTAACTATGTTCTCTATTTCCTTTCCCATCCCAGGCCAAAACATGACGTCACGGGCCCTCTGCTTGGTCTTCTCGATGCCTAAGTGACTGGCGTGTACACGTGACAGCATGTTAGAGCGAAGGCTTGTGGGAATGACAATCTTTTCACCTTTGAAGATTATACCATGCAGGCACGAAAGCTCGTCACGGTGATTCCAGAATTCTGACACACTCACGGGACACTTTCTCTTTTCCTCAGGCCATCCTCTTAGAATCACTCCTTTCAGTGTCTGGAACTGTGGGTCCTTTTCACTTTGACTTCTAATTTCCTCCAATTTTGAGTCACTGACGGGAAGACTGCTGTAAACTGTGTGCACTTGAATATCCACACCTCAGTCTCCTGGAGTGTCGCAACAGCCCGGTTGATGGTTTCAAGTCCCCAGCCCAGCTGTTGATGAGTCGCCGATTGCGGTCGACCTTACCGAATACCCACCAGCAGCTCATGCCCAAAGTCGTCAGTAGGAAGGATGTCAGAGCAAGGAGGTTGCACAAACAACAGAATCAGAAAAGCTATTACGACAGATCGGCTAGACCCTTATCTCAGCTCAAGGAAGGACAGCCAGTTAGAGTACGGGAGCAAGGATACTGGAAACCAGCCGTTATTGTCAGAACAGCTGACACTGAGAGGTCATACCATGTGCGTACTCCTGATGGACGGGAATATCGACGAAACAGACGCCACCTCCTGGACACAAAGGAACCCCAGGACAGTTCGGACATATTCTCAGGGCATGATGGTGCTGAGCTGTGTGAAACACACATTAACAGTGCACCACACAATGGTAATAAACACACACCTGACCACACTGGTGATCTGCCCATTCCTTACAGAACCAGATATGGACGCCAGATAAAGCCCAGAGTCATTCTGGATCTGTGATTGTACAAGGGTGTAGGCGGATCGCTGCCCTTAAAAAAAAAAAAAAAAAAATTGTTCACTATGTTCAAACAGTTGTGTTTTCTATATGTGACAATGCATTCATATGTGAACACATTATGCTAACTCTTCAGTAGAATAATCTATTGGTGTTTAGTTCGTGCATTTGACCATTTGAAAGCTGAATGTTCTTTTAAGTTAAGGTGATATGCAATACTTTTCCTTATATTGTTTATTTCAGAAAAAGGGGGATGTAGTATTCTTACATTCTGCTAAGAACCTATCGTATGCTATGGATATGGTATCCTGTGTTCTTATTGGCCATGTCGCATGTCAGTCATATGATAGCTCTGGAGAGTTCAGTATGCATCCAGCACGACACGAGTGAACACTTTGCCTGTGTGATTTGATTTAATCAATCTTCATAATAAACGAATTCAGCGTGCACCCAGAGCCTCCTTGAGTACTCCTTCATATTACGAACAAAAGCTTTACAAGGGCGAGGGCGAGGCCGCTTCTATCTGCGCAAGTGCGCCAGAAAGCCCCGGAAGTGATCTCTCACGCATGTGCGTCACTCATTGTTTACACAGATTTCGGAAGTTTTACCTTTCACTGTGAAGATCTAAATATCGAAATCGTCTTCCAATGCAATTTCCTGTACATCTAAATATGTTTAGATCTTCACAGTGAAAAGTAAAACTTCTATAATCTGTGTAAACAATGTGTGTACATGCGCAAGAGATCACTTCCGGGGCTTGTGCAGACCGAAGCGCCTGTGCCGTCAGATCAGTTGGACACGGCTGTGGTTACAAGAGGTAAAAACGATATAAATACTGTTCGTTTTCTCACACAAACCGCTCGTTTCATGTCTTAGGCCATCAATGTGTACTTACATTTATGAGTCATTGAATCTTGTTTAATTCGGACTTCTCTGTGCATGCTCTTTGAAGTGGTGACCATACACCTCCATTATATGACTGACAGACAGGAACGGTTTGACCTAAATATATCAAAATGGAAAATACTGCGGAAACAAAGACACCTACATCTTGGATGCCCTTGAGGTAATCTAAAACATACCAAAAATTAATTTCAAAGTGAACTATCCCTTTAATGAACTTGTACGCTCACATTTTTGATACAGTTGCTGCAGTGATTTGGTGTGAAACACATTTATACACCAGCATCAAGAAATGTGAAGTTGTGGAGAAATTTATGAACAACTGTAAATCAATATGTGAATTCATCCAATGAGAGTTGCAACCTTGAAGAATATTTCTTGTATATGTCTTGTATATGAATACTGCTCATTTTAGTTCACACAATCATTTCTCAGCAAGTTTAATGGATTATTTAAAAAAGAAAAAGAAAAATGTAGTTTCAGCGTGAACTTAAAATACAATTGTGCATTTCATTTCATAAACGTATATGAACTTCATGAAATGATGCACAATTGTATTTTAAGTTTGCTTAAAATTATTTGGGTAAATTCACATACTGATTTGAGCATGTGCAAAATTTCTCCACAACTTCACATTTTTTGATGCGTGTGTAATGTGTGGATTTTCTCTACAACTACAAATCGCACTGTCACAGGCATTCAGTTGATTTAAATCAAATATACCTCCATAATTGCTATAATCATTTTCATGACAGTGTCATGTTTAAACTCACCTCTGAAGGAATTCAAGTGTGCTTGCGACTTCTGCTGGATATTGCAAGTTGAAGACAAAGTAGGCAGCGAAGACTGCTGCCAGTCCATGCAGGAGGTTACTGTGGGGCCCCATCACACATGCTCCTTCCACGGAGATATTCCATGTGTCTGCGCCACGAAGTATCTTTTCTAAAACATTATGATAACAATATGATATGAAACATTAACAATATTATAACTAAAAGCTGCACAACACACTATTGCCACCTAGATGAATTCAGTAATGTTCAAGTGGAGAAAGACTTCCACACCACCACTTGAACATTATTATCTCCTTTGACCCGTACACCCTCCATCAACAACTCAAATAAATTATTTTTTTATGTGCAACAGTCCTCCGTCAAACACATGAATTCAATAAAGAATTAACTTATACAAAATAAGGGAAGATTATACCTGGGACAACTAATCGAGGTGTGCTTGGCAGGGTGACAGCTCTCTCAATATCAGCAGCCATGGCAAGAGGGCTGGAGAAAAAAAAAACATTAACATTAACAAAGTTAACCATGGGTAAGTTGAGTAAACGACAAAGAAAATTTGCCCCAAAAGCTGGAATGTTCTATTCAACACCAAGGGGGAAATCAGTTTCGATTTATGGTGCCAAATGTAGAAACAGCTGCATATGGCAAATCTTTTTTTTTTTATATATGGATGCCACATCAATAAAATAGTAAATTAAAATCCGCTGGGGGTGGATGGGACTAAACGTGATAAACCAATCAGCCAAGGTCCAATATTCAAGCAATGTCTGCCTGCGCGTTGACTGCCTTGGAGAATGGAAAATTAGAATAACTTGTGCAAAGTGTCCATAGCAAAGGATGGGGCTGGTGATTGATTTCTGGTAATTAAAGGGATAGTTTACTTTGAAATTAATTTTTGATATGTTTTAGCTTACCTCAAGGGCATCCAAGATGTATCTTTGTTTCCACAATATTTTCAATTTTGACATTTTGCCATCATCATTCTGCCAGTCATATAATGGAGGTCTATGGTCACCACCTCAAAGAGCATGCACAGAGAAGTCCAAATTAAACATGATTTAATGACTCGTAAATGTAAGTACACATTGATGGCCTAAGACACGAAATGAGCGGTTTGTGAGAGTAAACAAACAGTATTTATATCGTTTTTACCTCGTGTAGCCACAGCCATGTCCAACTGAACCGAACTGAACCGTGTCCAACGTCCCGCCGGAAGTGATTGCTTTCGTGTGTACGTCACTCATTGTTTACACAGAGATTTCGGAAGTTTTACCTTTCACTTTGAAGATCTAAACATATTTAGATGTACAGAAAATCGCAATGGAAGACGATTTTGATATATCTAAATACTGTATGTTTAGTGAAAGGTAAAACTCCTGAAATCTCTGTGTAAACAATGAGTGACGTACACACGCAAACGATCACTTTTGGCGGGACGTTGGACACGGTTCAGTTCAGTTCAGTTGGACATGGCTGTATTATATGACTGATAGACAACAACGGTTTGACCGAAAAATATCAAAATTTAAACTACTGTGGAAACAAAGACACCTAAGGATGCCCTTGAGGTAAGCTAAAACATATCAAAAATTAATTTCAAAGTGAAATATCCCTTTAACAATTACAAAATAACAGGACAGAGATGGGAGTGAGGGAATGGTAAATGTATTTGTATGCATTGTAAGTTGTACTCACATCAGACATAAGCATCCAGAACCTTCCCCACTCCTGGTGTCTTCTGCTGTTGGAAGTACTATGATGTTCTGACTCCTGTTGTGTACGGCATCTGGCAGCTTCTCCTGGATAGGAATTCGGTCAGCTCACTGAAATGCGAGAGCAGGCCCATGACGCGCTTTACGTCAATAACAGGACAAATACATACAAAGAGCCATAACTACTTGTATAGGTAGTTTATTTAAGTTCAAACCTATTTCACAACATATTACCACAAAAATAAGTAAATCAACAGACCACAGAGCAGACCTCGCTCGCTCGCTCGCACTCACTCTTTTTCTCTCGTGTTCACCCTCACCACTCTCTGCATAACGGTTTAAACAAACAACAATAAATAAATGTTAAGTGCTGATCAAGAGTTTTGTGCAAGCAATTTAAAGTCGCGACACTTGTCCCATAACGTTAGCTGGCTTCATTCGGTGATTGAAATATTATTAACATTAATTCAAGTTTTGCAGTATAGAGAAACGATATTGAACGCTCCGAGCGAGCTTGTAACTTTTTCTTGGCATGAAACAGTAAATAATCAAACCAGTGGAAGCCTGCAGTGCATGAAACTGTTGTAACTAATCAAACCTATCATGCAATAACTAAGTTATACCCAGTCTATGGTTATACCAGGCAACAGCGCGCCGCGCCCAGTCGGAAAGCAGACAGCCGCGCTACCGCGGGGGTGTTTTTCCACATTCGAATATTCATTTTCAGTTTTTAAAACTTTTTGAATATATATTCGAATTTAGAATATTCTTTGACAGCCCTAAATGAGATTCGAGCTAGCTAGCCAATCCATCCAAACAGTGAAAGAACCATATTGACGTTAACGTTACTTCAGGCAGATTAAAATAGCATCAATTTTTGAAGAACAAGGTTGCAAATGTTAGCAATTACCAGTAACGCTACGTACCCGATTTCAATGGACTGATGGAAGAATAAATGTTATCTAATCAAAGCAGACGAAACCGTCACCATCCACTCAGATAACGAGAACTAATAATGTTTTATTTACGCTATAAAAATACATGTGTAACGGTAACAGTAAATTACATAACGTGAAGATAACTTACCTTCATCCCAGAATTGCTTCTTTTCCGTCTTCTTGAATGACGGCTTACTCCCAGAATGTACGTTTAGAACTAACCGCCTAAAAATTCAAAATTCAGACCGCGATGATCCCATGATGCAACGCGGTGGCTGTAAAACCATTGTAAAACTCTGTGAATACAGTGAAATTACAATAATAATACAGGACTGTCCATTAATTTCCCATGGTGCATTGCCTTTTACAGGTAAAACGCAAATACAATACATTGTTGTAAAAATTTCCTGTAAAAATTACATCAATTGCTAACAGTGTAGGATCAAGGCAATTGGGTCGGTACCTACAAAGTATCGAACTCGATACCCAGCCCTAGTGAAATGATGAGAAAATGAATGAAAAGTTACTTTAAGATTTTGTCTTTATTTAGCCCTTACTGTATAATCATAATCTGATAAAAGAAAATCTTAGTATTATATGACTGTATTAATGGCTATACACATTCTCCTCTGTATAACACTTGTGCTGCTGTTAATGGTTGTTTATTGTGTAGTGTGGTTTGCTGATTGCTGATGCGGTTCGTGTGCATTAACTGTTAATGATGTTTAATGCATCTTTGTTTGGTGTTTGTGGAGTTAACTCAGGCTATAAAAGATAAAAGATGGCAGAGCAGCTCATACACACCATCATCATCTCCTGATGAGCAGCGTCTTCAGTCTTCAGTCTGATTCCCGGTAAGATCATGTCGTCTCATGTGGGAATTATTGTGTCCTTGTGTTTCAGCCTTTGCTCAAACGTTAGCACATGTTGTTCAGCTTGCTGACTCTCTAGTGTGCTTGATTATGTGGAGAACAAACTAAAGAAATTAAGGTGGAATTGTTTAAAGCAGGTTTGAAAGTTTTCTTTAAGGTTCTGCCGGATCCAGTTTCCATTTCAGGTTCTTGAGATTTATTTGATGATGATCGTAAACTTCATCATCTGTGTTCCCAGGTGAAGAGGAAATGCATTTAAATTGGGCTTTCTTTTGGACATACTTAATATATTTAAATTATACTGTATTAAGTGCGTATTAAATGTGTTATTGTGAAACAACTTTTCAAGATATGCTAAAGAACAATGTTAAAGGAGTCATCCGAGATGTCCATGTCTTTCTTTTTTCAGTCGAAAAGAAATGAAGGTTTTTGATGAAAACATTCCAGGATTTTCTCCATATAATGGACTTCAAGGTTCAAGGTCCAAAAGACAGTTTCGGTGCAAACTATTCAAAGGGCTTTAAACGACACCAGATGAAGAATAAGGCTCTTATCAAGCGAAACGATCGCTCATTAAAAAAAAAAATGTTAGAAGTTTTTATAAGCTTTAAAAAGTTTTATAAGCACAAATGCTCGCCTTTCTCTGTTCTGTGCGTTTGTGACTCTCCTGTTCGAACTCGTTCATCAAAATGACAAAAATCCTGAAATGTTTTCTTCAAAAACCTTAATTTCTTTTTGACTAAAGAAAGAAAGACATGGACATCTTGGATGACATGGGGGTGAGTAAATTATTAGCAAAAACATTTTTTAAAGTGAACTACTGTTTTAAGGCGAGACACGGCAGGCAAAAACATCGTGTTTGTTTTCACTGGTCAATTTGAGATTTTGGGATATTTGTCTTCAGTAACATATCTTCTTTCAGACTTGTGCAGAAAACAAGTCCAAAACACACATTTAGGTCTTTATTTTACTACACTTTGTCTGTTTGCGTGTGTAGATTTCGCCTACTTTATCAAAAGTTGTCGTCTGAAGGATTTGTTGATATGTCATTCTTGGCCTCCCAGACAGCAAACTGACATTGAATCAACGTGGAAACGACGTCTCTCATGACATTGAAACAACGTTGATTTGCTCATCGAATTAACGTTGAACCAACGTCAGACGCGGCATTCTTCAAAGCTAAATGAAATCGAAAATTGGTTTGCTTTCATAACGTTGAAACAACGCGTTGATTTCAAGTTGATTTTCCGTTAGTTTTGAAAGAATGACGCATCTGACGTTGGTTCAACGTTAATTCGATGAGCAAAACAATGTCAGATCAACGTTGTTTCGATGTCATATTTCCACGTTGATTCAATGTCAGTTTGCTATCTGGGCTGATATATATGACATTTTATGCCTAAAAATGGGACAGAAATCAATTGTTAAAGTCTATTGGCAGTATTTTCTGATTGACAGGGGAACAAAAGGAGATATTCATAATCCCCTCTGGTAATGTCTTTTCACTGAATATATCAACAATATGCTAAAATAATTTTCAACCTTGTTTTTTTTCAATGGTCAGATTCGTCACTTCAATATATGCAATTTAGTGGATATTTAATTAGTTATAGCCTGTTTAGCATATTTAAACATAAAATTACAGAAAACTCGCAATACATTTTTTTCTCCTATTCATGTGAGTGATCAACTGGTAAAGTTTCATGGTGATACCTGTAAGTTAATATTTTTACCCTATTCACCTGTAGTGTCTCGCCTTACACTATTTGCGATATATTTTAATATTTTAATCTTAAAACACTTGCAGGGAAAGAGTTATAAACTCTGTGTGAACTTTAAAAATAAAAGCATCAGATAAAAAGTTGAGTTTATAAGTTTATTTGTGAGTGAATTGTGTGTTTAAGTAATTCCAGTTTCAAGCGCTGGATCAAATAGTGTGTGTGTGTGTGTGTGTGTAATCTCAGGCATTTCCTCCGTTAGATCAAGAATCTTTAAGATGTGTGTGCAGTGAATGAAGAGCTCTTTAAACACGGCAGTGGAAACTTGTGAAACATCTGTCAGTCTGTGTGTTATTCCACAAACTTCTGCTTTGACCTGCAGACCAAACACACACTCCTGTCAGTAACGTAAGTTCTTCAAGATTTATTCCTCCTTTAATAAACCATTGTACACTTGCAGCTGTGCTGGACTGAATATTCACAACAACAGCATTCTTGCTTCTGTCATATTGTTCAAATGGAGGATTTACTAACTTTAATCTGACATTTCACGTATTTCAGGCTTTCTAACATTACACACACTCCTCTAAACAACATGTCAAGCAAACTGAGCTAACTTTATTTCAACAATCACACAGAAAACACGTCACATCATATTTATCTCTAATGTTTTTAATAAAGGAAATATATGATTACAATAGTAAATGAATGCATGTTTTTTAAACTAATGACTGGTTTGTTATTTAGTGCCTGTCAGGATTTCATGAAACAATGGCAGAACAAAATGCAAGCATCTACGGATCAAGCGGAGGAGATTATGATATCAGCGGATCAAGTGGAGGAGATTATGAAGATGAAAGGAGGCGTCAGATTAAGGAATTTAACAGGAAACTTAATGATGTGTACCCAATAATTATCAGGACCATTGCCACCATTGAGATTCCAGTCATGATCTTAACTCTGTGTGCGTTGTGTGCTCTTCTCAAATCTCAGCGCTCCACTCCAGTTTTTGTTATTCATTTGATTCTGTCAGATCTCATTCAGATCATTTCTAGATTAGCATGGACAATCACATGGTCACGGGATGCAGAAAATGCATATCATTATAGTTTGATTGCGGGTGTGTATTTTATGGCATGTGTTGCTCTTGAACGATATATTCTGGTTTCTCATCCTATCTGCTACAGATCTCATCATTCACTGAAAGTCTGCTGTGTTATTTCTGTGATCGTCTGGTTTGTTCCTCTGATCTTTGTGAACTTTAACTCCTATTATCTGTTTGATTATCTGTCTCGATCGATCGCCTATTTAATCCCCTACCCGATAATCATTCTGTGTTTTATCGGCACTTGTCGCGGTCTTTCACGCGCAATATCTCTTACTTCTGTAAAGCGCAAAAAGATTTTGGGCAGTTTGTTCCTGGTGCTTCTGACTTACACTTTTCTCATTCTCCCCTACACAATCATGACTTTTATTAGAGATCATAGAGTTTACAGTGACATTTTTTATTTGTATTATTATTCTATTTTTTTTTGGCATTTGTCTGAGTATCTCCTGCTCCTGAACCCGCTGGCTGACTGTGTCCTGTACATGTTCATCAGGCCTGATGTCGGAGGGTTAATGAAGTCTGTTCACTGCTGTTGTAGAACTGACACACATCAGGATTCGACACACACACACACGGGACAAACACTCTGGAGACAGTAGTGCAGCGTTTGCCTGCTGTGTTTCAGTGCTAAAGCCTGCGTCTCATTCACGGACCTGCACTTCAGTTTCAACATCATGAAGTCAATGCCATTCTGTTCACTCACACACCCTTCCTTTCTATGGCATTCAGCTTTATTAGAGACAACTCTTGATTCATCAATTGCTCTGTTTGCGGCCCATAAAACACATGCGGTGAACAGAGTTTTATTAAAGATGTGTTGATGTAGTGTTCCTGGATCAGCAGGACTTTATCATACGATGGAGAGGAGGGTTGTATAAAGCACGGTTTATTCTCACTTCAGATCAACAACATCAAGTAGTTTCAGCTCGTAGTCTTGCTTGTGTTCCTAATGCATGTACATTATACTCTTTTGACCAAATAACTCCTATTCACGCTGTTACAAAGATAACTGACATAATGTACATATGCTCTCATGTCCATCAAAAGATGAATAACTTTCTTTCTTCTGTGGAACATAAAAGACAATATTGTGAGATGATTTTATGAAGTCAGTGGACAGTTTCGGGTGAACTATCCCTAAAAACACTTGATTTAAAGTGCAGAAAGTATACCAGAAGAGATTTAAGTTTATATGAAATATTAACCAGAGCTTGCATGGAAATCAGAAGAGAGTTATTTGTAATATTATTGTGTGTTTATAGAAGTGTTTCATGTGTCACATATGGAGTCAGAGACTGTCCTGTATTCTCTCTCTTCTGTCATTAATATAATTAAAGATCTCTCAGTTCTCCTGTGTGTGTCTTATTTGACTAATAACAGATTAGCTGAACTGAGAACTATAGACGTGTGTGTGTGTGTGTGTGTTTCTTATCATTTTACATCCAACCGGGCCCCAAAAATGAAAGGTTCCTGCAGAAGCCAGTAAAGGGAGTACGGGTTCCCTTTCATTGTCACTCCGAGTTACGTCGGATGATGATGAATGGGGTTTCGCTTAGAAAGCCTATCAGCTTCGCTCAATATAAAACAAGCCAATGGCAAAGCCAATTTGCATAGCGTAACTCCGCCTCACCTCGTGAGTATGTAAGGAGGACGCTGGCCGCAATGCAGACATGTTTTCGCTTTGGAGAAAAGTTTGATCTTTGTTTCACAAGCCTCCCTGAATTGTCAGCTTTTCTACAATGAGCAGATTCTCGGTGTTGGTGTGACGGCGATCTCCCCGCGAGTGCACACTTCCTGCTTATCTGTGCAGTGGTTCGCTAGTGAGTGTGTTTCTCCCCAGGCGCCTCAGCATCCAAGTTTTCTCTCTCTATAAGAGCTTACACGCAGCTCGTCTTTTTAAAGATGCCTCGCCCGTGCACTTCTGGTTGCGAACGACTTATATAAGACTCTGATGGGCACGAGTGCTGTCTAGTGTGTTTGGGCATTGATCACGCTAGAGCAGCGCTCATGGATGACTCATGTTCTCTATGTGGGAACATGACCATCGTGTCATTACAGTCGAGACTCTCGCAAGAGTGAGAGTCCCCTCATCCACACCCCAATCTACTGACTCTAGAAATAGAGCCAGTACTT
The DNA here is from genome assembly GCF_988280905.1 of Pimephales promelas. Taxonomy (NCBI): domain Eukaryota; kingdom Metazoa; phylum Chordata; class Actinopteri; order Cypriniformes; family Leuciscidae; genus Pimephales; species Pimephales promelas. The sequence continues at coordinate 34,206,466 of NC_142770.1, forward strand.
CGGCTGGTGGCCAGGGTGACCTGAGGGTGACGGTGAGCCCACCTACCCCTCCCGTGACTAGCATCCGGAGGATCCAGAGGGTTTCTTTTGGCGCTACAGAGGATGATGCAATGTCTGTCGCTGCATCACAAGGTGGGCAGGATTCGTCAGGGGGGACTGCAATACTTTTCCCTGGCAGCCGCGAGCATCGGGTTAGAGTGGACTCATCCGCCCTGTCCCGAGTGCTCGCGGCTGGACGAATGTTTTTTGGGCACGGCCACCAATTCACGTTCACGGCCAATACCCAATACCGTGCATGATGAAATCTCGAAGTCCTGGAAGACCATGTAAGAAATTATGGTCTGTTCCAATCCAACTTCCACTCTGATATATAATTGAAAATTTTCCTTCACTAAAAGGGCTTATTTATCATAGAGACACTTTATTCCAATCTCAGTAATATGCACAGTCACGTTATCATCTATAGCATGGGAGTGACAGCAGGCTATCAAGAACCATCTTGATTAAAAGGACTTCAAATAAATGTTATCCCCTCAACATTTGACCATTCTATATTGAAGTGAGTTACATTGTGTTTTGCACTTTGGAGTTGTGATGATGATTATGATGATGTCACCTGTTAAGCATGAGAGTTTTGTCAGTCCTGTTCTCTCTATTGTAAGTTAAATTAATCAGTTGGGCTGATTGGATTATCATCAATATGTGAATGAGACCGTTACTGGGGAAATGGGCTGACTCCTGCACTTATGTGCGTCATTCACACCCTCAAAGCTCTCCTTCCCAGATACTTGCTGCACTCTTTACCGTCTTTCCATGGATTGCCCTTGAACAAAAAGGGCTTTTCTTACTATTCCATGAGGAAAAGATAGTTTAGGTTTAGTTGGGAAAGTGCATGATATTTTTAGGAAGTCTCTCCGTGGAAGCATCTTTAATGTAGGCTTCCAGGAAAACTTTAATAAGTAATCCTAAAGTGTTATTCAAGACAATAAACTCAGTTTAAAATCTTAACATAACAGACCTTGATATTATTCAGATAACATGTGAAAACTTTTCATCTCCTGATTTGGTGGACTTAGCCTGCCAAAAGAAGCCCACTCATTGTTCTTTAGATATTGTTATTTTATTATTATTATTTTTTTTGGGGGGGGGGGGGGGGGGGAATCCCATCTTTTAAATGAGAGGGCATCCCATCTTTTAAATGAGAGGGCAACATGTATAGCTAGCCAGAATTGTGTATAGGTTTCTTTATGTTTCCTTAGGTTTATGTTGTTATTTATTCTGTTTGCTTGGAATTGTATTATTATTGGTATTTTTGAGGTTTGTTTGGTATTTTGTGTTTCTTCAAGCATTACTAAATCCTCTAACTCAAGGAGATCTCACTCAATCTTATCCTGTATTCTCAAGAGTATATGTATGACTTGATTTGAGAACATGAATAATAATTTCCAGCAGGATTGATGTGATTTTCAGGGACTGATGCTGTTCTATGGTTTATTCTCTTTCTCCAGTCAGAGTCGGTCATACCGAATCCAGAAAAACCTGTTCGACTACACACTCTTTCCTGAACACAAAGTTCAGTTCAACTGGAAGTGTTTTTCAGGCTGTGTCGTGAAGGAGAAAACATGATATATTAACGGAGAACAAACGTCAAGACAGTAAGTGCTTTCATGAAATAATTCAGTGCACTAGGACACATGGATCATATTTGCTTTCAAGGTGAAGAGAATGAGTGAAATTAAATATGATTTTTCTTATAGATTATTACATGATATATTTAGCATAGACTTGACATTATTCTCTGTGAGTGTTTACGATTTGTTAACTGTCTGTTCAATGTTGGGATTTTGAGAAGATAAAATATCCGTGTTAAAATGTGAATGAAAAATAATAATGGACATACTAATACGGACAATAAAATCCATTTACACTTGACTTCGTCAGTGTAATGCAGTGTATCAAAAATAAAAATAAATTATATGAAGAAACAAACAAAAAGAGCAAAAAAAAAAAAAACTATCTTGCGGGGTTTTCAAAGTCTTGATCAAACGTTCAACGACATTAGCCGCGTTTCCACTGCCGGGCTAGGGCTGGGCCAGAGCTAACAGCGAGCCGAGCCGAGCTAGTGGCCTCGGGCCTCAAGCACCGGGCTTGCGTTTCCACTGCCGGGCCAGTAGCCCCACAGCGCTGCACCAGACCCCACCCCTAACACGCCTTTCTGGATCAAACGTCATAAAACCCAACCCATTTCAGCGGGTATTATGAATTAATTTATTTTGTAAATTAGAAAGATAGCATGTATATTAACTCACCTGCCTTAGTGGCTGCAATAGTGTCCCGAGACCAGTACAGGCGATTCTCCATTTCAAGCAGCGATTTTTTGCGCGATATAACAAGTAGGGCTGCGGGCACGTTTTCAAGTTATTCATGAACCTTCAACCGAGGCCCATCGGTTAATACTCGGTGCATAGTGTGCGCGCCGCAACCTCGAGATACAGAGGTAATTTTTAACACCTTTAATAACTGATTGGACCCCATTTGAAACTAAATTAATTTATAGAAATAAACGCAGCAAGTACGGAGCAGTTAAAGCCGCATTTCCATCACCCTTCAAACTGAAATTGCCAATTGAAAATAAGCAAAACGTCCATTTCACAAAAACTCCGTGTCTGCAAATAATAATAATAATAATAATAACCATCATCATCATTATTGTAACATTTTATTAGGCTGCATATGTAGAAGACGCCTTTATCCAAAAAAGGAACAGAGCACAAATAAACACAATATTTTTGATGCGTATCAGCGCATATCCAGTGTGTGTGGAGCACGCACTGATGGCTGCGAGACGCCCATGTGAACACTTGCAGTTTCATTGCATTTCTTTCAGTGGAAACAACTTAAAATACTCTTTCATTTCTGGTCATACAGAAAATAATAATACATTATTCGCAAATACATTTATTTGCGTAAACTCACAATAACAAGAAAACGTTGTGCTTTAACAATTAATCAAGGCGCGCTTCATTAACTCCGTGAACTGAAGCGTGAGACCTGAAACAGCCGCATTCGAATTTGTTCGTTTTAAATTGGACATTTAAAGCTTTAGTCTACAGGGGTTATATCCTTTGTAGATTAAAGCTTTAAATGTCTAATTTAAAACGAACAAATTCGAATCGAAAGCAATATCTTCTGACTATGTATTTATAGCTAATTAATTTCTCTCTACATGTGCATCCGGAGATGGAGATATGTTTTTAGCCGAAAATCATTTAGAAAACAATAGTTTATTAATAAACAATTAATGCCTCGTTATTTTATATTATTTTATTATCAAACACATTTATTATAGCCTATAAATCACCTATAAATCCCCTTTCTGTAGGCTGTGGTAACGGCTCTTCTCATTCAGCACTGCAGGGAAAATATCATTTCCAGGTTCTAATTTGGCCTCAGAAAACCAGTAAAATATATCTTTTTTTCATATTAATTTGTCAAATATTTTAAATGTTTAAGGGGCAAAAAAAATCAAACAAATATCTGAAATTCGTCGATATGTAGCCTATATATTTTTGCGCAGCATTTGGCATAGGCCTACAGTTCAAATTAAAATGTTTTGCAATTTTAAACGGTTAATCAGTGACACCCCTATGTGCATCTTGCTTCAGATCATAACGTTCCATAACACCGATAAACTCCGCCTTTTACCTTGAGCACGCCTCTAGCCCGAGCTGGCCCCCTCTGGCCCAAGGTATTCGACGGGCCAGAAATCCTGGCCGTTGGCCCTGAGGAAGCCCCGATCAAGCCCCGGAAGTGACAGTGAAAACGCGACTGGCCCTGGCACGCACTAGCATGGCCCGGCCCTGGCCCGGCAGTGGAAACGCGGCTATTATCTACTCCATGAAGTCATCATGCAGGAAAGCTCTTAAAAGTGCTTCAGGAAAGTTAACTGGTTTAAAGTGTTAATTTACCCCCTCAAAAAACTGTAAGACATTCGTTTCGTTTATCTTCGTAAAACAAATAAATATATTTTAATTTAAAGGTATTACTATTGTAACGTTTGGCTCTCTAGCGGTTAACTAACAAACTGCTGTATCTTGCGGAAGAACATTGTAGCCGGATCTACTTCTCTCTGTTTATGTCAATGGCGAGTCACGCATGTACTGTGCTGCTGAACCCACTAAAACCTGTTAGACTGCATTCTCTTTTCTGAACACAAACTTCAGCTAAACTGAAAGTGATTCTCAGGCTCTGCCGTGAAGGAGAAAACATGTAATAGTAATTTCAAAGCAGTTCTTTAAAAAAAAGAATAGGCTTATATAAATATATCCTTTTTATTTATTTTTTATTTTTTGGTGGGGGGATACCCTTATGAAAGAAAAATATATTTACCAATATGTTACTTGAAATATATTGTAATATATTGTAATATATTATTTTCATTTTCATTTTCCAATATATTATATATTGGAAATACATGGAGTAATATATTGATGATGCATATATTATACAATATTAAATATATTGTAATATATGGCAAAATATACAAATGGTAAATGAATATATAATATATGTAATTATTTTATATCTGAAAATATGCAATTTCATATTTATTAATATCCACCATAATGTATTACAATTTGTATGGGATAATGTATTGGTTATATATGTAAAGATATCATGTCCCATGTATGTTCAATATATGGTAGAATACATTTCAATATATATATATATATATATATATGAAATTATATGGAAATATATAAATAAAATATGTGTATAGATAAGTGTTCCATATATTGTGGAATATATTTCAGCAGTGCTGTTATGAAATATAAATAAAATATCTGTAAACAAAATGCACAAATAATAAGGAATAAATAAACTTTCAAGGACCTTAGGGAACTGTGGAAAAGCATATGTTTCAATAAAACATATTAGTGTAATGCAGTTGAAGTAATTATTTGTAAATTATTAAAGATATTTTAATTGAGCTAAATAGCTATGCCATGCATGTCATATCATATATAGCCCATGTATGTATATATATAAGTTTTAAAAGTTTTAGATCGGTAATATTTTTTATGTTTTTAAAAGAAGTCTCTTCTGCTCACCAAGGCTGCAATTATTTGATAAAAAATACAACAACAACAACAACAACAAAAAAATATTGTAATATTGTGAAATATTATTACAATTTAAAACAGTGGTTTTCTATGTGAAGATATAGTGAAGTGTAATTTACAGCATCATTACTCCAGTCTTCAATGTCACATGGTCCTACAAAAAATTATTATAATATGATGCTCAAGAAACATTTCTGATTATTATCCATGTTGAAAACAGTTTTTTACATTTTTATTTCAGGATTCTTTGATGAATAGAAAGTTCAAAAGAACAGAATTGATCTGAAATGGAAAGCTTTTGTAACATTAATCACTACCATTCAAAAGTTTGGGGTCAGTAAGAATTTATTTTTTTTCATCAAGGATGAGTTAAATTGATCAAACGTTACAGTAAAGACATGTATAATGTTAGAAAATATTATATTTTAAATAAATGCTGTTCTTTTGAACTTTCTATTCATCATAGAATTTGGGGGGGGAAATGGTACACGACTGTTTTCAACATTGAAAATAATAATTGATGTTTTTTGAGCATAAAATCAGCATATTAGAATGATTTCTGAAGGATCATGTGACACTGAAAACTGATGTGTAATCAGCAACAGTAGTGTTGTTGAAAATTCAGCTTTCAAATTACATTTTAAAATATATTAAAATAGACATTTTTAATAGTCTTTTCTTCTTTTAAAATAGTCATTTTAAATTGTCATAATATTTCACAATATTACTGTTTGTCATTTTTTTTTCATCAAATAAAGCAGCCTTGGTGAGCAGAAGAGACTTCATTTAAAAACATAAAAAAAATCTTACTGATCTAAGACTTTTGACCGGTATAGTGTATATACAAATCTCTTAGATTGTCTGCAATATATTGTCTTCTATATTGTATTTATATATTTCCACAATTATACATATATTTAAAATATATTCCACAATGTCATGGAACTGCACATGGAACAGTCAGGGACAGAGGTGATCCAAATGCAGGCTTTATTGAGAGGAAGATCCAGGAACAGGTACGAGAGAACAGGCAGAAGTCAAAACCAGGTTAGCAGTCCAGATCAGCAAACATACCATGCAGGGATAAGGCAAACGGGAAAACCAGATACAGGCAGGGAGTCCAGGAACTGTGAAACTGACACTAAGAAACAAGAAACTAGGAACTAGGAAAACGATCAGCATGCAGTATGACACTTACAAAACTCAGCAAAGGACAAAAGGCCACTCAGGCTTAAGACATGTGCAGTCAACAAGATAATCAAACACCAGAGGCACAAGTGGGCACTCCAGCCGCAGATCGTCACACACAATATATTGAACACATATTATGTATACAAATAATTTAATTTATATATTTCCATAGGCTACTATTGTAAATATAGGTATACATTCCACAACATATGGAACATATATCTATACATATATTTTATTTATATATTTCCATATAATTATATGTATATTTAAAATATATTCCACAATGTATTGAAGACATATCTATACATATATTTTATTCATATATTTCCATACAATTTTAAATATATTTAAAATATATTCCACAACATATGGAACACATATCTATACATAAATTTTATTTATATATTTTTTCATATAATTTCATATATATATATATATATATATATATGTGTGTGTGTGTGTGTGTGTGTGTGTCTAGCACATATATTGCAGTATATTAAAGCATATAAAGCCAAACTTTAAAAAGACAAACTATATGTAAAAAATATAGTGACTATTTTGGTCTTGATTGCAATATATGTATCAATATATATAAATATATGGACTATATTGCAATAAATTGGACAATATAAATATTAAATCATATATATATATATATATATATATATATATATATTGCCTAATATATCACATGGTATATTCCAACATACTGCAATATATTTTTGTTCCATAAAGGAAAGTTTGATCAAGGTGTGTTCATGTGTTTGACTTCCTCATATTAATATTAATCTCTAGAGGACATTTTAAGTGATTGTTTTATATGAATTTTTAATAAAGGGTTTCTTTCACGTCAATGTTTCTTTTGTGTTTGGGGATGTTCCTGATTTTTCAGGAGTTTAAAGGGTTAGTTCAACCAAAATTGAAAATTCTGTCAGTATTTACTCACCCTCATATTGTTCAACCCAGTAAGACCTTCATTCATCTTCGGGACACAAATTAAGATATTTTTGATGAAATCTGAGAGCTGGATCACTCCTGCATACTAGTCCATAGGCTTCTTGAGGGATTGAAACTTGCTGGCCTCGAAAAGTCATTAAAGACATCGTTAAAATAGTCCAAGTGACTACAGGGGCTCAATCTTAAGTTTATCAAATGACGAGAACACTTTTTGTATGCAAAAAACAACAAAAATAACGACTTTATTTCAACTATTCATTTACTTCTTTCTCTGCGCGAGTCAGGTTACTAGTTTAATAGCGTAAGCTTCTGTTATTGTACGTCACACGCATCACACACATGACCAGCATCGGCCAATAGTGAGCCTACGTGTGACGTAGCTTTACGCAATCACACTACGTTAACTGACTACAGGCCCATAGAGAAGGAAGTGAATAGTTGAAATAAAGTCGTTATTTTTGTTTGTTTTTGCGAACAAAAAGTATTCTCGTTGCTTGATGAAGTTAAAATTGAGCCACTGTAGTCACTTTTACTATTATTTTAACGATGTCTTAAATAACTTTTCGAGGCCAGCAAGTTTCAATCCCTCAAGAAGCCTATGGACTAGTATACAGGAGTGATCCAGCTCTCAGATTTCATCAAAAATATCTTAATTTGTGTTCCGAAGATGAGCGAAGGTCTTACGGGGGTTGAAGAACATGGAGGTGAGTAAATACTAACAGAATTTTCATTTTTGGGTGAACTAACCCTTTAACAGCATATGTGTGAAGTCACATGATCCTACTCACACACTCCAGATATGTTCAGCTAAATTATGAAGGTTGTTTAATTTAATCATTTAATATTGTGTGTGAATGTTTGTTCATCAGAGTCAGTGGAGGAGATCAAACTCATCAGATTCTCCTGATCTTCATCATGGGTAATTCACAAGCATCCAGAGATGGAGATTTCTCTCCAGGACGCAGGTACTTCCAACTAAAACTAAAACTAAATTTTAAAACTAATATGGAAAAAAATAATGAAAGATAAATGTTTACATTTTAAAATGGTTCCTCCCATAAAGAATGAACACAGTAATGTAGAGGATTAAAGTGCATCTGTTCTCTGTTCCAGTTCAGTCCAGCAGAAGAGCTCAAACCCAGAGTCCAGCTGTGTGTCTGTGAAGAGTGACTGGTCTATGAATGAACCACTAAAGTTTAAAAGTGGAGACAAACGGCCTAATCTCAGGTATATCACTTCTATGTTGTGCTTATAGTATTTTATATTTGATGAAATTATTATTAATATACAGCATCCATTATTTTATATTAAAAAGTTAATAATTGTATTTTATTGACAAAATATTTTAGTATATTTTTTTTGGATTTGACATGTCTATATGATAGATTAACATTTTAATCTATCATATAGACAAATCTGAGAGATCATGTTACGATGTGCCTCACCTATGGAGCATGTTGTCACGTTCCACTTTCATTCTTTTAGTGAAAATAAAGAAAAAGTATACACTGAATTAATGAAATAAAACCACATAAGTGTACTAGGTGTGTGTAAATTAATGAGAAAAAATAAATACTCTGAACCCCAACTGGATTTGCACAAACCGAAAAATAAAATAAAATCTAAAAGTGTTAGTTTGTGCCCGCTCTCCCCTATCATTTCTAAAAAAAAAACAAGTTACAATTACTAGCAATATTTATCAGTCCATCAGTCTGTTACATTAAGTAAATGTATGCTGAGATGTTTTCCACCTTTATATCATATGTAGTAGGTGGAAAATTGAGCAGATTTTTCTAACTGCTGGTTCAGAAAGTGTATTTGTTTGGTTTGTTGAAATCTACAATTGTTTCACATCAAGACAAAACATCTGCAAAACCCCACTGAGATACAGGTGTTAAAGCAAAAGTGTTACAACACTCCCTGGTCTTTCCTAAGACAGAAGATTCCAGTAAAAGTGCACAACATTTATAAGTCTGCATGTTTTTTATTTTACTTAGTTTTGAAACCAGTTCAGTCCAGCAGAAGAGCTCAAACCCAGAGTCCAGCTGTGTGTCTGTGAAGAGTGACGCCTCTATGGAGAAACCACAAGTGTTTAAGAGTGGAGAAACACAGTCTGATCTAGGGTATATCATCTCTATCACTCAAACACATGATTAATGATGGAAATATTTCAGAAACCTATTGATGTGTCCCATAATACAGATAATCATCAATTTTGTAATTTATGGTTATTTACTTCTCTGACTTGTGTAATAATGTGTTATTGTAATCTTCCAGCCATGACTCTAAAGCTGCTGAAGTCCTCAACACACTGAGATCAAATCTGAGACAGAAGTTTGAGTGTGTGTGTGAGGGAATATCAAAGCAGGGAAAGCCAACACTCCTGAATGAGATCTACACAGAGCTCTACATCACAGAGAGTGGACGTGGAGAGATCAATAATGAGCATGAGGTGAGACAGATTGAGACACAGTCCAGGAGAGCAGAAACAGAGGACACACCGATCAAATGCAGTGACATCTTTAGACCTTTACCTGGACAAGACAAACCCATCAGAACTGTGCTGACAAAGGGAGTCGCTGGCATTGGAAAAACAGTCTCTGTGCAGAAGCTCATCCTGGACTGGGCTGAAGGGAAAGAGAATCAGGACGTCCAGCTCATATTTCCACTGGCTTTCAGAGAGCTCAACTTGATGAAGGACAAAACACTCAGTCTTTCAGATCTTCTTCATCGCTTCTTCCCTGAAAGCAGAGAAATGGCCATATCCAGTGATGAGTATAAAGTGCTGTTCATCTTTGATGGTCTGGATGAGTGTCGTCTGTCTCTGGATTTTCAGAGCGATGTGAGGTTGTGTGATGTGACTGAATCCGCCTCAGTGGACGAGTTGCTGACGAACCTCATTGTGGGGAATCTGCTTCCCTCGTCTCTCATCTGGATCACCTCCAGACCAGCAGCAGCGGATCTCGTCCCCTCTGAGTGTGTCCATCGAGTGACAGAGGTACGAGGCTTCAGTGACACACAGAAGCAGGAATACTTCAGAAAGAGGATCAGTGATCAGAGTCTGGCCCACAGGATCATCTCACACCTAAAGTCCTCAAGGAGCCTCTTTATTATGTGCCACATCCCAGTGTTCTGCTGGATCTCAGCCACTGTTCTAGAGGAGATGTGCAGTGAAGCAGAGAGACGAGAGATTCCCAAGACTCTCACTCAAATGTACACACACTTCCTGCTCATTCAGACCAACATCAAACATGAGAAGGACTATGAGAAGAAAGTGAAAGATGAAGACATGATCGTCAAACTGGGGGAACTGGCGTATCGGCAGCTTGTGAAAGGCAACCTGATCTTCTATGAGGAAGACCTGAGCGAGTGTGGCATTGATGTGGCAGAAGCATCAGTTTACTCAGGATTGTGCACTCAGATCTTCAGAGAGGAGTTGGGCTTGTGTCTGGGGAAAGTCTTCTGCTTTGTTCATCTGAGCATTCAGGAACATCTAGCAGCTCTATATGTGCATCTCTCCTTTATCAACAATAACATCAATGTGTTTGACCAGATTACCAAACCAACTAATGGAGGCAAAGTGTCCCTATCTGATCTCCATCAGAGAGCTGTGGATGAGGCTTTACACAGTAGAAATGGGCATCTGGACCTTTTCCTTCGTTTCCTTCTGGGTCTGTCAGTGGAGTCTAATCAGAGTCTCTTACAAGAACTAAAGACACAGACAGCAAACAGCTCTCACAACAATGAGGAAACAGTTGACTATATTAAAGAGAAGATCAGTGAGAATCCCTCTCCAGAGAAATACATCAATCTGTTTCACTGTCTGAATGAACTGGGTGATCTTTCTCTAGTCAACGAAGCTCAACCTCGTGCGAGCTCATATAGAGGATTACGTGATGTGAAACTCTCCTCGTCTCAGTGGTCAGCTTTAGTGTTTGTGTTGTTGTCCTCAGAGGAGACACTGAAGAGGTTTGACCTGAAGAGCTTAATTGGAGACAGAACTGATCGGTAAGTAACACTGAGTGCAATCATTACGAAGAAAACATTATGAAGAAAGAGAAACTCAGAGATCAGAGGTGTTTAAATCACGGGCTCAGACTGATTTCTGGGATATTGTCCATAATTTGCGGGTGTTTCTCAAACCGTGGCTGTGTCCTAGTAAGGCTGCATATCTCGACTGCCACGTCATCAAGCGCCTCTGAAGGCCGTCTCAGTTTGAAGGATCTTTTGAAGACAGACTTCATTTTGTGTCTTTAATTCAGATCATTTTGTGTTAATGTAAGACACTGGGAGACACAGGCGGCTGTCATTCACTGGATTGCAGTAATAAAACAGCAAGTTAATAGAAATATTTTTCCAAAATGAAGTTTTAATAGTAACAGCAAGTGGACGTCCGCGGATCCTCCTGATGATGATGATAATGACGTCACGCGGACGGTGTTACGACCCCAGTCTGGGTCATATTATGTCGTTTTGGTTGTTCTTTTCATTTGATTTGTAGGTCGGAGTTGGAGTGAGTGACGTCATGATGGACTGATGGTGTTCACCTGTGTTAAGAGCTGATGCCGGCAAATAAAAGCGCTCCCTTCAGTCGTGACGGGCGCGCTCTCCCCTCGTGCCATTATTTTGTTGCTTTTGTTATTGTCTTGTTCTTATTTTTACTTTAATAAATGTTATTCCTTTTTCATTAAATCTTACGTGTCATTCCCTTCTTTGTCGCGGCTTGTGAGCCGGCCGTGACAAATGGGGGCTCGTCCGCTTGTTTGTAAAACCTTTGAAATTTCCTGTTATTTGTCGACCTGATTTGGAAAGCGTTTTTGTTGCGTTCGGTTATTTTGTAATGAACTTGGCACGTTCATTAACTGAACGTAAAAAACCGGAAGAATGTTTGTTTGAACGCTTATGTTTGGGAGGTCGCAATCGTCGTTTGAAGGGAAATGCGCGTTGGATTTATTTGTTTTGAGGACATGTGTTGCTGTATCAGTTAGCTGTTCTGTGCTGTCTCTAAGAGGTAAGTGATTTTACTAATCTTTTTGTGGTGAGAATATTGTTGAAGTTCCCTTGGTTAGGTGTAGCTGCTTGGTCCCTTTTGGAACAAGTGGGTAATGTAATTTTTTTTATTTTTGTGTGGTGACCGTGAGTAGAGCAGTTGTCTCGGGAGCATGTCCGTGGTATGAGATAGTCGCCAGCGTGCTGGTTGCTTTTCTTGTACCAGCGGTAGTTGGTGCTTAAAATACCCCTCGCCAGTAACCACACGAAGATTAGGGGTGAGTTAGTTAGTTGTTTTTTCCTATAGATAGGGAAGGGGAACGTTTTATTCTTACCACGTGAGGTTTGTGAATCACATTATTAATGGTAAAGTAATGTCTACCCTTGTAGAAGATTTTATTAATTCTCCCTCTGTAGCATTACTTGAGTCGTTTTCAAAAGATCAGTTGTTTAGCATTGCGGATCATTATGAAATCGAGCTTGTAGATAAAAGATTAAAAGAGAGTACAATTAGAGAAACAGTTAAAACAAAATTGATAGAACAAGCTATATTGATTGAAATGGCTGATACAGCTACTAGTCAAACTAAACCACCCGTTGGCTCGTTAACTTTTGAACAACAGGAAAGGTTATTGCTGTTACAGCTTGAAATGGAGCGTGAGAGGAATAAAACTAAACAGACAGATTTACAGCTGCAGAAATACCGTTTGGATATTATGAGAGAAGACCGAAATGGAGATGGTTCAGAAGATGATTTTCAGGGAGCTTCTAGACTATTTGACGTTGCGGGAAATTTGCGTTTGATGCCTAAGTTTTGTGAGCGAGATCCGGATACATTTTTTACCTTGTTTGAACGAATTGCGGACGCGAGAGGTTGGCCCAGTAAGGAACGTACACTGCTCTTACAGTGCGTGTTTACTGGTAGGGCTCAGGAAGTGTATTCCTCTCTTCCAGTCTCAGACTGTAACGATTATGACCTCGTTAAAGCAGCAGTTTTGAAATCGTACGAGTTAGTACCAGAAGCGTACAGACAAAAATTTAGAACATTGTCCAGAGGTGTTAATGTTGCTCATGTTGAGTTTGCTAGAGAGCTCAGTGCTGCATTTAATCGCTGGTGTATGGCATCTGAGGTAACCACATTTGAGGAGTTGACTGACTTAATCGTGCTAGAACAGTTTAAGAATTCTGTACCTGCTCGAATTGCGACTTATATAAATGAGCAGAAAGCAGACACAGCTGCTAAAGCTGCTGAATTAGCTGATGATTATGTGTTAACACACAAGAGTTTTGAGTTTCAGAGAAGGGATGAATTTTTTGAAGATAAAGGAGATCGTATGTCTAGAAATTCATCTCTTATCTGTAATTACTGCCATGGTAAAGGCCACTGGAAAAGTGAGTGTCCTGTGCTTAAAGCCAAGAGTAAAGGGGGAAAATTTCCTCGCGTTAAACCAGCTGCTCTTGTGGCACCAGTCTTGAGTCCTGTTGAATCAGTGTGTGAAGGATTTCACAAACGAGCTAACCTTTTAGAAGATGGTGATTATGCGCCTTTTATCACCTATGGACATGTGTCGATGGTTGGTACAGAGAAAAAAATTCCAGTAACAATATTGAGAGATACGGGAGCTTCAGAATCTTTTATATTGAAGGATGTGTTGCCATTTTCATTTTCGAGTGACACTGGTACTAGTATTCTTGTCCGTGGAATTGGGTTGGATGTGGTGTCTGTTCCTTTACACAGAGTAATGTTGTCATCTGAGCTTGTGAGTGGTGAAGTGGTGATTGGAGTACGTCCGTCACTGCCTGTGGATGGGGTGGATATAATCATGGGAAATAATTTGGCAGGGGGAAGGGTATGGCCTGATGCATTTTCACCTCCTGTGGTTTTATCTGTTCCTCTTCCAGGTCCTGACGAGAGTCACAAGAATTATCCGGAAGTGTTTACTGCATGTGCAGTAACTCGTTCCATGACCTCTGCACAGCCAAGGGTAACTCTTGATTCTGCTGTAGTAAAACCATTCTCCTTGCCTGATGACTTTTCTGTTTCTCCTTCTGAGTTGCTCCAGGAACAGCAACTTGATTCTTCTCTCCATCAACTGTTTGAGAATGTGATGTCTTCTGATGACATTAGAAATGTTGCTCATGGGTATTTTTTGAAGGATGGCATATTGGTGAGAAAATGGATTCCTCATGGTAGAGATTTTGCTGGAGATCCTGTCATGCAGGTGGTAGTTCCAGAGAAGTATCGTTCACTGGTTTTACAGATCTCCCATGATAAACTTGCGGGTCACTTAGGGGTAAAAAAGACCTATCACAGAATCCTTCAAAATTTCTTTTGGCCAAAATTGAAGAAGGATGTGTCCCAGTATATAAAGACATGTCATACTTGTCAATTAACAGGTAAACCAAATCAGAAGATCAAACCTGCTCCATTGTATCCTATTCCTGCGGTCAGTCCGCCGTTTGAGCACCTAATTATTGATTGGTAGGCCCACTACCTAGATCAAAGTCGGGTTGCATTTATTTGCTCACGGTGATGTGTGCCTCTACGCGCTACCCTGCAGCATATCCTCTTCGTACAATAACTGCTAAGTCAGTGGTCAAGGCTTTGACTCAGTTCATTTCCATTTTTGGCATACCGAAGATTGTACAAAGTGATCAAGGTTCTAACTTCACTTCTCACTTGTTTTCTCAGATCTTGAAAATGCTGCACATTAAGCACAATAAGGCTAGTGCTTATCATGCTCAAAGCCAGGGGGCTTTGGAGCGGTTCCATCAAACGCTGAAGTCTTTATTGCGTTCACATTGTACAGAGATGGAAGGTGATTGGGAACAAGGATTGCCGTGGTTGATGTTATCAGCTCGTGAGGTATGTCAGGAGAGTACTGGGTTTAGTCCCAATGATTTGGTGTTTGGGCACACAGTTCGGGGTCCGCTGGCTGTACTCAGAGACCAGTGGGTTGAAAGTGCACCACCAAAAAACTTGATAAGTTATGTGAATGACTTTAAGCGTAGATTATATGAAGCAGGTAAGGTGGCAAAGGAACAATTGCAGTGTTCGCAAAAGCGTATGAAGACTATTTTTGATCGACGAACTGAGGAACGGAAGTTCATGCCTGGCGATCAGGTTTTGGCGCTTTTGCCTGTTGAGGGCTCTCCTTTTCAAGCTCAGTTTACAGGTCCCTATGTGGTAGAAAAACAAGTTACTGACTTAAACTATCTGATTGCCACTCCAGAGAGACGAAAGTCCACCCAGTTGTGCCATGTTAATTTGTTGAAGCCCTATTATTCACGTTCTCACAAGATGTTGGTCGATGAGGTGAAACCTGCATTAGTAGTTGAGAGAATTTCACTTGTGGGGGAGGAAATGGATGAGGGAGTTTCTTTTCCAGATGATACCGTGCTATTGGGACGTTTAAAAAATTCAGATACTCTTAAAAATGTGTGTAAAGTGCTGGCCCATTTGCCTGAGGATAAGTCTAGTGATTTGATTGATCTTATTAATCATCATGTTTCCTTATTTGGTGATGTACCTTCGCGCACACATTGGTTGGAGCACGATATTGATGTTGGGGATTCGAAACCTATTCGCCAGAATTTTTATCGGGTGTCTCCAAATAAACTCTTGCATTTTAATGCTGAAGTTAAATATATGCTGGATCATGATATTGCACGACCTTCATTCTCTAGTTGGGCATCTCCCTGCTTGCTTGTCAATAAACCTGATGGTACTTATC
This sequence comes from Pimephales promelas, assembly GCF_988280905.1. NCBI lineage: Eukaryota > Metazoa > Chordata > Actinopteri > Cypriniformes > Leuciscidae > Pimephales > Pimephales promelas. The sequence goes on from NC_142770.1 coordinate 34,222,463, forward strand.
GGTTTTGCACCGACTACCGAAAAATAAATAGAGTAACAAAACCAGACTCCTTTCCACTGCCTCGTATTGAGGATTGTGTTGACCGGGTTGGCTCGGCGAAATTTGTAAGCAAGTTCGACCTGCTTAAAGGCTATTGGCAAGTTCCACTGACCAAAAGAGCTCAAGAGATTTCCACTTTTATTACATCAGAGGGGTTATTCTCTTATAATGTTTTGAGTTTTGGCCTTAGAAATGCGCCTGCAACCTTTCAGCGGTTGATGAATCGGGTTGTGTCTGGGTTAGAGGGAGTGGCCGTCTATCTGGACGATGTAATAGTTTTCAGTGATTCATGGGAGCAGCACTTGAAGCATATCATAGCCCTGTTCTCTCGTTTTGAAGAGGCTGGCCTGACCGTCAATCTGGCGAAGTGCGAGTTTGCCAAGGGGACGGTGACTTACTTGGGTAAGGTAGTTGGACAGGGATGTGTGCGACCAGTTCGGGCCAAGGTTGAGGCCATTGATCGTTTTCCTTCTCCTACTACTAAGAAGGAGTTGATGCGGTTTTTGGGGTTAGTAGGCTACTATCGGGGATTTTGCAGGAATTTTTCTACCGTGGTAGCCCCCCTCACTGATTTGTTGAAAGCTAAAGTACCTTTTGTTTGGACATCTACCTGTCAGGAAGCTTTTGAGGCAGCTAAATCACTTCTTACGTCTTCTCCTGTGTTGGCAGCACCTCGTTTTGATCGTTCTTTTCAGGTATGTGTGGATGCTAGCAATGTGGGTGCTGGAGCAGTGTTGTTGCAGGCTGGAGAGGAAGGAATTTATTGTCCAGTTAGCTACTTTTCAAAAAAGTTTAATTCTTATCAGTTGAATTATTCGGTCGTTGAAAAGGAAGCACTAGCTTTAATTTGGGCTTTGAAACACTTTGAAGTGTATGTGGGATCCGTGTCAGACCCATTGGTTGTGTATACGGACCACAATCCACTTGTCTATTTACATTCTTTGCGGTGCCCAAATCAACGGCTGACTCGTTGGTGCCTTTTCTTGCAGTCATATGCGCTGGACATCCGACACATCAGGGGTACTGACAATGTGGTAGCTGACGCATTGTCCAGAGCTCCTTGTTCCTTTTAACTGTTTGACTAACTATGTTTTGCTCTACTTGTCTGTCTTAAATTGCTTCCACAGGGCCCGTGGTTGCTGAGGATATTGGAGAGTAATACAGAGTGGTGGGTCTTTCCAGTTTTGGGAAGTATCGGGTGACTGTGTTCATAAATGTCCACTTTTTTTATGGGTGGGGGTGTTACGACCCCAGTCTGGGTCATATTATGTCGTTTTGGTTGTTCTTTTCATTTGATTTGTAGGTCGGAGTTGGAGTGAGTGACGTCATGATGGACTGATGGTGTTCACCTGTGTTAAGAGCTGATGCCGGCAAATAAAAGCGCTCCCTTCAGTCGTGACGGGCGCGCTCTCCCCTCGTGCCATTATTTTGTTGCTTTTGTTATTGTCTTGTTCTTATTTTTACTTTAATAAATGTTATTCCTTTTTCATTAAATCTTACGTGTCATTCCCTTCTTTGTCGCGGCTTGTGAGCCGGCCGTGACAGACGGCCAAAGTAAACTTGATAAAACAGTGAATGTCCTTGATGGCGTTCAGTTCTACTGTCCGCTGGAAGAGTACTACACACACACACACACACAGACACTCACACACACACACACACACACACACACACACATAGACATACACAAAGAAGAAACACAGGGACAAAACGATGAGACAGTGCAGTGTAAGTGTATGAAATGACCAGGAAATGGATCTGGAAGGGAGAGAGGAGTAACGGGTGAATGTCCATGTGCGATCAGCATCTCGTGTGTGTGTGTGTGTGTGTGTGTGTGTGTGAACAAGACGAAGATGAATGAGGTGTGCGATCAGCATCTCGTGTGCACGCGCTCCTATGATAGTGGCGGTGAGGGAGGAACGAGACGTGGATGAATGAGGTGTGTGTGTGTGTGTGTGTGTGCGAGTGTGTGTGTGTGTGCGCGTGTGTGTGTGTGTGTTTGAGTGCGCGCCAGTGCTGCTTCCCCAGCTAATGTGACTTTATCATTATTACTTCTCATTTCAAAAACAACTTGTTTAACACAAAATACTTCTTGATTCATGAAAATATACACATTTGACAGGACAAAATCTGATATGTCGAATAGTGTTGTAGTGTAAATGTAGACTAATAGACCTTGACAAACGACATTGACAAGAAAAAGACTAAATAAATCTGTGTTGCTGAATACGAGACTTCTACAGTTATAGATACTAAACAACTTTAACACACGTCCTTTATAAAGCTGTGTTTCATTAAAAAAGGTATAATGTATTATTTACTTATGATATGAATTATTATTGTTAGCGTTATTAATTGTTTATTTTTTATTTTCTATTAGTGTCCGACAAAACACAGGAGATGAAGTTCTTCAGAAGCTGATGCCTGTGGTTACAGCAACTAGACACGCTCTGTAAGTAACACTGAGAACAAGCATCACTGCTAAAACATTACAACAGTTCTTACTTAAACATTATAAATTATATATTATATACAATTATAGAACTGTAAAAGCAGGCTGTTTAGTTCACATGGATAAGATTTGGGAAAATAAAATAAATCCTGTTTTCGATGACTGGAATTTTTTTAATGATATTTGTTTATATCATTAAAAAACAATTATTATATATTTCTAATAAAGGGACTGATGCGATTATCTTTAAGTTTATTCAGCTCCGTATGGAGAGGGATAAGGCTTTCACAGGCGTGAGTTCCTGTTTCCGGCGTGACGATCGAGTCTGTCCCAAAAATACCTCTCAATGCACCCTCGCGGACTCGCGCTAAGGGCCCTATAGGTCTGCACTGCATGACGTCACCGAAGTGTGGACTCTGAGGAAGTCCACAAGTTCGGAGTGTGCCATTTCGGACAGGGCCAGAGAGTAACCCTGACGGCACTCGTGAGAAAATGAAAATTACCTACATAATGAAAATTAGCTACATAATTAAATTCACAATTATGACTACATTTAAACATTATTCAAATACATAGACTACTGAGTTACTCAGGGGCGCAACTACCCAGTGTCAGAAGTGGACCTCTGTTTCTCTAGGGAGGTTGGGGGGCATGCTCCCCTGTAAGAAACTTTTGTGTTCTTTAAAGGTTAAATTCAGCAGTCTGGTGCAGCTTTGAGAGTTCAAAATTAAAAGCTCCAACCCATATTCAGGGTGCAAATTAAACAAAGAAAAATTCAAACCTTAGTGTCTGTCTACATTACACTACTAGGGCTGGGACAATGCATCTATCTCCAGATTCGATACTTTGGTGCTGATACGTTGCGATTCTACAATATTGCAATTCGATATTGAAATGTATTGTGATTTTGTTTTTAACACTAGACTATGGGGAAAAGTTCAATCATACACTTATACAGACTGTACATGATGTGTAAGATGAGTCATATTTACAAAAACAATTCATCACATCTTTCTGAGTTTTATTTCAGGAGCATCATACAGTTCTACATTCTCTTGAATAAATAATTCAATAACAAATACATTTTTAAGTCACTTGTCGACACAGAGTGGAGAAACAATGTAATTGATAAATGTGTTGTTTTAAGGGCCAAGTTTCTATTAAAAGCTCTATTTACTCTATTGTGATCGCTACCGTAGACATCAGTGTTTATATTTGAGCTTTAAACTTTTACGCAAAGCGCGTGAATCAACTTTTGATGCGCTCGACCCAAGTTTGAATCCGCCTTTTGCCGAAGTCTCTTCTCCCTTTTCCCAACACATATGAGAAGATGTAAAATGTATAACCGAACATAAAGGTCTTTAGCGTTATGTTTTGCCAATGAACTAATATCGAAACCATGATATGGCTTTTTGCCGTTATAAAACAGCACAAGACTTTAAGAATAGGCATCAGTGCTGGGTGAATTAAAGAAAAGTGTGCACTTTGCTGATGCGATCATCATGGTCATCTGGTGTTTTCTCCTAAATACAAGTTCAAGAGTTTATTTCTTGCAAGTGAAGAAATAAGGACAAAAGTATTTTAATTTGCCTATATTAGTGTAATTTAGACTAAAATATACTTTAAAATATTCATTTTCCTTCATATAGTACATTTATAGGCTATATGGATTTTACGTCATAGTAATAATTATATAAATCATTATTACATTATTATAATAATTGTTTGGCATCCTAAAACACCATTGATCATGTAATATAGGGCCTACAAGACATTGTGCCCAGGGGCCTCTGAACTCTTAATCCGGCCCTGTTTAAAAGATCTTTTGTGAAGCTGTTTAATAAACTCCCTCTGGGTCAGCAGCAGCGGCAACACAGATAGATAATGAAAAGTTAATCCTCTGTTGGAGCAAGAGTCGCGAACTTCTGTCAACCTCGTCTGTAAGCAACGACAAAAATAAGTAAGGGTTGATGCCCAAAGAGGTGTCCATTGTCAGGTTTTAATGGACGACGGCGAGGCGTGAACCGGCTGACGCGCAGCGGAGGACTGTTGCCTCCCAGTCCGCCGAAGTCCATTAAAACCTGACAATGGACACCTCCGAGGGCATTAACCCGCTTCTACCATGGTCACTTGCCAAATAAAACATGAAACATTAGTTTCTATTTTAATTAGGCTAAATCTAGTTTTTACAAATAATAACTTGCCTGACGGTTTATCAACCGGAGATATTTATAGTCCGCTCAGCTTGTAGAACCCTTCTGTTACGAACTGCTCCGAGACTGGGAGATGTAGATCCAAATGCAGCTTTATTTAAGATTAGTCGTACAGGCAGGGTCGAGAATTAGCAGACAGGACAATGGAGAATACACAGTGGGAATCCGGGAAACAGGCAGAGGTCAGGGCAGGCAGCAGTAATCAAAATCCAAGAACAATCCAACGTCAAAAACCAGAAGACAAACACGGAAAACGCTCAGAAATGCAGTGTAACACTTAAACAAGACTTCGCCAACACTGAACGTGAACACAAGGTATATATAGACACACTAACAGGATGAGACACAGGTGAATGCAATCAGTGAATGAGGTACAGGTGAATGTGATCAGCGATGATGAGTCCGGGCAGTGAGTTCTGGGAAATATAGTTTGTGTGAAACATAGTCTTATCTGGAGTGCCCTCTGGTGGCTCAAGAGGGCACTCCAGCTGGTAACCGTTACATAGCCCCCCCTTTAAGGAGCGGATTCCAGACGCTCCTCAAAATGTCCAGGAGGGAGGTGGAACGGAGGCGGACCTGGGGCGGGATGGAGGGCCAGGCCCGTGGAGCGGAAGAGGACCTGGAGACTGCGGCGGAGCTGGCTGTGGAGGCGACCAGGTCAGAGCAGGCTGTGCAGGCGGCCAGGGCGGAGCAGGTTGTAAGGGAGGCCAAGGCGGCGGAGACCCCTCGGGCGGCCACGCTGGCGAAGACCCCTCGGGAGGCCACGGCGGCAAGGACCCCTCGAGCAGGCACAGAGACGAAGACCCCTCGGGCGGCCACAGCGGCGAAGACCCCTCGGGCAGCCACGGTGGCAAAGACCCCTCGGGCGGCCACGGCGGTGATGCCCTCTCAGGACCAGGCACCGGCTCAGGAACAGACACTACAACAGAAATGGTCACAAGGACAGACACAGACACAGAAACAAACACTGGATCGGGAGCAGACACTGGATCGGCCATCTTGTCCGGAGACACTGGATCGGCCATCTTGTCCGGAGACACTGGATCGGCCATCTTGTCCGGAGACACTGGATCGGCCATCTTGTCCGGAGACACTGGATCGGCCATCTTGTCCGGAGACACTGGATCGGCCATCTTGTCCGGAGACACTAGCTTGGAGGCGGCCATCTTGTCCGGAGACACTAGCTTGGAGGAGGCCATCTTGTCCGGAGACACTGGCTCGGAGGAGGCCATCTTGTCCGGAGACACTGGCTCGGAGGCAGCCATCTTGTCCGGAGACACTGGCTCGGAGGCAGCCATCTTGTCCGGAGACACTGGCTCGGAGGCAGCCATCTTGTCCGGAGACACTGGCTCGGAGGCGGCCATCTTGTCCGGAGACACTGGCTCGGAGGCGGCCATCTTGTCCGGAGACACTGGCCGTTTCTCAATATGCGTACTTGTCTGTACTTGTGTTCTTGTGGACTTGTGAAACGTCATCAGTCGCTGCCGAAGTACTGTTCCAATTCAAAGTTCGCATCTAACCAAGTCCACTTCAAATCCCCGGATGTGTTCTTGATCCGCCCCGTTTACCGAGGATGCATCGAGAGGTGACTTGTGTGGACTTGAGATAGCCAGGTAACCCAGAATGCACCTCGCACCAACCAGCAAGCGTCAATGGGAGAGGAGAAAATCCGCGAAATATCAAAATACTACTGTTCTTGAGTCATGAAATGTCATTTTAAGAGTGTTTCAGGCGAGAATGTGGTTGTTTAAATCTCAAATCTGTACTTTATTTATAAAGATAGCGCCTATATTGTAAAATGCATCTGACGTTTTCGGAGTTCTGACATCCAAGCCTTCAGCGGACACTCAGCGATATCAACCCCGACTGGAACAGCTTATCCTCGGCTAGTGCTTCTGACGTTTGCCGCCGGCTCTGATCTCTCTAGTCTGGTGGATAAACCTTGACGTATAACTCGTCTTGTGTATAAGTCTATCTTTGGTCTCATTAAACTATAATTTGTTCCATGGCGCAAAAAAAAAAAAAAATAGTTTTTAAGGTTTCATGGCTATTTTTTTTATATTGTCTTCACTATATGAACAATAAAATAAAATGACATAACCCTGTCTCTGTTTGATAAATGTCAATAAAAATCCAATGTTTCATATTTTTAAAATGAAAACAAAAAGATCATGTTCATTTTGTTATAATATGCAGTGAAGAGAATCGCGTTGACTGAACCACATGGCCATTAGGCCATTATAGGCTATGTTGTTTTTTGTTAATCAAGAGTCAGAGGGGTGTTTTATAACATATTTCGTCTTATTGTTGACGAAAAGATGCAGAGTTGTAGCAAATTTCGTTTTATTGTTGCCTAAAATATAGAGTAGAGCGTGCTGAGTGACGCGATCAAGTACGCTCTGTTCCATTTGCAGAAGAACCGGACTTGCGTCCTCACATCCTCGGGAGTTCGTTCTCCGGAGTCGAACTTGCAAGTCTGAACTACCAAGGACGCAAGTCCGAAGTCTGCGTACTTGGTATTGAGAAACGGCCACTGGCTCGAAGGCGGTGACGTGAACAGAATCTGGATCAGCAGAAGTGATTTGAACAGTCTCTGAATCAGCCATCTTGTCTTTAGACACTGGCTTGGCAGAAGTGACGTGAAGCATCTCTGGCTCGGCAGAAGTGACGTGGAGCGTCTCTGGCTCGGCAGAAATGAAGTGGAGCGTCTCTGGCTCGGCAGAAGTGACGTGAAGCGTCTCTGGCTCGGCAGAAGTGACGTGAAGCGTCTCTGGTTCGGCAGAAGTGACGTGAAGCATCTCTGGCTCGGCAGAAGTGACGTGGAGCGTCTCTGGCTCGGCAGAAATGAAGTGGAGCGTCTCTGGCTCGGCAGAAGTGACGTGGAGCGTCTCTGGCTCGGCAGAAGTGACGTGGAGCGTCTCTGTCTCGGCAGGGCTGACATGGAACTCTGGCTGGGCTGTCTCGGCAGGACGAGACTCTGGCTGGGCTGTCTCGGCAGGACGAGACTCTGGCTGGGCTGTCTCGGCGGGACGAGACTCTGGCTGGGCTGTCTCGGCGGGACGAGACTCTGGCTGGGCTGTCTCGGCGGGACGAGACTCTGGCTGGGCTGTCTCGGCGGGACGAGACTCTGGCTGGGCTGTCTCGGCGGGACGAGACTCTGGCTGGGCTGTCTCGGCGGGACGAGACTCTGGCTGGGCTGTCTCGGCGGGACGAGACTCTGGCTGGGCTGTCTCGGCGGGACGAGACTCTGGCTGGGCTGTCTCGGCAGGATGAGACTCTGGCTGGGCTGTCTCGGCGGGACGAGACTCTGGCTGGGCTGTCTCGGCGGAACGAGACTCTGGCAGGGCTGTCTCGGCGGGACGAGACTCTGGCTGGAAGGTGAGCGCAGGCTCGGCAGGGCTGACGGTGAGCGCGGGCTCGGCAGGGCTGACGGTGAGCGCGGGCTCGGCAGGGCTGACGGTGAGCGCGGGCTCGGCATGAAGCTCTGGCATAACGTGAAGCTCTGGTTGAGTAGATACCACGGGTTCATGGAGCTCCTTCTCTACAACGCCCACAGTAAACAAGGAACCGCTTAGCAAAAGGGCCTGGTTAATATAGTCCTCTAATGTCCCGTGACGATTGTGTAAGGGCATGAGTGAACTGAGTGGTTCAGAGAGTCCTCCTCGGAAAAAGATCATTAAACACTCTGTGCTCATTGAGGCGAAATGGGCCAGTTCAATGAACTCAGAAGCATAGTCCTCGACGGACCGATTCTCCTGACGGAGACGCAAGATCTGGACGTCTGGGCTTCTTGTTGGCATGGCTGCTGGATCTCGGTGTGGCGAAGTCTTCTGTTACGAACTGCTCCGAGACTGGGAGATGTAGATCCAAATGCAGCTTTATTTAAGATTAGTCGTACAGGCAGGGTCGAGAATTAGCAGACAGGACAATGGAGAATACACAGTGGGAATCCGGGAAACAGGCAGAGGTCAGGGCAGGCAGCAGTAATCAAAATCCAAGAACAATCCAACGTCAAAAACCAGAAAACAAACACGGAAAACGCTCAGAAATGCAGTTTAACACTTAAACAAGACTTCGCCAACACTGAACGTGAACACAAGGTATATATAGACACACTAACAGGATGAGACACAGGTGAATGCAATCAGTGAATGAGGTACAGGTGAATGTGATCAGTGATGATGAGTCCGGGCAGTGAGTTCTGGGAAATATGGTTTGTGTGAAACATAGTCTTATCTGGAGTGCCCTCTGGTGGCTCAAGAGGGCACTCCAGCTGGTAACCGTTACACCTTCAGGTTCAAAATTATTTATTTTTTTCATGAAACACAAAGGTAGGCATAGTTATTTTTTTTTATTACACATAATAATTATATGCCGATTGATACCGGCTCTCAGGCTCCTTATAGGCTTGAAACGCTGTACTCTCCTCCTGCCTTGGTTGTCTGGACAGCTGCGTAAAACTCCCGCAGGGTCTCATTCAGAGCAGCAGCGGTGTCATTTTCAAAGCTGGAGTCCATTTCTTTTTGAACAATAAAGTCTCTGAGTGTATTTACTGCCCATTTCGTATTTTTTTAGTGTTGATCTCATCTTTTTCGTCTTCTATTTGATTAAATTCTCCCGGTGTTAACTCTTTGTGTCATTTCTCCGTTTTATTTAATTTTTTTTTCTTTCTTCGGCAGCATACCAGTCGTCAAAGTTGTCATATTCTCCATAAATGTTAAAATAAATAACAAAGTCGCTCATTGTTGTATTAAGCTATAATATCTAACGTTAGATGTTTGTTTTGATAGAGCATTTGACTGCCTGTTGCTATGGTTACTCACAGCTGTTGTAGGCAGCGCATTTATTTATTAATTTCAAATGGTAAACAGGCAGTTTCACCAGAACTACTTTACTAGGTGTCCTCTATCACTTTATAACGGACACCCTGCAGCCAATCAGAATCGAGTGTTCACCCAGACCATGGTATAAAGTAATTTAATTTGAATCAATATCAATTCTGGAATAAATACAAAAAATATTTTAAAATTGTGAACCAGAAAATTGTGATAGTTATGTGAATCAATTTTTTTTCCCAGTCCTAACACACACGTTCTTTAAAATGTTTACAAATACAGTAAACACACACATACTCACACTTAATCTCACTGTGATGAAGTGAATCTTGGTTCAGTGTGGGTGATGGAAGAAGACAAGGGGTCGGCGAATACTGGAGCTTGTGTGCTTTAATTCAATAACTCAGTCCACGGCGCCTCAGCGCTCTTAACATCAAAAACAAAATCAATCAAACACTGTAGATCAAACTCTTCCCGCTGCATACAGCTTTCTCCATCTCAGACATCAAACTCGTTCACAGCTTCCTCAGACACGGTCACGGACCGATTCGGATTGTTCGTACACAGCTCCGCACACAGCCACTCATGCTCCAGGATCTCTCTCACAGCACTGTCCACCTGGCCCGGTTAAATGCGCTCTCCTCCGCCAATCACTGAAATCACAGACAGGTGTTCATCGTTTGAGCTTGACCCACTTACTTCCCGCTCGGCTCCTCACTCGCTCTCCCGCTGCAGACACCGCTGAACCACGCCCGCCACGCCGCCACACTCACACATACTTAATCACACACACACAGGCACACACTCACACACATTGTTGGGTTTCCATGTTTTATGGGGATTTTCCATAGAAATAATGATTTTTTTAATAGCTATAGTGTGATTATTATAATTCCTTTCTATGTAAAGCTTTTGAATTACTGTTTGAATTTTCCTTGCATTTATTTTGTGATTATTTCCTCTCTATGTAAATCACTTTGAACTGCCATAGTGTATGAAATGTGCTATATAAATAAACTTTCCTTGCCTATGTTATTTATAGTTTAAGTGTTGTGTTTATCTCTGGATATAGGCTTAATGTGTGTCATTGTTCTCTACAGGTTGTATGATTGTGGAGTCACAGATGAAGGTTGTGTTGCTCTGGCTTCAGCTCTGAGATCAAACCCCTCACACCTGAGACATCTGAATCTGTCTGCGAATAAACTAGGAGACTCAGGAGTGAAGCAGCTTTCTGATATACTGGCGAATCCTCAATGTAAACTGGAGACACTGTGGTAAGATCATCTCTACCATAAAGACTCTGAGTGAATAAATGAGGTCACTGAAAATCAGAGAATGTCATTAAGTGCTTTAATACAGCCTTTATTGGACATTAATTACATCAATATTAAGAGTTCTTTAAAATATTAACAAATACATTACACACACACACACACACAATAGGGCTGGGACAATGCGTCTATCTCCAGATTCAATACTTTGGTGCCGATACGCTGCGATTCTACAATATTGTGATTCGATATTGAAATGTATTGTGATTTGTGTTTAACACTAGACTATGGGGAAAAGTTCAATCATACACTTATACAGACTGTAGGGGAGCGCGGGGCACAACCTAACGCGGGGTTAAATGTAACACGGACATTTTACATAGTTCGTCAGGATCAAGCAGGATGTCTTTCTGATCTTTTTCTCTCGCTGCCAGAAGACGGTCTCCCGCGAATTTGCGGAAAGTTTTGATTATATTTCGTTAAGATACTGGACAAAGAGTGTTTTGACACCATGCAAGTACATTTTTTCATCATAGATTTTTTTTCGGTTTCTGTGTTAGGTGTATATGTTTCTGAATCTAACTTTATATTGCCTTAATCACTGTTTTGTTGGATCAAACATAGCACCGTTTTGAAACATGTCAACAATTCCTAGCGACTGTTAGCTAGAGTTAAAATATGTAATACACACAGCGGGGTTGGTTGTAACACAGTGTTACAACTAAGCCGCCAAGTGTACAATGATAATCAAATGACAACAGGGAGACACACAACTTTTCAGGTTTGAGTATACATTTAACTTTGTTGGACGTTCACAAACAATGTTGGAATTTAAAATGTTCAAAATTTTGTGTACTATGAATGATAACTTGATAAAAATGATAAAAATATGGCCTGTTTTTAATGCAATAAACCCTTTAAATTTTTATTTTAAGCTCATTTGTATTATTATGACTGTTATTATTAATAATAATAATAATAATTGTACATGCAGCTGCCACACACAAATCCAATTTAATTGCAATTACAATATTTTATAATTTTATTTATTATTATTTTTCGCAAAACTGTTAAGCCCCTTTCTATGTCTCTATCCATGATATTGATCCATAATAGAAGGATGATTGGAGGAGGGATGGATGTGTGGATATCTGTCTATACAGATGCACAAACAATATCAAACTATTCAAATAAAATTGTACTGAATTATGTGAATAACTAACCCCTCTGTCTGTTACAATTAACCCCACATATGGGGTAAGTTGTAACATTTGCACTTCTGACACTTTCAGTGTGTATGTTGCTTGTGTAAAAAAATATTAATCTAACCTAATTATTTTTTAATTAATTGAGCCAAAATCAAAACGCATTAGGTTGTGTCCTGCTCTCCCTACATGATGTGTAAGATGAGTCATATTTAAAAAAACAATTCATCACATCTTTCTGAGTTTTATTTCAGGAGCATCATACAGTTCTCCATTCTCTTGAATAAATAATTCAATAACAAATACATTTTAAGTCTCTTGCCGTCACCTAGTGGAGAAACAATGTAATCGATAAATGTGTTGTTTTAAGAGCCAAGTTTCTATTGAAAGCTGATTTACTCTATTGTGATCGCTACCGTAGACATCAGTGTTTATATTTGAGCTTTAAACTTTTATCCCAGTACTTCCATGATAATTTGAACTATTGTCTCACAGAAATATTGATATTATTATGAGGTTTAAAAGACCTTTTGTGAAGCTGTTTCATGACAACTCTCTCTGGGTCAGCGGCAGCGCCAACACAGATTTAAAATGTTGCGATATGATTTGGTCAAAGGTTTAATAGACAGAGGAACTGGAAGAAGATCGTGTGTGTGTGTGTTTGAATGGAGATCACAGTATTTTAAAGATGAATCGTGCAGCTCTACTGCAGATCTAACGACCTGTTTCGCAATTTGACCTCAAAGTACTCTGGTACGATTTGTCACTCTAAACTACGCAATAACCTGGTGACGCCTCTGTGCACGCGCAGTCCTCAAATCAAGCAACAGCAAAAGAAGAAGAGTTCGACCAATCATAGCGCTCGGTTCATTCCCCAAATAGCAAGCGGGATGATTGACAGATGCGTAAGGCCTATCATTAAAAAGAGACTGAAAATCAGCAGCAATAAAGAATCCCGCTCGATCCCCTTCCACTCCCGCCGTCTGACTGAGTTCATAAGCGAGGACAGTAACTCTACAGTAGTCACGGTACTTCTGATCGCATGGATTATCTTAAAATACGCTCATTCATGGTCACTCCCCAGGTGAAAAGGAAATGTATTTAAATTGTACTTATTTTGATATACTTAATGTATTTTAAATGTACCGTATTAAATATGTATTAAATGTGCTAAATTGAAACAACTTCAAGTATATTAAGTGTATTTTAATATGTATTTAAGTTCAATTTTAAGGTAATAGTAATATATTTTATTATACTAAAATGTGCTAAAATGGAACCATTTTAAGTACATTTAATGTAATATAATAGCACTTATTTAAAGTGTATTTTAATACACTTTAAATCGACTTTAGAAATACAGCATTAGTATATTTTTAGCTTCACATTAATGCGTTCTAAGTATATTTTAAATATAATTTCAGCTTATTAATAATGTATTAGTAGAACACTGTAGGACCCACTATTAACATATTAAAAATATATTTTTTCCAAAAACCATTTAATATAAAAATAATATATTTTAATGTATTAAAAATACAGTTAAACATTTTAATTCAACAAAACAAATATTTCTACAAAACACACAAACACTCTTTGAAAGATAAACTTTAATGCACTACATCAGTAAAGCATTATGAAAATACATTAACATAAAATGCATTGATTTGCAGAGGTATTAAACAGAACAATAAATAAATAAACTAACTGAAAGGAGTAGTTCACTTTTAAAAAAAAACTTTTGCTGATAATTTACTCCCCCCCATGTCTTCCAAGATGTCCATGTCTTTCTTTCTTCAGTCGAAAAGGAATTAAGGTTTTTGATGAAAACATTCCAGGATTTTTCTCCATATAATGGACTTCACTGGGAACAAAACGGTTCAGGGTCCAATGGCTAACAGTCAATTTGTCGTGAAAGCATGAGAATTGCTCAATTGCGAGAGTCTCGTGCTGAATGCTTGAGAGTTGGCAGCCCTGACAAATTCAATTCATTCATTTCGTTCGTTGAATGAACCTAATGACTCAGAAAAAGATTTGTTAATTTTGATGAACGAGTTTGAATAGGAGAGTTATTAACATACAGAACAGAGCATGGCGACCATTTGAGCTTATAAAACTTAAACTTTTTTTTTTTTTTTTTAAATGACCGATCGTTTCGCTTGATAAAACCCTTATTCATCGTCTGGAATCGTTTAAAGCCCTTTGAACAGTTTGCACAGAAACTGCCTTTTGGACCTTGAACTGTTTGGTTCCCAATGAAGTCCATATGGAGAAAATCCTGAAATGTTTTCATCAAAAACCTTAATTTCTTTTCAACTGAAGAAAGAATGACATGGATATCTTGGCATGGGGGTGGGTAAGTTATCAGCAAAAGTTTTTTTTTTTAAGTGAACTAATCCTTTAAGTCAAACAAAGTGAAATACAATAGCAAAAAGTAAAGTGGCCAAGTCGTGAGTAAAAAGAGAAGTTCGTGACTTGTTCAGTCTGCCATAGACTCTTTTGGGGACATCAGAACCACCGAGGGAAATCTGGAAAGAATAAAAAAAAACAAGCATTAGTATAAACTTGTTCATTTATAATTCCAATAAAAAGCTGTCACTTTGTTACTTAATTCAGAACACTTACTGAAGTATTAATGCACAAAAAGTCAGATATAATTATTATAACAAATAGGATTTTTCTTTATCATAAAGAATTTTCTTACCATGTCTGAGGTTTCAGGAAGACACAGCTCAGATGCCAGATCTTGGGCTTGAGCTGAATGAACCTCGTTTCATGGACTCCAGGGCCTCTTTGAGAGATGATAATATCCCTGGAAGCTCTACAAAAAAAAAATAAAGTTGCATGTTATACAAAGTTAGGCCAGAACAAACACTAGTTTGTGTTCTTCATATATAATTTGTATTTTGTTTAAATGGTAAAACATATTTAATGAACCATTACTGTAACTTCCACGCTATTATTAAAGTAATTATTCATTATTAATAAAGACAGAACATTCTATTGAAAGTTACAAGTTGGTGACAGCTGATAACGACTTGATTAAATGTAAAAAAGCTGAATACCACACATAAAATCATATAAATCAGTCCCTCGAGAAAAACACGATTATGCATAATTCAATGCATAATCAGGCAAAATACATATTCATGTGGGAGACACAATTTTTCAAATACGTGTTAATATATAATAGGTCACTTAGCTACTTAGCTGCTACATGACACACTATTGACTGTTTTTGTTGTTATTCACCAACAAAAAGTTACAAATCAAGAGGATCAACTACTACTTACTCGACTTGACCTCATCTACTCACGGTTAGGTTTAATATAAAAAAATGTCTTTGCAATGTGCAAATTACTTGGTTAGGCTAAATATTAAATATAAAAACTCTCATTTCATTATTTAACATCGTTTTAATTTCTCAGTGCAAGATATTTAATAATTGGTTTTGTGAAAGCTTATAGTTGGTGATTACAACTTAATTTATTTATCGAATTGACATGAAAACTGACAGCCTACTAATAATTAATTAGATTTTACTATGAATTAAATATCACAAATGTGAAAGTTTTATTAGAGCTTAAAATATATTATAATATTTAAAACACAAGAAGTTACTTAGGGACAATCAAGCCTGTCGTGTAATCACCATTAATAACCTTTTTTCTGAAAACACAGTGTGCAATGTTTTTATAGTTGTATGTCACTGTCTAGATCTATAACAATTAAGTTGATAGACGTCAATGGATAGACGTCCTTTAACTCGCTTTAGTGTCAAATCAACAGAAACGCCAGTAATCCACAGAACATCGTCATCAACTTCTGAAAATATTTTCTAAACCCAAAGTGAGAATAAAGCCAATTACACTAATCACTTAAACTAATAAACTTACCACCAAGAAGTAAGATCTTTTCTGGCAGTATCGTATTCTGGCAGTTTTCGCCCAACATGTAAGTTCAAATGGCAGTGTGTGATTGGACAATTGCCGGCAAGCTTGTTTTGAAAAGATTGGCTCTGATTGGTCCAAATGAATGCAACTGGAAATATTAACTAACATCCACAAAAAAGAAACAACTCTGTTAATATAAACCTAACATGCTTTATAACAAGTTTTTTTTATTCATTTTGGCTAAACAAATGTAAGAGTCAAGCTTTAAGAAATTTATTTTGTTTTTCTAGTATGTACACCTGATATTTTATGTTGATGTGTGCAAGTACTGGTATTCACTTGTTTTGTGGAAAAGACTATTTGATTAATTAATGCAGAAGTATAGAAGTGCATTACTTGTTAGTCAAATTTTAGTGCTTTTCATAATTATAACAAATTAATTAAAAAAAGTTAAACCTAAAACACATAATATAAAGTGTGAAATACATATGCATTGAGTTAAGTGTTGGTAGTATTACAAAAAGTGTGGTAGTTTTTGGTATATTTCTTAAAAGCTTAACTGAGCACATATTTATAATTAAAGTGCTACTTCTAGTCTTTGTAGAAATATACAATTAATTTCGATACATGTTTAATTGCCTTCATGTTAGGAAGGGAATTAAAGGGACTTGAATTTTTAAACTTGAAGTGAACACAAAAATACTTTAATTTAGCAACAAGTATGCTTTCTGTAAACACACTAAAACTTCACTAAAACTATGTTTGTTTTTAGCATATTTCTAAAAGTGTAATTAAGTGTATATTTATTATCATTGCGTTTCTAGTAAAACATTTTTAAATACAATTAAAATATGTTTGTATTTAGCATATTTCTTAAAAATGTAATTAAATACCAATGTACTTCTAGTACACTTTTTAGAAACATATTTAAAGCATGATTGTCATTAGCATATTTATTAAAAATATAATTAAGCACACATTTATTACCAATGTACTAATAATATACTTTTTTAGAAATACATTAAAAGTATGCTTTTCTATAGTGTATTTCTTAAAAGTGTATTTAAACATATATTTATTACCAATGTACTTCTAATATACTTTTTAGAAATACATTTAAAGTATAATTATCATTAGCATATTTATTAAAAATATAATAAAGCATACATTTATTACCAATATATTACTAATATACTTTTTATAAATACATTAAAAGTATGCTTTTCTATAGTATATTTCTTAAAAGTGTAATTAAATATATATTTATTACCAATGTACTTCTAGTATACTTTTTAGAAATATACTAAAATGCAATAAAATACATTTTTAGTACACTTTAAATAAGCATGTTGTAAATACAAATGTATTATAAACACACTATTTGTATTTCAAATATATTTTTAATACATTTAATACAACGTCTTTTTCACCTGGGTCAGATAAGAGGAAGAATCATTTAGCCATGCAAATTATAAAACGCTCAAGCAATGCTGAACAATAAATTTAGATAAATTTGAAACCGCTACCCTAAGGCTTAGTGATTATGAAAATGCTGTGATTTGTCCCAGGTGAAAAAGACGCTGTATTAAATGTATTAAAAATATATTTGAAATACAAATAGTGTGTTTATAATACATTTGTATTTACAACATGCTTATTTAAAGTGTACTAAAAATTTATTTTATTGCATTTTAGTATATTTCTAAAAAGTATACTAGAAGTATATTGGTAATAAATTTATATTTAATTACACTTTTAAGAAATGTACTATAGAAAAGCATACTTTTAATGTATTTATAAAAAGTATATTAGTAATATATTGGTAATAAATGTATGCTTTATTATATTTTTAATAAATATGCTAATGATAATTATACTTTAAATGTATTTCTAAAAAGTATATTAGAATTACATTGGTAATAAATATATGTTTAAATACACTTTTAAGAAATACACTATAGAAAAGCATACTTTTAATGTATTTCTAAAAAAGTATATTATTAGTACATTGGTAATAAATGTATGCTTAATTATATTTTTAATAAATATGCTAATGACAATCATGCTTTAAATATGTTTCTAAAAAGTGTACTAGAAGTACATTGGTAGCCTATTTAATTACATTTTTAAGAAATATGCTAAATACAAACATATTTTAATTGTATTTAAAAATGTTTTACTAGAAACGCAATGCAAATAAATATACACTTAATTACACTTTTAGAAATATGCTAAAAACAAACATAGTTTTAGTGAAATTTTAGTGTATTTACAGAAAGCATACTTGTTGCTAAATTAAAGTATTTTTTGTGTTTACTTTGTGTGTATAGCAATTTGTAACCTTATAACTTATTTAACCTTGTATAGGACTAGAGCAATATATTTTTAATATTTATGTTATACTGTAGCATGTGCTTCAGCCCTGCTTTAAAAAAATATTGTGAAAAACAAATGAGACATATATCTATATATATATATATATATAAAGTTTAAAAATTACAAGTAATGCACTTCTATACTTCTGCATTAATTAATCAAATAGTCTTTTCCACAAAACAAGTGAATACCAGTACTTGCACACATCAACATAAAAGAAAAACTAGAAAAACTAAATAAATTTGTTAAAGCTTTACTCTTACATTTGTTTAGCCAAAATGAATAAAAAACCTGTTTATAAAGCATGTTATGTTTATATTAACAGAGTTGTTTCTTTTTTTGTGGCCGTTAGTTAGTTAGTATTTCCAGTTGCATTCATTTGGACCAATCAGAGCTAATCTTTTCAAAACAAGCTTGCCGGCAATTGTCCAATCACACACTGCCATTTGAACTTACATGTTGGGCGGGGCGCGGACAACGCACTGACTGTCTGTGGTATTCCATTATAGCTTCGGATATTTCAACAGAAATCATGTATTTTCCAAATTTTGCTTTGTTATTTCACTGACTCGGACCTAGTGAATGTGGATAGCACCGATCTAATATTAAGAGAATACACGAGCAGATTACCAGGTCGTCAGCTCCCGCGAACAATTTAGCAGTGAAGAGGACAACGCAGAGGTGCGCCGCCACGACATGGACAGAGCAAGATACTGCCAGAAAAGATCTTACTTCTTGGTGGTAAGTTTATTAGTTTAAGTGATTAGTATAATTGGCTTTATTCTCACTTTGGGTTTAGTTTAAAATATTTTCAGAAGTTGATGACGATGTTCTGTGGATTACTGGCGTTTCTGTTGATTTGACACTAAAGCGAGTTAACGTTTATCCATTGACGTCTATCAACTTAATGTTATAGATCTAGACAGTGAAAACAACTATAAAAACATTGCACACTGTGTTTGCAGAAAAAAAGGTTATTAATGGTGATTACACAACAGGCTTGATTGTCCCTAAGTAACTTCTTGTGTTTTAATTATTATAATATATTTTAAACTTTAATAAAACTTACACATTTGTGATATTTAATTCATAGTAAAATCTAATTAATTATTAGTAGGCTGTCAGTTTTCATGTCAATTCGATAAATAAATTAAGTTGTAATCACCAACTATAAGCTTTCACAAAACCAATTATTAAATATCTTGCACTGAGAAATTAAAATGATGTTAAATAATGAAATGAGAGATTTTATATTTAATATTTAGCCTAGCCAAGGAATTTGCACATTGCAAAGACATTTTTTTATTAAACCTAACCGTGAGTAGATGAGGTCAAGTCGAGTAAGTAGTAGTTGATCCTCTTGATTTGTAACTTTTTGTTGGTGAAAAACAACAAAAAAAGGCAATAGTGTGTCATGTAGCAGCTAAGTAGCTAAGTGACCTATTATATATTAACACGTATTTGAAAAATGAATATGTATTTTGCCTGATTATGCATTGAATTATGCAATCACATATTCGTGTTTTTCTCGAGGGACTGATTTATATGATTTTATGAGTGGTATTCAGCTTTTTTACATTTAATCAAGGCGTTATCAGCTGTTACCAACTTGTAACTTTCAATAGAATGTTCTGTCTTTATTAATAATGAATAATTAATAATAGCGTGGAAGTTACAGTAATGGTTCATTAAATATGTTTCACCATTTAAACAAAAGACAAATTATATATGAAGAACACAAACTAGTGTTTGTTCTGCCCTAACTTTGTATAACATGCAACTTGATTTTTTCTTGTAGAGCTTCCAGGGATATTAGCATCTCTAAGAGGCCCTGGAGTCCATGAAACGAGGTTCATTCAGCTCAAGCCCAAGATCATCTGAGCTGTGTCTTCCTGAAACCTCAGAAATGGTTAGAAAATTCTTTATGATAAAGAAAAATCCTATTTGTTATAATAATTATATCTGACTTTTTGTGCATTAAGTGTTCTGAATTAAGTAACAAAGTGACAGCTTTTTATTAGAATTATAAATGAACAAGTTTATACTAATGCTTGTTTTTTTTATTCTTTCCAGATTTCCCTCGGTGGTTCTGATGTCCCCAAAAGAGTCTATGGCAGACTGAAAAAGTCACGAACTTCTCTTTTTACTCACGACTTGGCCACTTTACTTTTTGCTATTGTATTTCACTTTGTTTGACTTAAAGGATTAGTTCACTTAAAAAAAAAAAAAACTTTTGCTAATAACTTACTCACCCCCAGGCCAAGATATCCATGTCATTCTTTCTTCAGTTGAAAAGAAATTAAGGTTTTGGATGAAAACATTCCAGGATTTTCTCCATATAATGGACTTCATTGGGGACCAAACGGTTCAAGGTCCAAAAGACAGTTTCTGTGCAAACTGTTCAAAGGGCTTTAAACGATTCCAGACGATGAATAAGGGTCTTATCAAGCGAAACGATCGGTCATTTAAAAAAAAAAAAAAAAGTTTAAGTTTTATAAGCTCAAATGGTCGCCTTGTTATGTTCTGTTATGTCTCTAATTCTGTTATGCATGTTCATGATTTTCCTATTTGAACTCGTTCATCAAAATTAACAAATCTTTTTCCGAGTCATTAGGTTCATTCAACGAACGAAATAAATGAATTGACTCGAAAAAAGATTTGTCAGGGCTGCCAACTCTCAAGCATTCAGCACGAGACTCTCGCAATTGAGCCAATTCTCATGCTTTCACGACAAATTGACTGTTAGCCATCGGACCTTGAACCGTTTGGTTCCCATTGAAGTCCATTATATGGAGAAAAATCCTGGAATGTTTTCATCAAAAACCTTAATTTCTTTTCGACTGAAGAAAGAAAGACATGGACATCTTGGAAGACATGGGGGTGAGTAAATTATCACCAAAAGTTTTTTCAAAAGTGAACTACTCCTTTCAGTTAGTTTATTAAGTTGGCTTGAGAAAGCCAACTTACTGAAATCCTATTTAAACTTATTAGTGGTGCTTGCTGAAAGCAAGGCAACACTATTACTATTGTGTTTTTTGAGTCGGCCCAAAAGTTTGGCACGCTACTCCTCCCGCAGTTTTTGTCACACACCCATGAATGAGGTCTCAAAACGTGCGGATTATTCGGGAATGGTGTGCTATGACTTTTCTAAGCGATCGGGGGTACGATGTTCGCCCGAAGGGCGAACATATTTCCC
This sequence comes from Pimephales promelas, assembly GCF_988280905.1. Lineage (NCBI taxonomy): Eukaryota > Metazoa > Chordata > Actinopteri > Cypriniformes > Leuciscidae > Pimephales > Pimephales promelas. Next base: position 34,243,943 of record NC_142770.1, read on the forward strand.
AAAAATCCCATAGACTTAACATTGCGACAAACTTTGACGACTCATAGCTCCGAGCGAGGATTTTGCAGAAGCCTGCGATTTACCACATTTGAAGAGGCTGACAGGCTCTGCAAGAACATACCTCACAATTGGGTAAAAGTTGCACCCCTGGGGGGCAGGAGCTGCCCAAATTTTCCCCATAGACCCCAATGTTATTAGTGGTGCTTGCTGAAAGCAAGGCAACACTATTACTATTGTGTTTTTTGAGCCGGCCAAAAAGTTTGACGCGCTACTCCTCCCGCAGTTTTTGTCACACACCCATGAATGAGGTCTCAAAACGTGCGGAATATTCGGGAATGGTGTGCTATGACTTTTCTAAGCGATCGGGGGTACGATGTTCGCCCGAAGGGCGAACAAATTTCCTAAAAATCCCATAGACTTAACATTGCGACAAACTTTGACGACTCATAGCTCCGAGCGAGAATTTCACAGAAGCCTGCGATTTACCACATTTGAAGAGGCTGACAGGCTCTGTAAGAACATACCACACAATGGGGTAAAAGTTGCACCCCTGGGGGGCAGGAGCTGCCCAAATTTTCCCCATTGACCCCCATGTTATTTATTAGTGGTGCTTGCTGAAAGCAAGGCAACACTATTACTATTGTGTTTTTTGAGTCGGCCCAAAAGTTTGGCACGCTACTCCTCCCGCAGTTTTTGTCACACACCCATGAATGAGGTCTCAAAACGTGCGGAATATTCGGGAATGGTGTGCTATGACTTTTCTAAGCGATCGGGGGTACGATGTTCGCCCGAAGGGCGAACAAATTTCCCAAAAATCCCATAGACTTAACATTGCGACAAACTTTGACGACTCATAGCTCCGAGCGAGAATTTCACAGAAGCCTGCGATTCACCACATTTGAAGAGGCTGACAGGCTCTGTAAGAACATACCTCACAATGGGGTAAAAGTTGCACCCCTGGGGGGCAGGAGCTGCCCAAATTTTCCCCATTGACTCCCATGTTATTTATTAGTGGTGCTTGCAAAGCAACACTATTGTTATCCTCCATACTTATTATTAAGTTGGCTTGTGAGAGCCAACTTACTGAAATTCTATTTAAACTTATTATTATTATTAGTGGTGCTTGCTGAAAGCAAGGCAACACTATTACTATTGTGTTTTTTGAGCCGGCCCAAAAGTTTGGCACGCTACTCCTCCCGCAGTTTTTGTCACACACCCATGAATGAGGTCTCAAAACGTGCGGAATATTCGGGAATGGTGTGCTATGACTTTTCTAAGCGATCGGGGGTACGATGTTCGCCCGAAGGGCGAACAAATTTCCCAAAAATCCCATAGACTTAACATTGCGACAAACTTTGACGACTCATAGCTCCGAGCGAGGATTTCACAGAAGCCTGCGATTTACCACATTTGAAGAGGCTGACAGGCTCTGTAAGAACATACCTCACAATGGGGTAAAAGTTGCACCCCTGGGGGGCAGGAGCTGCCCAAATATTCCCCCATTGACCCCCATGTTATTTATTAGTGGTGCTTGCTGAAAGCAAGGCAACACTATTACTATTGTGTTTTTTGAGTCGGCCCAAAAGTTTGGCGCGCTACTCCTCCCGCAGTTTTTGTCACACACCCATGAATGAGGTCTCAAAACGTGCGGAATATTCGGGAATGGTGTGCTATGACTTTTCTAAGCGATCGAGGGTACGATGTTCGCCCGAAGGGCGAACAAATTTCCCAAAAATCCCATAGACTTAACATTGCGACAAACTTTGACGACTCATAGCTCCGAGCGAGAATTTCACAGAAGCCTGCGATTTACCACATTTGAAGAGGCTGACAGGCTCTGTAAGAACATACCTCACAATGGGGTAAAAGTTGCACCCCTGGGGGGCAGGAGCTGCCCAAATTTTCCCCCATTGACCCCCATGTTATTTATTATTCTTCTTCTTATTATTCTGGCCACTTTTTGGTTCGCTACTCCTCCCGCAGATTTTGTCACAGACCCATGGGTGAGGTGTCAAATCGACCGGCTCATTTAGGAGAGGTGTGCTATGACTTTTCTAAGAGATCGGGGGTACGATGGTCGCCCCAGGGGCGAAAAACGGCCAAAAAAAATCCCATAGACTTAACATGGCGAAAAAATTTGACGAGTCATAGCTCTGAGCGAGGATTTCGCAGAAACTTGCAATTTACTACATTTGAAGAGGCTGACAGGCTCTTTAAGAAAATACCTCACAATGGGGTAAAAGTTGCACCCCTGGGGGGCAGGAGCTCCCCAAATATTTTTCCCATTGAAATTTTCTAGTATAGCATTTTACTATTCCAGGAAAAAGTTTGGAGCACTCCTACGTCCACATTTTTTGTCACAGACCCATGAATGAGGCATCAAATCGTGCGGCCTATTGAGGAGAAGTGTTAAATGAATTTTATAAGAGATTAGGGGTACGGTGCTCGCCCCAGGGGCGAACAAATTTCCAAAAAATCCCATAGACTTAACATTGAGACAAACTTTGACGACTCATAGCTCCGAACAACGATTTCGGAAAAACGTGTGATTTGCCACATTTGAAGAGGCTGGCAGGCTCTGTAAGAATATACCTCACAATGGGGTAAAAGTTGCACCCCTGGGGGGCAGGAGCTGCCCAAAATTTTTCCCCATTGACTTACTGTGGTGAAGGACGTCCCATCAAATGCATGTGTTTTTCCTACTATGGTAAATTGCATAGGGATTTTGTATTGAACATAGCTCTGGATCACAGTGTCATAGAGACAAGGGGGCGGGCTCATTTTACTCAGACGACCAATCAGTCTCTCAGGATCATTGTGATGCTATCAAGCCACGCCCTAGCAACCATATAGAGCATCTTAGTAACAACTCCCATAGACTTCCATTGAAAGAGATCAAAGGGATATCTCCGGATAGAAGTGTCATAGAAACACAAGGGTGGTCTCGTTTGACTCGGGGTAGCAAACAGCCAATCATGAATCACCTCAACAATTTCTGGCCACACCCTAGCAACCATTATCGAGCACCTTAGCAACCAAATTTTAAAGAGGGATATCTTCCATTCTGAATGTCATAGAGGCTTGGGAGTTGTATTATATCAATTATACTGACGAGCAGCCTTTGGAGATTCATGATTGGCAGCTGCCAAGCCACTCCCTAGCAACCAAAAAGAGTACCCTAGCAACCATTTTGCAAGGCCTACATCTCTGCATCAGAACATTGTATAGAGATGGGGGTTGGTTTATACATTCACATTGACTTTGGAGCTTCATGATTGGAAGCTGCCAAGCCACTCCCTAGCAACCAAACAGAGTACCCTAGCAACCGTTTTGCAAGACCTATATCTCTGCATCAAAACATCGTATAGAGATGGGGGTTGGTTTATCCATTCACATTGACTTTGGAGCTTCATGATTGGCAGCTGCCAAGCCACTCCCTAGCAACCAAACAGAGTACCCTAGCAACCATTTTGTAACAGCTATATCTCAGCATCAGAACATTGTATCGCGATGGGGGTTGGGTCTTTTGATTCATGCTAGCACATAGAGCTTTCAAAATGTTAAACATGCTAGCTGTGAATAGCTACATGCTAATATTGATTAGCTAAGTGCTAAATAATGCCATGAACATTATAAAAACTCTATAGTAACCATATGTGAACAATACCAACCACCTAGTAACACCATAGCAACCACCCAGAACACCCTAGCAACCACCTAGCAACACCATAGCAACCAACCAGAATACCCTAGCAACCGCCTAGCAACACCCTAGCAACCGCCTAGCAACCATCCAGAACACCTTAGCAACACCCTAGCAACCACCTAGCAACACCTTAGCAACCACCTAGCAACACCATAGCAACCAACCAGAACACCCTAGCAACCGCCTAGCAACACCCTAGCAACCGCCTAGCAACCACCTAGCAACACCCTAGCAACAACCCAGGACACCCTAGCAACCACCCAGAACACCCTAGCAACCACCTAGAAACACCCTAGCAACCATCCAGAACACCTTAGCAACACCCTAGCAACCACCTAGCAACACCTTAGCAACCACCCAGAACACCCTAACAACCACCTAGCAACACCCTAGCAACCACCCAGAACACCCTAGCAACCGGGTGGTGAGTTTTGCCACTGCAAGCACCACTTCACATTTTCCTCTGGAAATGTACATTCTAGTGTTGTGAATACTATTCTCCAAGACAAAACTTTGGCACACTACTCCTCCCGCATTTATTGTCGTAGATCCATGAATGTGGTGTCAAATCGACCCGGTCATTGAGGAGAGGTGTGCTATGACTTTTCTAAGCGATCGGTTGTACGATGTTCGTCTGGCGGGCGATAAATCGGCCGAAAAAAGTCCCATAGACTTAACATTGGCACCAAATTTGTGAGATCATATCTTTTGAATAGAAGGTCATAGAGACTTGGGGTTGGGCTCATTTGACTCGGCCTATCATACAGCCAACAAGTAGTGACATAGTAACTTAATATTCACGCCCTAGCAACCACTTAGGGCAGCCTAGCAACCATAAAACAACATATACAAGCCATATCTCAGCTCCAGAAAATAGAAGAAACATGGATTTTGCCTTTTTTTGACTCAGACTGTCAACTAGTCTTTAAATATTAACTCATAAACTGTATAATCACACCATAGCAACCATATAGGGTACCCCAGTAACCCTACAAACACATGAATAAGACATGTCTCAGCTGAATAAACAATTTATCATCACAAAAACATCGTACAGACGTGTTTGGTGTCTCGTATGCAAAAATGTGCCACACTCTAGCAACCGAGCGAGCTTTTTGCCACTGCAAGCACCACTTCACATTTTCCTCTGGAAATGTACATTCTAGTGTTGTGAATACTATTCTCCAAGACAAAACTTTGGCACGCTACTCCTCCCGCATTTATTGTCGTAGATCCATGAATGTGGTGTCAAATCGACCCGGTCATTGAGGAGAGGTGTGCTATGACTTTTCTAAGCGATCGGTTGTACGATGTTCGTCTGGCGGGCGATAAATCGGCCGAAAAAAGTCCCATAGACTTAACATTGGCACCAAATTTGTGAGATCATATCTTTTGACCAGAAGGTCGTAGAAACTTGGGGTTGGGCTCTTTTGACTCGGCCTATCATGCAGCTAACAATTAATGACATAATAACTTCATATTCATGCCCTAGCAACCACTTAGGGCAGCCTAGCAACCATAAAACAACATATTCAAGACATATCTCAGCTCCAGAAAATAGAAGAAACATGGATTTTGCCTTTTTTTGACTCGGACTGTCAACTAGTCTTTAAATATCATCTTATAAACTGTATAAGCACACCATAGCAACCATGTAGGGTACCCTAGTAACCACACAAACACACGAATAAGCCATATCTCAGCCCCAGAACATCGTACACACATGATTGTTGGCTCGTATGCAATTCTGTAACACACCCTAGCAACTGGGTGGTGAGTTTTGCCACTGCAAGCACCACTTCACATTTTCCTCTGGAAATGTACATTCTAGTTATTATTATTATTCTTCCACACAAAATTTCTGCACGCTACTCCTCCCGCAGTTTTTATCACAGACCCATGGGTGAGGCGTCAAATCGACCGGCTTATTTAGGAGAGGTGTGCTATGACTTTTATAAGCGATCGGGGGTACGATGTTCGCCCCAGGGGCGAAAAACCGGCCAAAAAATCCCATAGACTTAACATTACGACAAATTTTGGCGACTCATAGCTCTGAGCGAGGATTTCGCAGAAACCTGCGATTTACCACATTTGAAGAGGCTGACAGGCTCTTTAAGAAAATACCTCACAATGGGGTAAAAGTTGCACCCCTGGGGGGCAGGAGCTCCCCAAAAATTTTTCCCATTGAAATTTTCTAGTATAGCATTTAACTATTCCAGGAAAAAGTTTGGCGCACTCCTACGTCCACATTTTTTGTCACAGACACTTAAATGAGGCATCAAATCGTGCGGCCTATTGAGGAGAAGTGTCGTATGAATTTTATAAGAGATCAGGGGTACGGTGTTCGCCCCAGGGGCGAACAAATTTCAAAAAAATCCCATAGACTTAACATTGAGACAAACTTTGACGACTCGTAGCTCCGAACGAGGATTTCGGACAAATGTGTGATTTGCCACATTTGAAGAGGCTGGCAGGCTCTTTAAGAACATACCTCACAATGGGGTACAAGTTGCACCCCTGGGGGGCAGGAGCTGCCCAAAGTTTTCCCCATTGACTTACTATGGTGAGGGACGTCCCATCAAATGCATGTGTTTTTCCTACTATGGTAAATTGCATAGGGATTTTGTATTGAACATAGCTCTGGATCACAGTGTCATAGAGACAAGGGGGCGGGCTCATTTTACTCAGACGACCAATCAGTCTCTCAGGATCATTGTGAAGCTATTAAGCCACGCCCCAGCAACCATTTAGAGCACCTTAGCAACAACTCCCATAGACTTTCATTGAAAGAGTTCAAATGGATATCTCAGGATATAAGTGTCATAGAAACATGAGGGTGGGCTCGTTTGACTTGGGCCAGCAAACAGCCAATCATGAATCACCTCAAAAATTTCTGGCCATGCCCTAGCAACCATTATCGAGCACCTTAGCAACCAAAATCCAAAGAGGGATATCTTCCATTCTGAATGTCATAGAGGCATGGGAGTTGGTTTATATCATTCATACTGACAAGCAGCCTTTGGAGTTTCATGATTGGCAGCTGCCAAGCCACTCCCTAGCAACCAAAAAGAGTACCCTAGCAACCATTTTGCAAGGCCTACATCTCTGCATCAGAACATCGTATAGAGATGGGGGTTGGTTTATACATTCACATTGACTTTGGAGCTTCATGATTGGAAGCTGCCAAGCCACTCCCTAGCAACCAAACAGAGTACCCTAGCAACCATTTTGCAAGACCTATATCTCTGCATCAAAACATCGTATAGAGATGGGGGTTGGTTTATCCATTCACATTGACTTTGGAGCTTCATGATTGGCAGCTGCCAAGCCACTCCCTAGCAACCAAACAGAGTACCCTAGCAACCATTTTGTAACAGCTATATCTCAGCATCAGAACATTGTATCGCGATGGGGGTTGGGTCTTTTGACTCATGCCAGCACATAGAACTTTCAAAATGTTAAACATGCTAGCTGTGAATAGCTACATGCTAATATTGATTAGCTAATTGCTAAATCATGCCATGAACATTATAAAAACTCTATAGTAACCATATGTGAACAATACCAACCACCTAGTAACACCATAGCAACCACCCAGAACACCCTAGCAACCACCTAGCAACACCATAGCAACCACCCAGAACACCCTAGCAACCACCCAGAACACCCTAGCAACCACCTAGCAACACCCTAGCAACCACTCAGAACACCCTAGCAACCGCCTAGCAACACCATAGCAACCACCCAGAACACCCTAGCAACCACCTAGCAACACCCTATCAACCACACAGAACACCCTAACAACCACCTAGCAACACCCTAGCAACCACCTAGCAACCACCCTAGCAACCAGCCATAACACCCTAGCAACCGGGTGGTGAGTTTTGCCACTGCAAGCACCACTTCACATTTTCCTCTGGAAATGTACATTCTAGTGTTGTGAATACTATTCTCCAAGACAAAACTTTGGCACGCTACTCCTCCCGTATTTTTTGTCACAGACACATGAATGAGGTGTCAAATCGACCAGCTCGTTAAGGAGAGGTGTGCTATGACTTTTCTAAGAGATCGGGCGTACGATGCTTGTCTAGCGGGCGATAAATCGGCCGAAAAATCTCCCATAGACTTAACATTGGAACCAAATTTGTGAGATCATATCTTTTGAATAGAAGGTCATAGAGACTTGTGGTTGGGCTCATTTGACTCGGCCTATCATACAGCCAACAAGTAGTGACATAGTAACTTAATATTCACGCCCTAGCAACCACTTAGGGCAGCCTAGCAACCATAAAACAACATACAAGCCATATCTCAGCTCCAGAAAATAGAAGAAACATGGATTTTGCCTTTTTTTGACTCAGACTGTCAACTAGTCTTTAAATATTAACTCATAAACTGTATAATCACACCATAGCAACCATATAGGGTACCCCAGTAACCCTACAAACACATGAATAAGACATGTCTCAGCTGAATAAACCATTTATCATCACAAAAACATCGTACAGACGTGTTTGGTGTCTTGTATGCAAAAATGTGCCACACTCTAGCAACCGAGCGAGCTTTTTGCCACTGCAAGCACCACTTCACATTTTCCTCTGGAAATGTACATTCTAGTTATTATTATTATTCTTTTTCTGAGCGGAAAATTTTCTGACTCTATCTCCTCCTAGAGCTTTAACTCCACATACTCCAAACTCGGCACGGACACTCAAACTGTTCTGACTTAGTGTGCTATATCTTTTCTAACTGATCGGACTTACGGTTCTCCTAAAAATGACGATCAAAGTCGGAAAAAACTCCCATTGACTCCCATTGAGAAATTCAAACTGCCCAACTGTCAAAATTTCAAATCTAAATACCTTGAAGCCCCAGACTCAATCAAACTGTCATTCTATACACTATATGTGCCATTGAAACTCATTCAAACTAATGAACTCATCAATCTATGACACTTATCTATCTAATCTTAAACTCTTAAACTCACAATAAATTAATAAACTCTAAACTTAAACTCTCTAAGACTCATTTAATCTTATAAACTCTAAACTCATAAACTCTCAATTCATAAACTCATACTCTTATAAACTCTCATAAAACTATTAAACTCATAAATGAATAAACTCTGGACACTTACTCAATTAAACTTATAAACTCTAAACTCATTAACTCTAAATTCACACCATAGCAACCAGTTACAGCACCCTAGCAACCGTAGGCCATAGGCACGAGGCCGCAGGCCTCGTGCAATACTAAATATTGCTGATTTCTTAGAAACTTGTAATGTACCACATTTGAAGAGGCTGACAGGCTCTGTAAGAAAATACCTCACAGTGGGGGAATAGTTGCACCCCTGGGGGGCAGCAGCTGCCCAAAATTGCCCCATTGACTTACATGAAATGGGCCGTCCTACACATTGCATTAGGATTTTATATTGAACATAGCTCTGGATCACAGTGTCATAGAGACAAGGGGGCGGGCTCATTTTACTCAGACGACCAATCAGTCTCTCAGGATTACTGTGAAGCTATCAAGCCACGCCCTAGCAACCATTTAGAGCACCTTAGCAACAACTCCCATAGACTTCCATTGAAAGAGATTGAAGGGATATCTCAGGATATAAGTGTCATATAAACATGAGGGTGGTCTCATTTGACTATGGGTAGCAAACAGCCAACCATGCATCACCTCAACAAATTCTGGCCACGCCCTAGCAACAATTAACGAGCACCTTAGCAACCAAATTCTAAAGAGGGATATCTTCCATTCTGAATGTCATAGAGTCATGAGAGTTGATTTATATCATTCATAGTGACAAGCAGCCTTTGGAGATTCATCACTGGCAGCTGCCAAGCCACTCCCTAGCAACTAAACAGAGTACCCTAGCAACCATTAAGCAAGATTTGTATCTCTGCATCAGAACAACGTATAGAGATGGGGGTTGGTTTAAATCATTCATACTGACAAGCAGCCTTTGGAGTTTCATGATTGGCAGCTGTCAAGCCAATCCCTAGCAACCAAACAGAGTACCCTAGCAACCATTTTTTAACAGCTATATCTCAGAATCAGAACATTGTATCGCGATGGGGGTTGGGTCTTTTGACTCATGCTAGCACACAGGACTTTCAATATGCTAAACATGCTAGCTGTGAATAGCTAAATGCTAATATGGATACTTTATAGTAACCATATGTGAACACTACCAACCAAGTAGCAATACCATAGCAACCACCCAGGACACCCTAGCAACCACCTAGCAACACCATAGCAACCACCCAGAATACCCTAGCAACCACCTAGCAACACCATAGCAACCATCCAGAACACCTTAGCAACTACCTAGCAACACCCTAGCAACCACCAGATCACCCTAGCAACACCATAGCAACCACCCAGAACACCCTAGCAACCACCTAGCAACACCCTAGCAACCACCAAGAACACTTTAGCAACTGCCTAGCAACACCCTAGCAACCACCAAGAACACCCTAGCAACCGCCTAACAACACCATAGCAACCACCCAGAACACCCTAGCAACCGCCTAGCAACACCATAGCAACCACCCAGAACACTCTAGCAACCACCTAACAACACCATAGCAACCACCCAGAACACCCTAGCAACCGCCTAGCAACACCATAGCAACCACCCAGCACACCCTAACAACCACCTAGCAACACCCTAGCAACCACCAAGAACACTCTAGCAACTGCCTAACAACACCATAGCAACCACCCAGAACACCCTAGCAACCGCCTAGCAACACCATAGCAACCTCCCAGAACACCCTAGCAACCACCTAGCAACACCATAGCAACCACCCAGAACACCTTAGCAACTACCTAGCAACACCCTAGCAACCACCAGATCACCCTAGCAACTGCCTAGCAACACCATAGCAACCACCCAGAACACCTTAGCAACTACCTAGCAACACCCTAGCAACCACCAGATTACCCTAGCAACTGCCTAGCAACACCATAGCAACCACCCAGAACACCCTAGCAACCACCTAGCAACACCATAGCAACCACCAAGAACACCTTAGCAACTGCCTAGCAACACCCTAGCAACCACCAAGAACACCCTAGCAACTGCCTAACAACACCATAGCAACCACCCAGAACACCCTAGCAACCGCCTAGCAACACCATAGCAACCTCCCAGAACACCCTAGCAACCGCCTAGCAACACCATAGCAACCACCCAGAACACCCTAGCAACTGCCTAGCAACACCCTAGCAACCACCAAGAACACCCTAACAACCACCTAGCAACACCATAGCAACCACCCAGAATACCCTAGCATCCATCTATCTATCTATCTATCTATCTATCTATCTATCTATCTATCTATCTATCTATCTATCTATCTATCTCTCTAACTCTATCTGTCTCTTTCTAACTCTGTCTATCTATCTATCTCTCTAACTCTATCTATCTATCTATGTATCTATCTCTCTAACTCTATCTGTCTCTTTCTAACTCTATCTATCTATCTGTCTCTCTAACTCTATCTATCTATCTATCTATCTATCTATGTATCTATCTCTCTAACTCTATCTGTCTCTTTCTAACTCTATCTATCTATCTATCTATCTATCTATCTATCTATCTATCTATCTATCTATCTATCTATCTATCTATCTATCTATCTATCTATCTATCTATCTATCTATCTACCTTTAAACTAAGTTAAACTTAATTTAAACTTTAGACTAATTTAAACTTCAAACTACTTTAAACTTCTTCAAACTTTCTGTTCCAAACTTTCACAAGCCAACTTAAAGTTTGTCTCGACGAACTTTTTAATCTAGTTCTTCTTCTTATTATTCCGTACAAATTTTGACGCGCTACTCCTCCCGCAGTTTTTGTCACAGACCCATGAATGAGGTGTCAAAACGTGCGGCTTATTCGGGAATGGTGTGCTATGACTTTTCTAAGAGATTGGGGATACGATGTTCGCCCCAGGGGCGAAAAACCAGCCGAAAAATCCCATAGACTTAACATTGCGTCAAACTTTGACGAATCGTAGCTCAAAACGAGGATGTCGCAGAAACGTGTAATTTACCACATTTGAAGAGGCTGGCAGCCTCTGTAAGAACATACCTCACAATGGGGTAAAAGTTGCACCCCTGGGGTACAAGAGGGGCCCAAAGTTGCCCCATTGACTTACTATGGTGAAGGACGTCCCATCAAATGCATGTGTTTTTCCTACTATGGTAAATTGCATAGGGATTTTGTATTGAACATAGCTCTGGATTACAGTGTCATAGAGACAAGGGGGCGGGCTCATTTTACTCAGACGACCAATCAGTCTCTCAAGATCATTGTGAAGCTATTAAGCCACGCCCTAGCAACCATTTAGCACACCTTAGCAACAACTCCCATAGACTTCCATTAAAAAAGATCAAAGGGATATCTCAGGATATAAGTGGCATAGAAACATAAGGGTGGGCTCGTTTGATTTGGGCCAGCAAACAGCCAATCCTGAATCACCTCAACACTTACTGGCCACGCCCTAGCAACCATTATCGAGGACCTTAGCAACCAAATTTCAAAGAGGGATATCTTCCATTCTGAATGTCACAGAGGCATGGTAGTTGTATTATATCAATCAAACTGACAAGCAGCCTTTGGAGATTCATGATTGGCAGCTGCCAAGCCACTCCCTAGCAACCAAACAGAGTACCCTAGCAACCATTTTACAAGAACTACATCTCTACATCAGAACATCGTATAGAGATGGGGGTTGGTTTATATCATTCATACTGACAAGCAGCCTTTGGAGTTTCATGATTGGCAGCTGCCAAGCCACTCCCTAGAAACCAAAAACAGTACCCTAGCAACCATTTTGTAAGACCTATATCTCTGCACCAAAACATCGTATAGAGATGGGGGTTGGTTTATACATTCACATTGACTTTTGAGCTTCATGATTGGCAGCTGCCAAGCCACTCCCTAGCAACCAAACAGAGTACCCTAGCAACCATTTTGCAAGACCTATATCTCTGCATCAAAACATCGTATAGAGATGGGGGTTGCCTCTTTTTACTCATGCTAGCAAAAAGGACTTGTTACATGTTAAGCATGCTAGCAGTGAATAGCTACATGCTAATATTGATTAGCTAAGTGTTAAATCATGCCATGAACATTATAAAAACTCTATAGTAACCATATGTGAACACTACTAACCACCTAGTAACACCATAGCAACCACCCAGAAGACCCTAGCAACCACCTAGCAACACCATAGCAACCACCCAGAACACCCTAGCAACCGCCTAGCAACACCCTAGCAACCGCCTAGCAACCATCCAGAACACCTTAGCAACACCCTAGCAACCACCTAGCAACACCCAAGAAACCACCCAGAACACCCTAGCAACCACCTAGCAACACCTTAGCAACCACCCAGAATACCCTAGCAACCACCTAGCAACACCATAGCAACCACCCAGAACACCCTAGCAACACCCTAGCAACCATCCAGAATACCTTAGCAACACCCTAGCAACCGCCTAGCAACACCCTAGCAACCACCCAGAACACCTTAGCAACCACCCACAATACCCTAGCAACCGCATAGCAACACCATAGCAACCACCCAGAACACCCTAGCAATCACCTAGCAACACCCTAGCAACCACCTAGCAACCATCCAGAACACCTTAGCAACACCCTAGCAACACCCTAGCAACACCCTAGCAACCACTCAGAACACCCTAGCAACCACCTAGCCACATGCTAGCAACCATCTTGCAACACCCTAGCAACCACTCAGAACGCCATAGCAACCGCCTAACAACACCCTAGCAACCACCCAGAACACCATAGCAACCACCTAGCAACCACCCAGAACACCCTAGCAACCGCCTAGCAACACCCTAGCAACCACCCAGAACACCCTAGCAACCACCCAGAACACCCTAGCAACCGAGCGAGCTTTTTGCCACTGCAAGCACCACTTCACATTTTCCTCTGGAAATGTACATTCTAGTTAGTGGTGCTTGCTGAAAGCAAGGCAACACTATTACTATTGTGTTTTCTGAGCCGGCCAAAAAGTTTGGCACGCTACTCCTCCCGCAGTTTTTGTCACACACCCATGAATGAGGTCTCAAAACGTGCGGAATATTCGGGAATGGTGTGCTATGACTTTTCTAAGCCATCGGGGGTACGATGTTCGCCCGAAGGGCGAACAAATTTCCCAAAAATCCCATAGACTTAACATTGCGACAAACTTTGACGACTCATAGCTCCGAGCGAGGATTTCACAGAAGCCTGCGATTTACCACATTTGAAGAGGCTGACAGGCTCTGTAAGAACATACCTCACAATGGGGTAAAAGTTGCACCCCTGGGGGGCAGGAGCTGCCCAAATTTTCCCCATAGACCCCAATGTTATTAGTGGTGCTTGCTGAAAGCAAGGCAACACTATTACTATTGTGTTTTTTGAGTCGGCCAAAAAGTTTGGCGCGCTACTCCTCCCGCAGTTTTTGTCACACACCCATGAATGAGGTCTCAAATCGTGCGGAATATTCGGGAATGGTGTGCTATGACTTTTCTAAGCGATCGGGGGTACGATGTTCGCCCGAAGGGCGAACAAATTTCCCAAAAATCCCATAGACTTAACATTGCGACAAACTTTGACGACTCATAGCTCCGAGCGAGGATTTCACAGAAGCCTGTGATTTACCACATTTGAAGAGGCTGACAGGCTCTGTAAGAACATACCTCACAATGGGGTAAAAGTTGCACCCCTGGGGGGCAGGAGCTGCCCAAATTTTCCCCCATTGACCCCAATGTTATTTAAAATTTCTAGTATAGCATTATACTATTCCAGGAAAAAGTTTGGCGCACTCCTACGTCCACAGTTTTTGTCACAGACCCATGAATGAGGCATCAAATCGTGCGGCCTATTGAAGAGAAGTGTCCTATCACTTTTATCAGAGATCGGGGGTACGGTGTTCGACCCAGGGGCGAACAAATTTCCAAAAAATCCCATAGACTTAACATTGAGACAAACTTTGACGACTCATAGCTCCGAACAACGATTTCGGAAAAACGTGTGATTTGCCACATTTGAAGAGGCTGGCAGCCTCTGTAAGAACATACCTCACAATGGGGTAAAAGTTGCACCCCTGGGGGGCAGGAGCTACCCAAAATTTTCCCCATTGACTTACTATGGTGAAGGATGTCCCATCAAATGCATGTGTTTTTCCTACTATGGTAAATTGCATAGGGATTTTGTATTGAACATAGCTCTGGATCATAGTGTCATAGAGACAAGGGGGCGGGCTCATTTTACTCAGACGACCAATCAGTCTCTCAGGATCATTGTGAAGCTATCAAGCCACGCCCTAGCAACCATATAGAGCACCATAGCAACAACTCCCATAGACTTCCATTGAAAGAGATCAAAGGGATATCTCCGGATAGAAGTGTCATAGAAACACAAGGGTGGTCTCGTTTGACTCGGGGTAGCAAACAGCCAATCATGAATCACCTCAACAATTTCTGGCCACACCCTAGCAACCATTATCGAGCACCTTAGCAACCAAATTTTAGAAAGAGGGATATCTTCCATTCTGAATGTCATACAGGCTTGGGAGTTGTATTATATCAATTATACTGACAAGCAGCCTTTGGAGATTCATGATTGGCAGCTGCCAAGCCACTCCCTAGCAACCAAAAAGAGTACCCTAGCAACCATTTTGCAAGGCCTACATCTCTTTATCAGAACATCGTATAGAGATGGGGGTTGGTTTATACATTCACATTGACTTTGGAGCTTCATGATTGGAAGCTGCCAAGCCACTCCCTAGCAACCAAACAGAGTACCCTAGCAACCATTTTGTAACAGCTATATCTCAGCATCAGAACATTGTATCACGATGGGGGTTGGGTCTTTTGACTCATGCTAGCACATAGAACTTTCAAAATGCTAAACATGCTAGCTGTGAATAGCTACATGCTAATATTGATTAGCTAAGTGTTAAATCATGCCATGAACAATACAAAAACTCTATAATAACCATATGTGAACACTACCAACCACCTAGTAATACCATAGCAACTACCCAGAATACCCTAGCAACAACCTAACAACACCATAGCAACCACCCAGAACACCCTAGCAACCGCATAGCAACACCCTAGCAACCACCTAGAAACTATCCAGAACACCTAAGCAACACCCTAGCAACCACCTAGCAACACCCTAGCAACCACCCCAAACACCATAGCAACCACCTAGCAACACCTTAGCAACACCCAGAACACCCTAGCAACCACCTAGCAACACCATAGCAACCACCGAGCAACACCCTAGCAACCGCCTAGCAACCATCCCGAACACTTTAGCAACACCCTAGCAACCACCTAGCAACACCCTAGCAACCACCCAGAACACCCTAGCAACCACCTTGCAATACCCTAGCAACAACCTAGCAACACCCTAACAACCACCCAGAACACCCTAGCAACCGCCTAGCAACACCCTAGCAACCACCTAGCAACACCTTAGCAACCACCGAGCAACACCCTAGCAACTGCCTAGCAACCTTCCAGAACACCTTAGAAACACCCTAGCAACCACCTAGCAACCATCCAGAACACCCTAACAACCGCCTACTAACAACCTAGCAACACCCTAGCAACCACCCAGAACACCCTAGCAACCACCTAGCAACACCTTAGCAACTACCCAGAACACATTGGCAACCACCCATAATACCCTAGCAACTGCATAGCAACCACCCAGAATACCCTGACAACCAACTAGCAACCACCCAGAACACCCTAGCAACCGGGTGGTGAGTTTTGCCACTGCAAGCACCACTTCACATTTTCGTCTGGAAATGTACGTTCTAGTTTATTAGTGGTGCTTGCTGAAAGCAAGGCAACACTATTACTATTGTGTTTTTTGAGTCGGCCCAAAAGTTTGGCACGCTACTCCTCCCGCAGTTTTTGTCACACACCCATGAATGAGGTCTCAAAACGTGCGGAATATTCGGGAATGGTGTGCTATGACTTTTCTAAGCGATCGGGGGTACGATGTTCGCCCGAAGGGCGAACAAATTTCCCAAAAATCCCATAGACTTAACATTGCGACAAACTTTGACGACTCATAGCTCCGAGCGAGGATTTCACAGAAGCCTGCGATTTACCACATTTGAAGAGGCTGACAGGCTCTGTAAGAACATACCTCACAATGGGGTAAAAGTTGCACCCCTGGGGGGCAGGAGCTGCCCAAATTTTCCCCCATTGACCCCCATGTTATTTATTATTAGTGGTGCTTGCTGAAAGCAAGGCAACACTATTACTATTGTGTTTTTTGAGTCGGCCCAAAAGTTTGGCACGCTACTCCTCCCGCAGTTTTTGTCACACACCCATGAATGAGGTCTCAAAACGTGCGGAATATTCGGGAATGGTGTGCTATGACTTTTCTAAGCGATCGGGGGTACGATGTTCGCCCGAAGGGCGAACAAATTTCCCAAAAATCCCATAGACTTAACATTGCGACAAACTTTGACGACTCATAGCTCCGAGCGAGAATTTCACAGAAGCCTGCGATTCACCACATTTGAAGAGGCTGACAGGCTCTGTAAGAACATACCTCACAATGGGGTAAAAGTTGCACCCCTGGGGGGCAGGAGCTGCCCAAATTTTCCCCATAGACCGCAATGTTATTTATTAGTGGTGCTTGCTGAAAGCAAGGCAACACTATTACTATTGTGTTTTTTGAGTCGGCCCAAAAGTTTGGCACGCTACTCCTCCCGCAGTTTTTGTCACACACCCATGAATGAGGTCTCAAAACGTGCGGAATATTCGGGAATGGTGTGCTATGACTTTTCTAAGCGATCGGGGGTACGATGTTCGCCCGAAGGGCGAACAAATTTCCCAAAAATCCCATAGACTTAACATTGCGACAAACTTTGACGACTCATAGCTCCGAGCGAGGATTTCACAGAAGCCTGCGATTTACCACATTTGAAGAGGCTGACAGGCTCTGTAAGAACATACCTCACAATGGGGTAAAAGTTGCACCCCTGGGGGGCAGGAGCTGCCCAAATTTTCCCCCATTGACCCCCATGTTATTTATTATTAGTGGTGCTTGCTGAAAGCAAGGCAACACTATTACTATTGTGTTTTTTGAGTCGGCCCAAAAGTTTGGCACGCTACTCCTCCCGCAGTTTTTGTCACACACCCATGAATGAGGTCTCAAAACGTGCGGAATATTCGGGAATGGTGTGCTATGACTTTTCTAAGCGATCGGGGGTACGATGTTCGCCCGAAGGGCGAACATATTTCCCAAAAATCCCATAGACTTAACATTGCGACAAACTTTGACGACTCATAGCTCCGAGCGAGAATTTCACAGAAGCCTGCGATTCACCACATTTGAAGAGGCTGACAGGCTCTGCAAGAACATACCTCACAATTGGGTAAAAGTTGCACCCCTGGGGGGCAGGAGCTGCCCAAATTTTCCCCATTGACCCCAATGTTATTTATTATTAGTGGTGCTTGCTGAAAGCAAGGCAACACTATTACTATTGTGTTTTTTGAGTCGGCCCAAAAGTTTGGCACGCTACTCCTCCCGCAGTTTTTGTCACACACCCATGAATGAGGTCTCAAAACGTGCGGAATATTCGGGAATGGTGTGCTATGACTTTTCTAAGCGATCGGGGGTACGATGTTCGCCCGAAGGGCGAACAAATTTCCCAAAAATCCCATAGACTTAACATTGCGACAAACTTTGACGACTCATAGCTCCGAGCGAGGATTTCACAGAAGCCTGCGATTTACCACATTTGAAGAGGCTGACAGGCTCTGTAAGAAAATACCTCACAATGGGGTAAAAGTTGCACCCCTGGGGGGCAGGAGCTGCCCAAATATTCCCCCATTGACCCCCATGTTATTTATTATTCTTCTTCTTCTTCTTATTATTATTCTGGCCACTTTTTGGTTCGCTACTCCTCCCGCAGATTTTGTCACAGACCCATGGGTGAGGTGTCAAATCGACCGGCTCATTTAGGAGAGGTGTGCTATGACTTTTCTAAGCGATCGGGGGTACGATGTTCGCCCCAGGGGCGAAAAACAGCCAAAAAAAATCCCATAGACTTAACATGGCGAAAAAATTTGACGAGTCATAGCTCTGAGCGAGGATTTCGCAGAAACTTGCAATTTACCACATTTGAAGAGGCTGACAGGCTCTTTAAGAAAATACCTCACAATGGGGTAAAGGTTGCACCCCTGGGGGGCAGGAGCTCCCCAAATATTTTTCCCATTGAAATTTTCTAGTATAGCATTTTACTATTCCAGGAAAAAGTTTGGAGCACTCCTACGTCCACATTTTTTGTCACAGACCCATGAATGAGGCATCAAATCGTGCGGCCTATTGAGGAGAAGTGTCAAATGAATTTTATAAGAGATCAGGGGTACGGTGCTCGCCCCAGGGGCGAACAAATTTCCAAAAAATCCCATAGACTTAACATTGAGACAAACTTTGACGACTCATAGCTCCGAACAACGATTTCGGAAAAATGTGTGATTTTCCACATTTGAAGAGGCTGGCAGGCTCTGTAAGAATATACCTCACAATGGGGTAAAAGTTGCACCCCTGGGGGGCAGGAGCTGCCCAAAGTTTTCCCCATTGACTTACTATGGTGAAGGACGTCCCATCAAATGCATGTGTTTTTCCTACTATGGTAAATTGCATAGGGATTTTGTATTGAACATAGCTCTGGATCACAGTGTCATAGAGACAAGGGGGCGGGCTCATTTTACTCAGACGACCAATCAGTCTCTCAGGATCATTGTGATGCTATCAAGCCACGCCCTAGCAACCATATAGAGCACCTTAGCAACAACTCCCATAGACTTCCATTGAAAGAGATCAAAGGGATATCTCAGGATATAAGTGTCATAGAAACATAAGGGTGGGCTCGTTTGACTTGGGCCAGCAAACAGCCAATCATGAATCACCTCAACAATTTCTGGCCATGCCCTAGCAACCATTGTAGAGCACCTTAGCAACCAAAATCCAAAGAGGGATATCTTCCATTCTGAATGTCATAGAGGCATGGGAGTTGGTTTTTATCATTCATACTGACAAGCAGCCTTTGGAGTTTCATGATTGGCAGCTACCAAGCCACTCCCTAGCAACCAAACAGAGTACCCTAGCAACCATTTTGCAAGACTTTATCTCTGCATCAAAACATCGTATAGAGATGGGGGTTGGTTCATACATTCACATTGACTTTGGAGCTTCATGATTGGCAGCTGCCAAGCCACTCCCTAGCAACCAAACAGAGTACCCTAGCAACCATTTTGTAAGACCTACATCTCTGCATCAAAACATCGTATAGAGATGGGGGTTGGCTCTTTTTACTCATGCTAGCAAACATGACTTGCTACATGCTACACATGCTAGCAGAGAATAGCTACATGCTAATATTGATTAGCTAAGTGCTAAATCATGCCAAGAAAATGCTACAAACTTCATAGTAACCATCTGTGACAACTACCAACCTCCTAGCAACAACCTAGAAACCACCCAGAACACGCTAGCAACACCCTAGCAACCACCCAGAATACCCTAGCAACCGCCTAACAACACCATAGCAACCACCCAGAACACCCTAGCAACCACCAAGAACACCCTAGCAACCACCCAGAATACCCTAGCAACCGCCCATCAGCACCATAGCAACCACCCATAACACCCTAGCAACCACCCAGAATACCCTAGCAACCGCCCATCAACACCATAGCAACCACCCATAACACCCTAGCAACCACCTAGCAACACCTTAGCAACTACCCAGAACACATTGGCAACCACCCATAATACCCTAGCAACTGCATAGCAACCACCCAGAATACCCTGACAACCAACTAGCAACCACCCAGAACACCCTAGCAACCGGGTGGTGAGTTTTGCCACTGCAAGCACCACTTCACATTTTCGTCTGGAAATGTACGTTCTAGTTCTTCTTCTTATTATTCTGGCCACTTTTTGGTTCGCTACTCCTCCCGCAGATTTTGTCACAGACCCATGGGTGAGGTGTCAAATCGACCGGCTCATTTAGGAGAGGTGTGCTATGACTTTTCTAAGAGATCGGGGGTACGATGTTCGCCCCAGGGGCGAAAAACGGCCAAAAAAAATCCCATAGACTTAACATGGCGAAAAAATTTGACGAGTCATAGCTCTGAGCGAGGATTTCGCAGAAACTTGCAATTTACCACATTTGAAGAGGCTGACAGGCTCTTTAAGAAAATACCTCACAATGGGGTAAAGGTTGCACCCCTTGGGGGCAGGAGCTCCCCAAATATTTTTCCCATTGAAATTTTCTAGTATAGCATTTTACTATTCCAGGAAAAAGTTTGGAGCACTCCTACGTCCACATTTTTTGTCACAGACCCATGAATGAGGCATCAAATCGTGCGGCCTATTGAGGAGAAGTGTCAAATGAATTTTATAAGAGATCAGGGGTACGGTGCTCGCCCCAGGGGCGAACAAATTTCCAAAAAATCCCATAGACTTAACATTGAGACAAACTTTGACGACTCATAGCTCCGAACAACGATTTCGGAAAAATGTGTGATTTTCCACATTTGAAGAGGCTTACAGGCTCTGTAAGAACATACCACACAATGGGGTAAAAGTTGCACCCTTGGGGGGCAGGAGCTGCCCAAAGTTTTCCCCATTGACTTACTATGGTGAAGGACGTCCCATCAAATGCATGTGTTTTTCCTACTATGGTAAATTGCATAGGGATTTTGTATTGAACATAGCTCTGGATCACAGTGTCATAGAGACAAGGGGGCGGGCTCATTTTACTCAAACGACCAATCAGTCTCTCAGGATCATTGTGATGCTATCAAGCCACGCCCTAGCAACCATATAGAGCACCTTAGCAACAACTCCCATAGACTTCCATTGAAAGAGATCAAAGGGATATCTCCGGATAGAAGTGTCATAGAAACACAAGGGTGGTCTCGTTTGACTCGGGGTAGCAAACAGCCAATCATGAATCACCTCAACAATTTCTGGCCACTCCCTAGCAACCATTATCGAGCACCTTAGCAACCAAATTTTAAAGAGGGATATCTTCCATTCTGAATGTCATACAGGCTTGGGAGTTGTATTATATCAATTATACTGACAAGCAGCCTTTGGAGATTCATGATTGGCAGCTGCCAAGCCACCCCCTAGCAACCAAAAAGAGTACCCTAGCAACCATTTTGCAAGGCCTACATCTCTGCATCAGAACATCGTATAGAGATGGGGGTTGGTTTATACATTCACATTGACTTTGGAGCTTCATGATTGGAAGCTGCCAAGCCACTCCCTAGCAACCAAACAGAGTACCCTAGCAACCGTTTTGCAAGACCTATATCTCTGCATCAAAACATCGTATAGAGATGGGGGTTGGTTTATCCATTCACATTGACTTTGGAGCTTCATGATTGGCAGCTGCCAAGCCACTCCCTAGCAACCAAACAGAGTACCCTAGCAACCATTTTGTAAGACCTACATCTCTGCATCAAAACACCGTATAGAGATGGGGGTTGGGTCTTTTGACTCATGCTAGCACATAGAACTTTCAAAATGCTAAACATGCTAGCTGTGAATAGCTACATGCTAATATTGATTAGCTAAGTGCTAAATCATGCCATGAACAATATAAAAACTCTATAATAACCATATGTGAACACTACCAACCAGCTAGTAATACCATAGCAACTACCCAGAATACCCTAGCAACAACCTAACAACACCATAGCAACCAACCAGAACACCCTAGCAACCGCCTAGCAACACCCTAGCAACCACCTCAGAACACACTAGCAACCGCCTAGCAACACCCTAGCAACCACCTAGCAACCACCCAGAACACCTTAGCAACCGCCTAGCAACACCATAGCAACCACCCAGAACACCTTAGCAACCACCCAGAACACCCTAGCAACCACCCAGAATACCCTAACAACCACCTAGCAACCACCAAGAATATCCTAGCAACTGCCCTAGCAACAAAACGACAAACTAAATGTCAAATGAGCAATATCAGACTCGTGCGCCATTGCTGTGATTTGGCCCTAACCTTATAGGCCAGGATGCTGATATACAGTAAGAGCTTCATAGCAACCACATAATGATTTCTTGAATACAACATTTAAATATTGAGACAATATTATATAGATGCATTTATAAATTAAGTGAAATTACATGAATAAGTCAATTATAAAGGTATTTTATTTTTATTATTAAAATATATAATTTAAGAATTAACTCAATTTCTTGTGTTTTACTAAAAGCAAGGTGTTTTAATAATTTGTGGAATTGTTGTTTACTGGCTAAACTGCAAGAAAGAGATGATACATTGATAAAAAAGTATTTTTACAAGTTTATAAGGTTGTTTTTTTTGTATTCAATCCTTTCACAAGTGAGTTTAAAATATTTTAAGTTTTTCCAGGCGACCATTATTTAGAAACGGTCACTTTAATGTTTCCATGGTGACTTGTCATTGCTTGTCACGTGACACAGCGCTTCCACAACACAGAATGAATGATGATCTGCTTTCATGTAACTCTCCTTTTTCTATTCAAAATGTATTAGCTATAACATGAAACACTTATATCCCAATTGTCAAATATGTTAGTTTACAACACGCCAATTAATTCCTCCACTTCTCACGAAATATGTGGCCGGTGAACTGGAGGGTAAAATGAAAAGCTACTGACACAATTTGTATATGAATAAAACGTGCTGTCTTATTAAAATAGAAATGATTATTATTGCCACCTCCATAGACATCAGTGTGTGAATTTTACAAACTCTCTCTCTCTCTCTCTCTCTCTCTCTCTCTCTCTCTCTCTCTATATATATATATATATATATATATATATATAATTTTTTTGGCTGGTACTTATGTGTATTTAAATGTCTGAAACCTAAAATAAACATTATGTGGTCGAAAATACAGACAGCACTGTTTCAGACACAGCTAAGTTACTTCACTTCATTTCGTTCACTCATTGCAGATGTGCATGCACCCAGATGCAATAACGTTACACTAAATTAGTGAGCGAGCTGTTTCTGACACATTCGAACTCGGTATTCCCGATTCATATTAAAGATTTGTTCACGCTGAACGAATCGTTCATGATAGATTCATCTCTACAAGGTGTGATTTTATTGGTTGTACAATCAAAGCTCGCTGCTGATTGGCTGCGAGATCGACTCTTCACAGGAGCAGAACTGATGAACGGCCCACTTTATTCTCTTCAGGTAAGTGGAGTGGTTGATTTCTTATGCTGTTTTATAAAGCCTTGTATTGTCAAATTCAGCTCTTTATTTGAATTAAAAATAGTTCATATTATTAGTTTTATTGAAGTTAATATTGTTTTTACATTTGAAGCTGCCATTTTCTCTGTAAAGAGGAAAATGCATTAAAAGTTATGTGTAACTTACAGCTAGTTGCACTTCTATGATTCTAACATGAAATTTGTGTGTCTGATGGATATTAACGTTACTCTCTTTGAGTTTTGCTGTTTGTGTAGCTTATATTAGCTTAATCACTGTGTGATGAGTTCATTTTGGCGCTTATTATAAGCTAACGACACAGCATCCTCACTAACTATAGCTTATTTGGTGATGTTATATACGTATGGTATACTCTCCGTTGTATTTTACATTCATGCATAGGTATTTCAATGAAAATTGTCGAGTGATGCTGGTCGCTCCATGTCAAAGGCAGCGTCAAAGTTTCTGCATCTAAATTAGTACGGCCTAATCAAAGGCGGTTAACATTAGTCACGGTGAAGAATCCGGTGACATGATAAAATTCTCTATTCATAAACAACAAAGTGCAAATGTAAGAATTCCATTTTGCTCTGTAGTTGGCTTTATTTAATATAACGGGAGATCCATGAGTGTTTTACAGATAATTTAATACTTGTGAGGGAACTGAGGCAACCGTGCTTTCGCGCCTTGCGGTCACGTGGTTGATGTTACACAAATCCCCGCTGACTATCTGTTAGCTTGGGTTCAAGTTGCGTCACTATTTGCAGTGATTCTTGGTAAATATTAACGGATGATGTGTCGCATTCTGGTACCAGAATGTATTTAATGTAGTTCATGTCACTCAAATCATGCGTTGAGCAGTACAGCCAATCACATGTTTTTCTGCTGAGTTTAAAAAGCAACGTCCAATCAAAGGAGGTTAGATTAGTCTCCGGTGAAGAATAGAACTGATTTCAGTGCGTACTCACTGACATGATCAAATCATAAACCACAAAGTCCAAATATAATGTAAGAAATTCATTTTACACTGTAGGCCGCTTTGTTTCATTGTTTTTCCTGTATTTAAGTTATTTTATTTGTCTTATAAAAGCCTTATTTGATCGGTGATTGATGTACATGACTGCTGCGCATTTGACAGGGGGCGCGCAGTGAGAGAGACTCGGCCGCGCGCGCTCTTACCTTCTTCAAACCATAGACAGTAAAAGATGCCTCAAAGCGCTGCCATATGCTCTCTCTCCCTCGCGCAATTAATCAAAGTCAAATGACGAGATGGTAAAAGGTCGGATATTTATATAAGATTATTTATTTGACAATGTGTAGATTTTTCTAGAAAATTTACCAAAAATGTAGATATGACTAAAAACATAATTTTGTTTTGACTTGAGTGAGTTAAAAATGTTCAGCAATGAAAGTTCAAGTTATAAGTGTGGTGACTCTTGTTTCTCTGTTTCAGAATACTGTTCATTCCTTACTGCATTTTGAGGTAAAGGTTTGATTTAGGGACATGGCCACATACAAAATGTTTCAGATTTGACTTCTTGATAGAAAATCGTTATAGTTTAAAAAAAAAAGATCTGTATCATAGAAGTCTGTATCATTGTTTTGTTCATGCAATAAATAATGAATTACCCATCCATTTTTTTAGGCCACATATTTTATTTAACTCTGGTTCTTGCAAATATGATAGAATTTCAAAGAAAAAAAACATTATTGAGATACATTTCCTAAATGATATTCTACAGAGTAAAATAATGAATATAGAACATGCAAAGAAGTTATGCATAGTTGACTTGACTTTACTAATTGTTCATTGTTGTCATTTTCGTTTTTCAGACTGACTGATCAGAGCACAACCTGCATTTTCTGCTCCACTTTTCTCATTGGTTAGTATTAATATGGTTTCTTAATCTGTACTATGACATTTTCATTACATCACCATAATTGTAGTCCCTGTGCCCTAATATGTCTGGTTATGTTTTGTTTCTTTGCAGGTTCCTTGTGTTTTGGCGTTTTCCACAGAGAGCAGTTCATTTCATTTCTTACCCCCAACCCCACCCCCCCCACCCCCTCCCACCACCACCACCAAAAAAAAAAAAAAAAAAAAATTTTTTACCGGTTTACATTTAGTGTCTCTTTCATTTTAACTGTTTGTTTTTCTTCCTGAGAGTACTACAGGTTATATCTTTTCCGGCTTAACACCTGTGACACCAGGACAACTTTCAAAGTATGTGCCTATCAAAGGGAGAATGTCCTGTTAAAATTAGTTTGACTAGCAATTTAAGTCGATTTTATTAATGTATAAATCACTTAAATTAAATTACTTTAACTTAAATTACTTTAACTTTTAAAAATAGAGATTTTACTCTTCACTACACTTTTTACTTTTACTATTCACACAAATAAGTGAGTTAGATATATTTGACAAGAATATTTTTTCTTTTTATCTCTTCATATTTTAAAGGATGCCGCGGAGAGGAAAGAGATCACAGGCTCAAAAAATTCGTTGGAGGAAGTTCGACCTGGAGGATGAACAGACCAGATCCTCCAGGATTAACCAGGTACTATTGATATCTGTGTCTTGCAACATGCTCATTACAGGCCACCCTTATTCTTGGGATGAGGACTGTCACGATTGCACTTTATTAATCCCTTATATGGACAAAGTTTATCCAGATGTAGCTGAATTAATGTGAATTTGAAACATTATTTAAGACAAGTAAGCAGTCGGTAATAATATAACAAATTAATCAAATCCTTTCCAACTAATCCAACATGTACAGAAATTTGAAAAAAGTAATCAAATGTGAAAAAAAAACACTGCATATCCATTACTGTATAAATAAAATATAGATCTTTATGTAATGTTACAAAAGTAGCCTATTTAGTCAAGCGCCGTGAGTCATATATTTGTCATTTGTTTGATTAACATTAAAATACTTGCCAAGACAGGTTTTTTTTTTTTTTTGTAGGTAAACCGGTGTTTCGGCTTAACACCAACTATCACAGCAAACCTAGTGACCGTCTCAGATTAGATAAAACATTTCTAAAAACTAGATATTTAAAAATGCACCTTCATTGTTTTGGATTTTGTGACTTTAAGTCGTATAAAAGACCATTTTTCCACTCATACATCATTAAATCAGGGGTTCTCAACTCTAGTCCTCGCGACCCACTGCTCTGCATATTGTGTATGTCTCCCTTATTTAACACACCTGATTGAGATCCTCAGCTCGTTAGGATAGACTCTATCCCTGCGTCCCAATTCGCTTACTTATACTACGCCCTAAAAGTATGTACTCTTTTTGTGAAGAAAAAGTACATACGTTTGAGTGTGTATCAAAAAAGTATGCAAGCTTTGGGACATACAATCACGTCATCTTTAACCTCTGTCGTGTGCTGCGTGCATCCTGTCACCGTAAACTGCCCTGTCAATCATCTCGTCACAGTTAAAATCCTCCATTCAATCTAATTTGATTTACTACCGTATCAGAGCATGTTAATTTGCCAGTTATGGGTCTGTCATGTGTATACTTTCCTGTGTTTTGCAATTTGAATATAATGATGCATTTAAAAAGTAATGGCCAAACGTATCCTGACAAAAGTTCACAATGCTGCTGCAGATGCAATATAATGTGGAGAACATTGAATAAATTAATTTTCGTCAGGTCAGATAGTGTTAATTAATCACTCATACCTCTTTATCTAAACCTCTCAACATAACCGCGAGACTCGCGTGTCCTCCGTGTCTGTAGTTTTTTAACACTTCTTACTCGTGTTTGTAGTTCTAACCGAATCCTCGTTCAACGCGCAAAGGGTTGTGGGCAATATCAGCCGTTAGAGTGTGCATCGACAGAGACTATTTATAGAGACGTGCCACTTCCTCAATCCTTAATACAAATGTATAGGGAAAACCCGTAACAGTAAAGATGGCAGTTGCATGCACATATCCCGCCCCTCCCGCTGGACAGCCAATCGTCTGCTTTTAACAGTCAAGCCGGGAAACATGCTGAGGATCTGAATTAGGTGTGTTAAATAAGGTAGACATACACAATATGCAGAGCAGTGGGTCGCGAAGACTGGAGTTGAGAACCCCTGCATTAAATGTTTCATTTCTAAGGCTATAAAAATGTTACTGAATAATCTATCAATGCATTTACAGCTGATATTGAAATAATAAAGGGTCTCAATGAAGTATGTGCAGTGTCACATCACACACCCAACACCACACACACCCCTCCATGCACACTCCACACGCACACAAACCCCACACGCTCCACACACTCAATCACCCCACATGCACACGCACACTGCAACACACCCCACACGCACGCACACCACACATCCCAACCACACACATGCAAACACCACACCCTACACTCATGTCACAACACACACCCCAACCACACACACACACACTCAACACCACACACATGCCACACACTCAATCACCCCACATGCACACCCACAAGCACATTGCAACACACCCCACACGCACGCACACCACACAAACGCACACCCCACACACTCACATCACACACCCAACACCACACACCCCACACGTGCGCACACACCACACATCCCAACCACCCTCCCCCCTTTTCACACACAAGATTTAAAAAAATATTTAACAAATGTATTGTTTCAAAGGGATACTAATGACACATGATTTGGATCTTTTTGTGTCTGGGAAAAAATTGGGAATAAATGGGTTAAAATATCATCTGATCTTGTTCACGTGAACACATATTTATTGGCAAGTGTCAGATAAGTGTATGGTTACAGCCCTAATAAAATGCAATTTTCAAACAACTATTTTTGTATTTGTCATTTGTGCACACGTACTGTGTACAAATGCCCCTTTCTTTCATTTTTTAGTTAAGCTTTTTTTAGAACTGTTTAGTAAAAATCCCTTTGTCCCAAACAGCATGAAGTGCAATTTAAGATTTAAGACTGATTCTACAACACTAAGTTTGACCAGCAGACTAATTTCATGAATGATTATTTACAGGTTGAACAGGCAAGCACCAGTGCACCTGTAGCTCAGTTTTCAGGTAGAACGTATTTAGAAGGTGGTGATACTGCATCCAGGGTTGTGTCTGTGCGGGCATCTCATTGTCAGGGTGATTTTAGGTATGCCAGTTTCTCTAGAAATCACCAGTGCACGTGTGTAGCATTGACATTTTTGGCCAACCAGAGTGAAGGTATTGCGTTCAAGATGCCTGACCTTGATAGAGTTTTAGAGGAGGGAGATGCATTATATATCAGCACTAAATTGCAGCTTATTGCTGAAGGACGGTTTAATTTCGACCATCTGACCATGGAGGAAGTACCGTTGAGGGTTTCATCATTTAACCGGACATACGATGTGCTGAAGTCAGGAGTGATGCATGGATACCTCAGAGCTCCTGGCACTGAAGAGTGGTTGATTCCTCTCACTGAAAGGCTACAGTGTCTCTCCACAGATGTCAGCTATGCTCTCCTCATTGTATCTCCAGAGTGTATTGCTGTGTTTAGAGACAGATCTGGAAGGTATGGATACTTTGATTCTCACTCGAGGACTGCTGCAGGCTTGCCCCATCCTAATGGAACTGCTGTCATGTTGACTTTCACCCATCTGAGTGACATGGCTAACAGATTTCTCAAGATCTTCTGGGATCGTGGTGCTGAGACCAGCTATGAATTCATGCCTGTATCATTTGAAGCAGAGCAACAGTCTATCCTACTGCCTTCACCATCTGTTTGTGAACAGGCGTCCCAATTGATTTCAGCTCTACCAGAACCCATGACAAATGTTGAAGCCGAAGTAAACATTTTTTGCACAGGAACTGAAAACCAAGATGCGGTAAAAAAAACAAATAAGCACAGGAGAAGGAGAGAAATGCGTAAAACATTAAAAATGTCGAAACAAGGTGGAGATTGTAATGACACGGCTGCACCTTATGCCACCAGAACACATAAAAGACGGGATCATGAGAGATGGAGGTATGCCACTTCTTTGAAATACCAATCAAAGAAAAAAGAAGCAAATAAGGTGAAGTATAATCAAGATGCTCTCTTCCGAATAAAAATGAAATGGTCTATAGTGAGAAGATACAGAACAGATTCTCGGTTTCAGACGAAGATGAAAAAATACAGTAAGAAAAGGTACACCACAGATTCTCTCTTCCGGAAAAATAAGAAAGAGAACAGTAAGAAAAGGTACACCACAGATTCTCTCTTCCGGAAAAATAAGAAAGAGAACAGTAAGAAAAGGTACACCACAGATTCTCTCTTCCGGAAAAATAAAAAAGAGTACATTAAGAAGAGGTACAGCACTGATACTCTATTTCAGTGGAGAATGAAACAGTACATGATGAGAAGATATGCAGGTGACCCAGAGTTCAGAGCACATCACATCCTGCGATGTACCCTGCGCAAGACCCCGAAATGTGCCAGTGATACTACATATCACGTTCTTCATCGATTGCAATGCGCACTGCGGATCAAAAATAAATATAAATCTTACATCCGTTCCTGCCAGGAAAGACCCCAGCCTTTGGTTAGCAAAGAGATGGAAAGTGCCATACATGCATTCCGGTGTAAGATTCAGCAAGGCCCTACACATGTCTGCACAGTCTGTCACAGAGCCCTGTTTCCTGATCAAGTCAGGGTGTGTCATAGAGCGAGATATGAAAAAAACGCTCATGTTGCAGCGGCTTGCCTAACAGGAAAGTATGTTCACGCGTGTGATAGTGCCTGCTCAGGTTCCTGTGTAGTTCCGGAAGAGAGAAAACAGGAGTGGATTTGCCCCACTTGTGACAGCCACCTCAAGAGAGGACAGATGTCTTCAATTGCAGCAGCCAACAAAATGGAGTTGCCACCAATCCCTGCGGAATTGGATGACTTAAATGTCCTTGAACGTCAACTCATTGCAAAAATTTTACCATTTGCAAAAATAGTTACGCTACCCAAAGGACAGCAGAGAGCAGTACGTGGTGCCGTTGTGTGTGTGCCCTCCGAGATGGAAAACACTGTCAACTCTCTTCCGAGACCAAGAAGTGAGGCCCAGCTGCTGCAGGTGAAGCTGAAGAGACGCGTGAACTTTAAAGGATATCAGCAGTTCAACACGGTGAATATGCACAACGTGCTTGCAGCTTTATCGAAGCTGAAAGCAGTGCATTCGGAATACAGGGATATCTCCATAAGAGATAGTGCTGTATTTGAAAGTCCCCTAGATGAGGACACTGATATCTCTGAAAATCATCTAGATGAGGAAGCTGATGTCTCTGAGATGCAAACGGAAGCCAATGCTGCCGAGCAGGATGAGATGCAAACGGAAGCCGATGACCAACACGTTAGTGTGGAGGAAAAGGACGAGCTTCGACCCGGCCTTACATTAGACACATGCATGCAGCCGCCTGACATTGGACAGGAGATCTTGTCGTACGGTGAGGGAATATTTAGTATCGCACCTGCACAAGGACATAAGCCTGTTGGATTTTTCAAAATCCCAAAGCTGGAAGCCATGGCGTTCCCTGTTCAGTTCCCCACTGGACAGAATTCCATTGATGAGGAAAGACAAATTTCAATATCTCCCAGTATGTATTTCAACGCCAGATTGTTCAGCGTGGACACGCGTTTTGCAAAAGATCAGAGTTATCTTTTCTTTGCACAGTTTGTCACGGAAACGCATCTGGCTAGAAACAGCATGTCTATCCAGTTACGAAAAGGCAAACCCGTCACAAGAGACGGCCGGAGAATTTCGAACAGCATGCTTCAAGACAACCGGGAGATTGAAAGATTGGTACATAACAGAGACGCCACACGGTTCATGCAACCACTGAGAGGCTCTCCGTCGTATTGGGAGAAAACGTTGAGAGATCTACAGGCTATGATAAGACAGTTAGGAACCCCTACGTTTTTTTGCACGTTCAGTGCCGCCGAAATGAGATGGCCTGAAGTAATAACAGCAATCAAGGCCCAGCAAGGTGAACACGTCGACTTTTCCGAGCTTGACTGGACGACAAAGTGCGAAATCCTCCGAAGCAACCCAGTCACTGTCATGCGCATGTTTGAGAAAAGGGTGGATGCGCTAATGACTCATCTGCTTTTGTCGCCTGCCCAACCCATTGGTAAAGTTGAGGACTACTTTTACCGAGTGGAGTTTCAAGCTAGAGGAAGCCCACATATCCATCTTCTTGCTTGGATAAAGGACGCTCCCGAGTTTGAAAATGACTCTGATAAGGATGTCTGCGACTTTATTGACCGCTACATAACCTGCCAGTTGCCCGATTCCTCGGCTGATCCTGAGCTTCATCGGATCGTCACAGAGGTCCAGCTTCACAGCAGGAACCACTCAAAGTCCTGTAAGAAGGGAAATGTATTGTGTCGCTTTGGGTTCCCCAAACTACCGGTGTCTAGCACCACGATCACTCGTCCGCGACCACAGCGTCCTGAAGAAGAGGATGACACGGACACTTCTCCATCTGGAAGCTGCATGTTTGCGTCTAAAGCCGCACAACCACAACGTCCTGAAGAAGAGCGTGGGAAAGCCCAGGAGCAAGAAGAACGACGGAAGTTGAGACGGGAGGCTGCTCAAAAGGCAATGAGCGAAGCTAGGTCAAAACTCAAGCCGGTGTGGGATCTGTTGAACGACCCCCAAGCCTCCTTTGACAGCTTGTCAGCGCTACTGACAGAGTGTAATTTGTCCATCAAGGACTACAACGAGAACGTCGAAGCATTGTCCAATGCCAACGTGATTCTGCTGAAGCGTGATCCAAAGGAGTCCTGGGTGAATGGATACAATCCCGATTTGTTGAGGGCATGGAATGCTAATATGGACATTCAGTTCGTTCTAGACGCTTTTAGCTGCGTTATGTATATGCTTTCGTATATTTCTAAACCGGAGCACGAAATGGGCGATTTACTGAAGAACGTGATCCAGAGCGTGCGCGAGACGAACGTTAGCGAGGAAGATGAGATGAAGCAGATAATGCAAGCCTACTCCAAACATAGGCAGGTTAGCGCTCAGGAGTCTGTGGCACGAACATGCAGCTTACCGTTGAAGAAGTGTTCACGAAGTGTTGTGTTTCTACCGACGGATGATGACGCGCTAAAGATGAGTCTTCCCTTGAGCGTCCTACAAAATAAAAATCCTGATTCTGAGGATGTATGGATGTCAGGGATGATCGAGAAATACAGAGCAAGGCCTCTAACGCGTGACTTTGAGAAGATTTGTCTGGCAGATTTTGCTTCGGAGTACCGCATCGTGTACGGTCAACAAACAAAAGGCAAGAACGTTCACCGGCTGCTCAACGGCATGGGTTTTTTTCAGAAAAGAACTGGAAAGGCAGCAGTTATTAGGTATGCACGTTATTCGGAGGAAAAACAACCCGAAAAATTTTACTCTAGATTACTTAAGCTTTATATGCCACACCGGAGCAACGAACAGCTAAAACCGCCTAGATTTCCGACATATGAAGCATTTTACAAGAGTGCTAACGTGGAACTACCCTGGGCAAATCCTGGTTTGCTTTTCCCTGTCTGCGCCGTCGTCCAAGCACACAAGGAAAAATTCGAAAAACACAGCGACGAGGTGGATAAGGCGTACGATCAGCTGCAAGAGCAAGGGCCATCCGAAAACGCATGGACCGCTTTTGCACCTGAAATTGAAGTGGATCGTTTAGAGTGCGTCGCAGAACGACAAGACATCAATCCGGATGATGAGAGTGTAGAAGACGATGTCCCGGAATTTCAGATTCTTGAACACGGAGACGGAGTCGTGCCACAAATCGAGGCACCGCAGATGAGCGTTGAATTCATCAGGAGCTTGTTTAGGAGTCTAAACGAGACGCAGGCAGCCATATTCTACACGGTCTGCCAGTGGTGTCAGAAACGTGTGTGGGGTCATAATCCAGAACAGTTTTTCTACTTCGTGTCAGGTGGTGCTGGTTGTGGCAAATCACACGTCATCAAGTGCATATACACGGAAGCGACCAAGATTCTACGACAACTGCCTCGTCTGCGGGAGGAAGGAGATCTGTCCGTGCCTACGGTCCTCTTGAGTGCGTTTACTGGAACCGCAGCATTCAACATTTCTGGCAAAACGTTGCATTCCATTTTGAAACTTCCGAGGAATCTGAAGCCACCGTATCAAGGACTTGGAAACGCACTAGATGAGCTTCGAGCAACACTACGCGACGTGGAGATTCTAATCATCGATGAAGTGTCCATGATTTCGAAGGACCTTTTTGCTTACATAAACTGGAGATGTCAGCAAATCAAAGGCAGCAAGAAACCCTTCGGTGGAATCTCTGTCCTCGCCGTGGGAGATTTTTATCAACTGCCACCTCTGGGTAAAGCCAAACCACTCTGCGTGTATGAAGAGGATGTCCTGGACTTTTGGAAAGATCATTTCCAAATGATTACCCTCACCGAGATCATGCGTCAGAAAGAAGACCTGGCTTTTGCCCAACTTTTAAACCGCCTACGGGTAAAGCAGAAGACAGACGATCTTTCCGAAGAAGATAGAGCTTTGTTACTCCAGGCTGTGAAGGACCCCAACGACTGCCCGTGTGATGCACTGCACGTATTTGCCACCAACAAGGAAGTTCATGGACACAATACCAAAACAATCCATGCTCTTCACACCGACATCATAACCATCGATGCCGAAGACTACAGGAAAGACCCAAGAACAGGAGGAATGAAGAGACAAAAGAAGCCCATCACCGGAAAAAAGGACGACTTGCCCGACACCATACAAATTGCGTTGGGAGTACGCATAATGGTGACTAGGAACCTGGACGTCGAAGACGGATTGGTCAACGGTTGTTTCGGGAAAATTTCTTACATTGTCAAGAAGACAAAAGACGGAATCGACACCGTGCAAATGCTAGGACTTCAGCTCGACAATCCCAACGCAGGCAGGAAGAACCGCAGAAGGGTGCAAGGTGAAGAAGACGACTTGGTTTACATCGATAGATCCGAAGAACCTCTTAGAAAAGGAGCAGTTCGTCGACAATTCCCCATCAAGCTAGCCTACGCCTGCACAGCTCACAAAGTCCAAGGCATGACAATGGAGAATGCCGTGGTGTCGCTGAAGAAGATTTTCGAGCCCGGAATGGCCTACGTTGCCCTCAGCAGAACCACCTCGCTTCGTGGATTGCACATCACAGAGTTCGATGAGAAGAAGATCTATGCTGATCCTACAGTCACAGCCTCGTTGGAAAATATGACAAGAGCAACATTCGACGGAATCATGCCACTTTTGCAGCAGGTGAGGGAAAACAACATGGACCAAACACTCACCATCATTCATCACAACACAGAAGGACTGTCCTCCCATATTGAAGACATCAGATGCCATCATGAACTGCTGCTATCGGACATTCTTTGCATGACGGAAACTCACCTAACCGGATCGGTCATCACACCCCAAGTCCAATTAGAAGGATACAACGTGTTTCTGCGTAACAGACACGTCTCCTACTCGACACACCGAGAAATCGCGCAGAAAGCTGGCGGTGGAGTCGCAATATATTGCAAAGGGCATATTTCAGCTCAGCCTAGGCAGTTTATTCAAAATGTGACCGATCTGGAGTATGTCGTCATCAAAGTAGATAGCCCGATCAAAGCGACAATCGCTGCCGTGTACAGGCCTCCACACTACTGTTTTGAAGAGTTCTCGAAGAACTTGAAGAGTCTGCTGGATTATTTGGACATCGTGGACGAACATCCCGCAATAATCTGTGGAGATTTTAATGAGGATCACCTCTGCGCTGGGAATAAAACTGTTCTGGAACTGTTTCAGTCCAAAGGATACACACAACTGATCACCACAGCAACAACTAAAAAGAACACTCTATTGGATCACATTTACGTCTCTCATCCGGATTTGTGCCTTCAGTCAGGTGTCTTGCATACCTATCATAGCTATCACAATCCCGTGTACTGTGTTTTGCGTAAATGAGATTTTTTTTTAGTGGACAGATATTGTTGTGTTTGGTGGTAGGTTAGTATGCCATACGGAACCGTTTGCCACTGAAACTGCTTAACGCACCAGTGGGGCTTTGACAGCCTTATAAAACGAACGGTTGGGCGCGTATGGTCGGGTTGTCGGGTAGTATGCCATACGGAACCGTTGCCAATGGACCTGGATACATCACATCAGCGGGGCTTTGAAAGCCTTCATCAAACGGGTTGGCGCGTATGGTCGTGTTGCGGTTAGATTGTGGTGTTAGAGATTGTGATTAGGAGATTGCGGTTAGGTCATGCCAAGGGTTTATACCACTGAGCTACGAAGAAGGAGCACCCTCAGCAGCAGCAGGACGGACGGAGGAGGAGTGTGACAGCTCCAGGGAGGACATAGACAGTCAGAGCAACAGTGGCAGTAAGTTATAAAAGACAAGGGACAGAGAGAAGTAGCAAGATGCCACTGTAATGTTTGATTTTGACCTTATAACATACATTTTAATTTCAATTGATGTTCAATCTACCCAATTTGTGCCAATCTGTGCGAGATATGCAGTCCCCTGCTATTCTATGACTGATATGTGCCCTTCTGTAAAGTTGCAGGAAGAATTGGGAGACCATAGCAGTCGTGTCTGGATATGAGTGTGCAATATACCTTCTAAAGCTAAGTGTTAAAAGATTTTATTTCAGTCTGTGTACCACTGCTTTTCATAACTGCGTTTGAATGGAAATGTTATATTTGAACCTCTAATTTTGATTTTTATGTTTTTTAGGAACCAGCCAAATGAAGTGAGATTGTCTGAGAAGATCACGTGTGCTACATCAATGACGATGACGAGCTGGATACCAGATTATGTGCCAATTTCTTTCCGTAAGCTTTTTGTTTTTTGTTGTTTTATTTCTGTTTATTAGTACGGGTGTTTTAGTGATCCCATTGTTCATTTATTCATTTCATGCCCAGAGAAGAGGTCCAAATATCTACGGCATTGAAGACAACTCCGAAGAATGAAGAAGCACACTGAGGTCAATACTACTGATAAGGTGTAGTGTTTCAGTGCATTTTGTTATACAATGGTTTCAGGGTTTTTCCTGGGTCAAAAAGTGTCTTTGTTGGTGGCCAACAGACACTGTTGTCCTATCTTGCTCTCTTATTAAAAAAAAGATTTTACCACTGGATTTCATAATTTTGTTATATAATCATATTGCTATTAAAAAGTTAAACTAAAAATAATTGCATCAAAAGGTTTCTTTTAACCAATAGTCTTAATTTTCTAGCATATTACCTAACAATTGAATAAAATTAACAGCTAGCTAACAACAATGTGCTTTATGATTTTAAACATTGCAGTATGAACTTTTTGACAATATTATTTATTTTAAAACAGCTGTTCAATGTTTATTCATGTTAGTTCACTGCATTTACTAATGTCAACACTTACAACTTTTGATTTGAACAATGTACCATATTAGTAAATGTAAAAATCACTAACAAAGATTAATAAATGCTAAAATAGTTAAAAATGCAGGAAAAAACATGGGTTTTGTTCAAAGATGTATGATTTGGTGTAAAAAATAAAGGCTTACATCTGACCCATCAACTATGCTGCTCATTAAGTCTTGGAGAATCTGAACAATTCAAATAAATTTACTAACATTATCATATATGTTTTACCTCCTCTGCCCTCAGGATATCCAGGGAGACAGATGCGTGCCATTCAGCATAGAAACATCAGAGACAGTTCACCTGAGCGCAGAGGGAAACCAGCTTCTCCTGAGCAAACCTGACAAACGTTCTGCGGGTGGAACTCCAAAGTTGAAACCAAATGCCTTTTTAAAGGCAACAACGGCTCTTCTCAGAGCTACCCACTCATTCAAAAACAAGAGCATTTTTACAAGTTTACTGATATTTCTGATAAGGTCTTGTATTCAGTGCATTTTATCATACAGTGGTTTGTTTAAAAGTTTAGATTGTTTAAAAGTGTATGATCTCAGAGGTGAGAAAAATTGTCTCTTGCGAGATACAAACTTTATGCTCCATACGTCTTGGAGAATCAGAAAATTAACTATTATTATAATATTTGTTTTACCTCCTCTACCTCAGGATATCCAGCCTGTTTGCAGGGCCAGTTCCAGTGGCTAGATGGCGGGAGATGCTCCATTACACCACATTGCATATCAACATTGG
This sequence comes from Pimephales promelas, assembly GCF_988280905.1. Lineage (NCBI taxonomy): Eukaryota > Metazoa > Chordata > Actinopteri > Cypriniformes > Leuciscidae > Pimephales > Pimephales promelas. The sequence continues at coordinate 34,282,100 of NC_142770.1, forward strand.
ATGCACAATTAATTCATTTTAATATATTCATTAATTATTTTACTATCATATTAAATAATTGCTTACACACTCTATATATATATTAATATATCATATATTTGCTTAAATAAAGTTATTATAATGTGTACGCCGAGCCAGAGGAGAATGGGCCCCCCCCTGACGAGTCTGGTTTCTCTCAAGGTTTTTTTTAATCTCCCTTAAGGAGGTTTTTTTCCTTGCCACTGTCGCCACTGGCTTGCTCAATGGGGGTGTTGTGCCAGGTCCCTACCGACCAGGGTTTCCAAAACAATGGTTTGCAAATTGATGGGTATGTTATTATTATTTAAATGTAAATGTTTACATAAAAATGTAAATTAAATTAATTTGAAATCAAAATTAAATCATGTTATAGCTTAGCACTTAAAGCTGTGAGCCCTGTGAAGCCGTTGTATATAGTGATTTCAGAACAGCTAACAGCGTTGTTCAAATATTCTGAGATCAGTGTAAATCATGACTTCACTGGAGTTATGAGATCATTCCTTTTTATAAATGCACGCAGCAATACACCAAATCATCGATAGTAAAACAGTTTTATATTTAAAAGGTACTTTAGTGAGTAGAAATTTTTACCAGTATTCTGTTAAAATTAAAGTTTAGGGTTAGAAATGAGACAAGTGAAGAATTTAAAACAAAGAATTTTGAAAGTGAAGGATTTACAACATTATGTAAAATAAGTTATCAGATAAGCTACTTTATCAAATATTAATTGTATTATTTGCCACAGAATGCATTTCTGTTTTTATTTTTATAATCTTAAAGATGATGCTGTAAAACTAATTTTAATATGAAGTAGATCTAACAACTATAATCTAATAACATCACAATAGGATCTAATCATTGGCTGGGTGGGATTTGGCACAACAGGCGTTTTTATAAATCTTGAATAAACATTTTGTTGAATTGGTTAATCCAGCATTTTTGTCTTTATTGAATTTTACACGTTAAGAGTATTTTCTTGTGAACTTCAGAGAAGATCCAGGTATGATGGTAAGAGGGTCATTTAAAAGCTTACATTTAAAATGTCTTTATATTACAAATCAGTACCGCAACAATTAGGTATCAACAATCAATCAAAAGTTGTTTTAAAAGAATGACAACATACATTAGCCTCATAGCATAATTGCCTAAATCATGTTTATTTGAAATATGTTCAAGGCAATTAGGCTATGAGGCTAATGTATGTGTGTGTGTGTATATATATATATATATATATATATATAAAGCAGGTAGGTCTGCTCCAGCTTATGTTTCTTCACCGAAATTGCATAATTGGAGATATATCAATACATTTATACAGAATCATTATTTCTTTTGGTATTCCAATAAATCGTGACCTGATCAGCATTGTTAGCTTCGAGAGATCGCTGTTATGAGATGGTGTGGTATGGTATTGTCATAGTTCTCTAATTTCTTAATTATTAACTGTAAAATACTTTATTTTTGTATTTCAATTAAAAATCTTAATGAAATTGGAAAACAATTAAAATTTAAAAATTTATTATTTTGAAAAATTTTATTGTCCATTCACAGATGGTACTTTAAGATAGTAGGAGGGTCATTTAAACGTTTAAAATAAAACATATTACCATATAATCAGAAATCAGTTCACAAGCAAAGCATAGATGTGCGTTTCATTGATTTCTGTGAACTGCAATTGGGTGGCCTGTAGAATGCGCAACAGCCAATCAAACATGCAGCACTCATAATAAATACTGGCGGTGATCGCATTTCCCGCACTCTTTTGAGATGACACCACCACGCGTTTGGATCGTTGGTAGCTCTATCATTCGTAGGTTGCATGCTTACATATGTGAGCAGCTCCTCGATGAGAACCTTGATCTCCACTGTGAGATTTCTTGGGATGGCAGGGGAGGCAGACTCTGGGAGCAGCTGATTCCAGCTCTGCGTTCTCTTTGGGACAGAGCACCGGCTCCGGACATCCTGATTATTCACCTGGGTGGGAACAGTTTGTGTCGCAGTGGCCGTGATCGTCTGAGTTTCCTTCGGGAAATTAAGCGTGACCTGGCCACATGCTTCACGATGTTTCCCAGTACCAGGCTGGTCTTTTCTCACATTCTGCCTCGTCTGAATTGGAGAGGTCAGAGAGGTAGAACTGGTTACGGTGTGGAAAAGAGCCGGCGGTGGATAAACTCGAAGGTGGCTGGCTTTTTGGCGGGGAGACAGATGCGCTGCATTCGCCACAGAAACATCTGCCTCTCACACCTGTGCAGAGATGGAGTACACCTGAGCCGAGAGGGGAACCAGCTTCTTTTGGGCAACCTCAGAGAAGCTCTACGTGTCGAACTCCAAAGCTGATGCCATGTCCTTGTCTGCCTCCTCTGCCATCACAGACAACAACGGCTCTTTTAAGAGCCACCCAATCAATCAAATAAAGAGCATTTTTACAAATGTGTTAAATTATTTGTATTTCACATTAATTGAGGTCAGGTGTTATAAAATAAAAAAAAATCGATGACACACAAATCTAAGAAGCGCCGTAAAAAAATAAAACAATTTTAAGCGCGAAACAACTCGCTTGCTGTTATCTGATCCACAAAAACATGCACTCTTACGCAACAGCTATAGTGGCGTAGATCGTAGAGTATATAGTTCGCGATTGAGCTCTTGATGCATGCACTCAGACCTGAGTTCGAATCTGTCTTTTGCGAACATATGAGATGTAAAACGTATAAACTAACATGAAGGTCTCTAACGATACAGGAATAAGTGTACTTTTGATTATTTTATTTTTTTAAAACATTAAAACGCGGGAGGACTTGCGCTGGTTTCAGTGCTGCAGGCATTTTTGGATCCGTTCAACTTTTAAAAATGACATACACATTGTTTCTTACAAATAGTTTTGTTTGCAAAAATATCACAGACAATGATAGGAAATGTTATGCAGAGACAGAGACGATTAAAATACTGCGGATCTATTTGTTCATGTCAAAATTCTATGTAGGCCTACTAAAAAAATAGGCTAAACTACATCTCATTAAAACAAGTGATAGGAAATCGTATGACTTTATAATAAATAAAAATGGAACTTTAAATCTAGCAATGCTATAGTGTTCACTCAGAACAATATAACAACCGTTTAGAGCCACGTATATTGCAACATATAGAAGCCATATCCACAATATCTTACAGACATGATTGTTGGCTCAGTTTGTGAGATTATACCCTTGGATCATTTTTATTTTTAATATTTATTTTATTTATTTATTTATTTTTGGCGGCCACTATTTGAATGGTGATAGATGACTGACTCGTGACAGGACGCTTAAAACTGAGACAGAGCGCGCGCACACTATCAAACTACCTCCCTCCATGGCGCATATTAATAAAAAAATCAATCATTAATGTGTAGCCGCCCTTTCTCAAAAACCATTTCCCTTTTCTGACAAAACGTAGCTATAGGAATAGATGCTTTATTTGATGACATTGTGTGTATTTTCACAAACGTGCGATAGCCATATCATCGCAAAGGATTTTAGAAGTTGACCGACATTTTTTTTACACGAGTTAACGTTAGCAAAAGAACTAGAACCCCGCCTCACCCAGATCGGATACCGGACCTAATTGAAACACTAATGCATGAGTATCTCAAGCAGGTCCGGTACCAGAACTGGGTGAGGCGGGGCTTTAGTTCTTTGCAGTCTAGGTAGAATAAAACGTGCTCCCTACTGAATCTCAAAGGGAAAAGCACTAGCTGCGTTTTTCTCAAGCGTGATGAGTGACACCTTTGAACACGAATCCCAGGAAGTGCCTTTCAGATCCACCGTCTTCTGGAGCGTTTGCTTGCACTAAGTGCCTGGCTTTTAAGTAAAAAGACACCCTTCACGTTACAGCTGAAGTGGCGTAGGTCGTAGAGCGCGAAGCGTAGGAATGAGCAGATGCGCTCGACGCGAGTTTGAATCCAGCCGAACTCTCTTCCTTTTTCCAACACATGAGATGTAAAATGTATAACCTGACATTAAGGTCTCTAGCGTTATATTTTGCCAAAGAATTAAAATCGAAACCATGATATGGCTTTGTGTCTTTCTAAAACAACACAAGACTTTTAGAATAGGCATCCTGTTTGTTTGTTTTTTGGCATCCAAAAACTATAAAAACTCCATATAACAACTCCACAGTAATTATTTGTTAAAAAATACATGCCGACATCACAGACCCCTGATTGAGGCGTCAAATTGTGTGGATTATTGAGGAGAGGTGTGCTGTGACTTTTCGTAGCGATCGGGGGTACGGTGTTCACCCCAGGGGCAAATCATTGGGTAAAAAAGTCCCATAGACTTAACATTGGCACAAAATTGGTGAGATCATATCTTTTGACCAGAAGGTCATAGAGACTTGGGGTTGGGCTCTTTTTACTCGACCTATCATGCAGCCAACAAGTAGTGACATAATTTCTTCATATTTACGCCCTAGCAACCACTTAGGGCAGCCTAGCAACCGTAAAACAACATATTCAAGCCATATCTCAGCTCCAAAAAATAGAAGAAACATGGATTTTGACTTTTTTGACTTAGGCTGTCAACTAGTCTTTAAATATTAACTCATAAACTGTATAATCACACCATAGCAACCATGTAGGGTACCCTAGTAACCACACAAACACACGAATAAGCCATATCTCAGCCCCAGAACATCGTACACACATGATTGTTGGCTCGTATGCAATTCTGTAACACACCCTAGCAACCGGGTGGTGAGTTTTGCCACTGCAAGCACCACTTCACATTTTCCTCTGGAAATGTACATTCTAGTTAGTGGTGCTTGCTGAAAGCAAGGCAACACTATTACTATTGTGTTTTTTGAGCCGGCCCAAAAGTTTGGCGCGCTACTCCTCCCGCAGTTTTTGTCACACACCCATGAATGAGGTCTCAAAACGTGCGGAATATTCGGGAATGGTGTGCTATGACTTTTCTAAGCGATTGGGGGTACGATGTTCGCCCGAAGGGCGAACAAATTTCCCAAAAATCCCATAGACTTAACATTGCGACAAACTTTGACGACTCATAGCTCCGAGCGAGGATTTCACAGAAGCCTGCGATTTACCACATTTGAAGAGGCTGACAGGCTCTGTAAGAACATACCTCACAATGGGGTAAAAGTTGCACCCCTGGGGGGCAGGAGCTGCCCAAATTTTCCCCCATTGACCCCCATGTTATTTATTATTCTTCTTCTTATTATTCTGGCCACTTTTTGGTTCGCTACTCCTCCCGCAGATTTTGTCACAGACCCATGGGTGAGGTGTCAAATCGACCGGCTCATTTAGGAGAGGTGTGCTATGACTTTTCTAAGAGATCGGGGGTACGATGTTCGCCCCAGGGGCGAAAAACGGCCAAAAAAAATCCCATAGACTTAACATGGCGAAAAAATTTGACGAGTCATAGCTCTGAGCGAGAATTTCGCAGAAACTTGCAATTTACCACATTTGAAGAGGCTGACAGGCTCTTTAAGAAAATACCTCACAATGGGGTAAAGGTTGCACCCCTGGGGGGCAGGAGCTCCCCGAATATTTTTCCCATTGAAATTTTCTAGTATAGCATTTTACTATTCCAGGAAAAAGTTTGGAGCACTCCTACGTCCACATTTTTTGTCACAGACCCATGAATGAGGCATCAAATCGTGCGGCCTATTGAGGAGAAGTGTCAAATGAATTTTATAAGAGATCAGGGGTACGGTGCTCGCCCCAGGGGCGAACAAATTTCCAAAAAATCCCATAGACTTAACATTGAGACAAACTTTGACGACTCATAGCTCCGAACAACGATTTCGGAAAAACGTGTGATTTGCCACATTTGAAGAGGCTGGCAGGCTCTGTAAGAATATACCTCACAATGGGGTAAAAGTTGCACCCCTGGGGGGCAGGACCTGCCCAAACTTTTCCCCATTGACTTACAATGGTGATGGACGTCCCATCAAATGCATGTGTTTTTCCTACTATGGTAAATTGCATAGGGATTTTGTATTGAACATAGCTCTGGATCACAGTGTCATAGAGAGAAGGGGGCGGGCTCATTTTACTCAGACGACCAATCAGTCTCTCAGGATCATTGTGAAGCTATTAAGCCACGCCCTAGCAACCATTTAGAGCACCTTAGCAACAACTCCCATAGACTTCCATTAAAAAAGATCAAAGGGATATCTCAGGATATAAGTGTCATAGAAACATGAGGGTGGGCTCGTTTGACTTGGGCCAGCAAACAGCCAATCCTGAATCACCTCAACACTTACTGGCAACGCCCTAGCAACCATTGTAGAGCACCTTAGCAACCAAAATCCAAAGAGGGATATCTTCCATTCTGAATGTCATAGAGGTATGGGAGTTGGTTTATATCATTCATACTGACAAGCAGCCTGTGGAGTTTCATGATTGGCAGCTGCCAAGCCACTCCTTAGCAACCAAACAGAGTACCCTAGCAACCATTTTGCACGACCTATATCTCTGCATCAAAACATCGTATAGAGATGGGGGTTGGTTTATACATTCACATTGACTTTGGAGCTTCATGATTGGCAGCTGCCAAGCCAGTCCCTAGCAACCAAACAGAGTACCCTAGCAACCATTTTGTAAGACCTACATCTCTGCATCAAGACATCGTATAGAGATGGGAGTTGGCTCTTTTTTCTCATGCTAGCAAACATGACTTGCTACATGCTACACATGCTAGCAGAGAATAGCTACATGCTAATATTGATTAGCTAAGTGCTAAATCATGCCATGAATGTTATAAAAACTCTATAGTAACCATATGTGAACACTACCAACCACCTAGTAACACCATAGCAACCACCCAGAATACCATAGCAACCACCTAGCAACACCCTAGCAACCACCAAGAATACCCTAGCAACCACCTAGCAACACCCTAGCAACCACACAGAACACCCTAGCAACCGCCTAGCAACACCCTAGCAACCAACCAGAACACCTAGCAACACCCTAGCAACCACCCAGAACACCCTAGCAACCACCTACCAATACCCTAGCAACCATCTATAACACCCTAGCAACCACCCAGAACACCCTAGCAACCGCCTAGCAACACCCTGGCAACCATACAGAACACCCTAGCAACCACATAGCAACACCCTAGCAACCACCCAGAACACCCTAGCAACCACCTAGCAACACCCTGGAAACCATCTATAACACCCTAGCAACCACCTAAAACACCTTAGCAACCACCTAGCAACACCCTAGCAACCACTCAGAACACCCTAGCAACCACCTAGCAACACCATAGCAACCACCCAGAACACCCTAGCAACCGCCTAGCAACACCCTAGCAACCACACAGAACACCCTAGCAACCACCTAGCAACACCCTAGCAACCACCCAGAACACCCTAGCAACCACCCATAACACCATAGCAACCGAGCGAGCTTTTTGCCACTGCAAGCACCACTTCACATTTTCCTCTGGAAATGTACATTCTAGTTAGTGGTGCTTGCTGAAAGCAAGGCAACACTATTACTATTGTGTTTTTTGAGCCGGCCCAAAAGTTTGGCACGCTACTCCTCCCGCAGTTTTTGTCACACACCCATGAATGAGGTCTCAAAACGTGCGGAATATTCGGGAATGGTGTGCTATGACTTTTCTAAGCGATCGGGGGTACGATGTTCGCCCGAAGGGCGAACAAATTTCCCAAAAATCCCATAGACTTAACATTGCGACAAACTTTGACGACTCATAGCTCCGAGCGAGAATTTCACAGAAGCCTGCGATTTACCACATTTGAAGAGGCTGACAGGCTCTGTAAGAACATACCTCACAATGGGGTAAAAGTTGCACCCCTGGGGGGCAGGAGCTGCCCAAATATTCCCCCATTGACCCCCATGTTATTTATTATTAGTGGTGCTTGCTGAAAGCAAGGCAACACTATTACTATTGTGTTTTCTGAGCCGGCCAAAAAGTTTGGCGCGCTACTCCTCCCGCAGTTTTTGTCACACACCCATGAATGAGGTCTCAAATCGTGCGGAATATTCGGGAATGGTGTGCTATGACTTTTCTAAGCGATCGGGGGTACGATGTTCGCCCAAAGGGCGAACAAATTTCCCAAAAATCCCATAGACTTAACATTACGACAAACTTTGACGACTCATAGCTCCGAGCGAGGATTTCACAGAAGCCTGCGATTTACCACGTTTGAAGAGGCTGACAGGCTCTGTAAGAACATACCTCACAATGGGGTAAAAGTTGCACCCCTGGGGGGCAGGAGCTGCCCAAATTTTCCCCATTGACCCCCATGTTATTAGTGGTGCTTGCTGAAAGCAAGGCAACACTATTACTATTGTGTTTTTTGAGTCGGCCAAAAAGTTTGGCGCGCTACTCCTCCCGCAGTTTTTGTCACACACCCATGAATGAGGTCTCAAATCGTGCGGAATATTCGGGAATGGTGTGCTATGACGTTTCTAAGCGATCGGGGGTACGATGTTCGCCCCTAAGGGCGAACAAATTTTCCAAAAATCCCATAGACTTAACATTGCGACAAACTTTGACGACTCATAGCTCCGAGCGAGGATTTCACAGAAGCCTGTGATTTACCACATTTGAAGAGGCTGACAGGCTCTGTAAGAACATACCTCACAATGGGGTAAAAGTTGCACCCCTGGGGGGCAGGAGCTGCCCAAATTTTCCCCCATTGACCCCAATGTTATTTAAAATTTCTAGTATAGCATTATACTATTCCAGGAAAAAGTTTGGCGCACTCCTACGTCCACAGTTTTTGTCACAGACCCATGAATGAGGCATCAAATCGTGCGGCCTATTGAAGAGAAGTGTCCTATCACTTTTATCAGAGATCGGGGGTACGGTGTTCGACCCAGGGGCGAACAAATTTCCAAAAAATCCCATAGACTTAACATTGAGACAAACTTTGACGACTCATAGCTCCGAACAACGATTTCGGAAAAACGTGTGATTTGCCACATTTGAAGAGGCTGGCAGCCTCTGTAAGAACATACCTCACAATGGGGTAAAAGTTGCACCCCTGGGGGGCAGGAGCTACCCAAAATTTTCCCCATTGACTTACTATGGTGAAGGATGTCCCATCAAATGCATGTGTTTTTCCTACTATGGTAAATTGCATAGGGATTTTGTATTGAACATAGCTCTGGATCATAGTGTCATAGAGACAAGGGGGCGGGCTCATTTTACTCAGACGACCAATCAGTCTCTCAGGATCATTGTGAAGCTATCAAGCCACGCCCTAGCAACCATATAGAGCACCTTAGCAACAACTCCCATAGACTTCCATTGAAAGAGATCAAAGGGATATCTCCGGATAGAAGTGTCATAGAAACACAAGGGTGGTCTCGTTTGACTCGGGGTAGCAAACAGCCAATCATGAATCACCTCAACAATTTCTGGACACACCCTAGCAACCATTATCGAGCACCTTAGCAACCAAATTTTAAAGAGGGATATCTTCCATTCTGAATGTCATACAGGCTTGGGAGTTGTATTATATCAATTATACTGACAAGCAGCCTTTGGAGATTCATGATTGGCAGCTGCCAAGCCACTCCCTAGCAACCAAAAAGAGTACCCTAGCAACCATTTTGCAAGGCCTACATCTCTTTATCAGAACATCGTATAGAGATGGGGGTTGGTTTATACATTCACATTGACTTTGGAGCTTCATGATTGGAAGCTGCCAAGCCACTCCCTAGCAACCAAACAGAGTACCCTAGCAACCATTTTGTAACAGCTATATCTCAGCATCAGAACATTGTATCACGATGGGGGTTGGGTCTTTTGACTCATGCTAGCACATAGAACTTTCAAAATGCTAAACATGCTAGCTGTGAATAGCTACATGCTAATATTGATTAGCTAAGTGCTAAATCATGCCATGAACAATATAAAAACTCTATAATAACCATATGTGAACACTACCAACCACCTAGTAATACCATAGCAACTACCTAGAATACCCTAGCAACAACCTAACAACACCATAGCAACCACCCAGAACACCCTAGCAACCGCATAGCAACACCCTAGCAACCACCTAGAAACTATCCAGAACACCTTAGCAACACCCTAGCAACCACCTAGCAACACCCTAGCAACCACCCAGAACACCCTAGCAACCACCTTGCAATACCCTAGCAACCACCTAGCAACACCCTAGCAACCACCCAGAACACCCTAGCAACCGCCTAGCAACACCCTAGCAACCACCTAGCAACACCTTAGCAACCACCGAGCAACACCCTAGCAACTGCCTAGCAACCTTCCAGAACACCTTAGAAACACCCTAGCAACCACCTAGCAACCATCCAGAACACCCTAACAACCGCCTACTAACAACCTAGCAACACCCTAGCAACCACCCAGAACACCCTAGCAACCACCTAGCAACACCTTAGCAACTACCCAGAACACATTGGCAACCACCCATAATACCCTAGCAACTGCATAGCAACCACCCAGAATACCCTGACAACCAACTAGCAACCACCCAGAACACCCTAGCAACCGGGTGGTGAGTTTTGCCACTGCAAGCACCACTTCACATTTTCGTCTGGAAATGTACGTTCTAGTTATTATTATTCTTCCACACAAAATTTCTGCACGCTACTCCTCCCGCAGTTTTTATCACAGACCCATGGGTGAGGCGTCAAATCGACCGGCTTATTTAGGAGAGGTGTGCTATGACTTTTATAAGCGATCGGGGGTACGATGTTCACCCCAGGGGCGAAAAACCGGCCAAAAAATCCCATAGACTTAACATTACGACAAATTTTGGCGACTCATAGCTCTGAGCGAGGATTTCGCAGAAACCTGCGATTTACCACATTTGAAGAGGCTGACAGGCTCTTCAAGAAAATACCTCACAATGGGGTAAAAGTTGCACCCCTGGGGGGCAGGAGCTCCCCAAAAATTTTTCCCATTGAAATTTTCTAGTATAGCATTTAACTATTCCAGGAAAAAGTTTGGCGCACTCCTACGTCCACATTTTTTGTCACAGACACTTAAATGAGGCATCAAATCGTGCGGCCTATTGAGGAGAAGTGTCGTATGAATTTTATAAGAGATCAGGGGTACGGTGTTCGCCCCAGGGGCGAACAAATTTCAAAAAAATCCCATAGACTTAACATTGAGACAAACTTTGACGACTCGTAGCTCCGAACGAGGATTTCGGACAAATTTGTGATTTGCCACATTTGAAGAGGCTGGCAGGCTCTTTAAGAACATACCTCACAATGGGGTACAAGTTGCACCCCTGGGGGGCAGGAGCTGCCCAAAGTTTTCCCCATTGACTTACTATGGTGAAGGACGTCCCATCAAATGCATGTGTTTTTCCTACTATGGTAAATTGCATAGGGATTTTGTATTGAACATAGCTCTGGATCACAGTGTCATAGAGACAAGGGGGCGGGCTCATTTTACTCAGACGACCAATCAGTCTCTCAGGATCATTGTGAAGCTATTAAGCCACGCCCCAGCAACCATTTAGAGCACCTTAGCAACAACTCCCATAGACTTCCATTGAAAGAGATCAAATGGATATCTCAGGATATAAGTGTCATAGAAACATGAGGGTGGGCTCGTTTGACTTGGGCCAGCAAACAGCCAATCATGAATCATCTCAAAAATTTCTGGCCATGCCCTAGCAACCATTATCGAGCACCTTAGCAACCAAAATCCAAAGAGGGATATCTTCCATTCTGAATGTCATAGAGGCATGGGAGTTGGTTTATATCATTCATACTGACAAGCAGCCTTTGGAGTTTCATGATTGGCAGCTACCAAGCCACTCCCTAGCAACCAAACAGAGTAACCTAGCAACCATTTTGTAAGACCTACATCTCTGCAACAAAACATCGTATAGAGATGGGGGTTTGCCTTCTGTCAACTAGTGTTTAAATATAATCTCATACACTGTATAATCACACCATAGCAACCATATAGAGTACCCTAGTAACCACCTGAACACATGAATAAGCCATTTCTCCGCTGAATAAGCCATTTCTCATCACACAAACATTGTACAGACATGTTTGGTGTCTCGTATGCAATCATGTACCACACTCTAGCAACCGGGTGGTGAGTTTTGCCACTGCAAGCACCACTTCACATTTTCCTCTGGAAATGTACATTCTAGTGTTGTGAATACTATTCTCCAAGACAAAACTTTGGCACGCTACTCCTCCCGCATTTTTTGTCACAGACACATGAATGAGGTGTCAAATCGACCAGCTCGTTTAGGAGAGGTGTGCTATGACTTTTCTAAGAGATCGGGCGTACGATGCTTGTCTAGCGGGCGATAAATAGGCCGAAAAATCTCCCATAGACTTAACATTGGCACCAAATTTGTGAGATCATATCTTTTGAATAGAAGGTCATAGACACTTGGGGTTGGGCTCATTTGACTCGGCCTATCATACAGCCAACAAGTAGTGACTGTCAAGTTCTGTTTGTTTTTTAATTGATTACAGCTCAGCCCAAACTTGAAAACTGCTTTTCTCACTGAAGAACGCAAAGGACAACTCAATCTGTTCACTTCTTGATTCTTTATTTTCTTTGAGATGGTTTGATAGACCAGTGATGGAATAATATGGTATAGTTTCTTGAAGGTGATTTGATAGATCAGTGATGGAACAGTAGATATAGGTTGAAAACCAGTTGCGTCTTTAAATGATCAGGAGCTGTAATCATAATATCCTTTTCCAGGAATAAATGAGAGAACAAATTGAACTCTCCACAAACATTTCAATGCCATGCTCTCTCTGTGGGTGCGCAGGCAAATATAGTCCCAAAAGCTACTTCCCCAAAGGTTGGTTCCACCAACTTTTGTTGCATGGATGCCCCCTGCAGTTTGGGAGTGCTTTGAGTGTCCTGGGTGAATCTTGGCTTGGAATGCTCAATACAACTAAAGCAAAGTAACCATGAATTGACACAACACCTCCCACTTGACCTCCTGGTTCTTCAACCCAAGGAGGTCACACCAGAACTGTGATGTGTCGGGTCTAGTTACTCCATTTTGGATCCTGCTGCTACTGCTGCTCTTCAACTGGAAGTATGACAACTATCCGTCTGACATCTCTGTGAAGAACGGTTGCAGGTATCTTGGTTGAGTATTCTTGTGTCTTTTTAGCGGGTTTCACAGTTGCGACTGGGTAGCTGGGGAAGGATCGGAGATATACATCCCTCACAATTCCCTTCCTGTCAGTGTTGACGTCAATGACCCTGGCAAGCCTGAACTGACCTCTCAAGGCATTCTGGTCAGCCAACCAGACGACATCTCCAACTGCCACATTCCTGTGAATGGTGTGCCACTTGGTTCGGACAAACAGGTTTGGTCCAGCTAACTGGCTCCATTTCCTCCAGAATCGGTCAACTTCTGTTTGGATGATTCGCAATCTTCTGTAAGGATAGTTTTTAAAATCAAAGGTCCCTGGATCTCCTCTGGGTCCAGTTCTTCCAAGCAGAAGCGAATTTGGGCTAATGTATTCTACACAGTCCTCCCGGCTCTGAGTCCTGGCATCAATAGGTCGTTCATTTGCTAGGTTGGAAGCCATATAAAGGAAAGTTTGAAACTCACCCCATGTGAAGACTCCATCACCCCCCAGATTGTGCAAAGCTCGCTTTATAATCCGGACAGCAGCCTCAGCAGCCCCGTTTCTGTGAGGCGAGTCTGCTGGATTGATCTTCCAGCTCCATTCTGTGCCATGCTTGGAGACTTCATCTTCAAGCTTTGATTTCTCCAGTCGGTTCAGAAACATGTAGAGCTCTTTGAGGGCAGGTCTGGCTCCGACGAAGTTCTTCCCAGGATCCGACCACAATTTCCTTGGATGTCCTCTCAGTGCTGTAAATCTTTGGTAGGCTAGAAGAAAGCCTTCAGCTGACTGGTCACTAACAAGGTCGGTGTGCATAGCTCTGGACGCCATACAACAGAAGACGATTCCCCACACTTTGAGTTTCACTTTCTTTCTCACCTCATCCTTCACTTCGTAAGGTCCAAATAAGTCCATTGTCGTGTACTCAAATGGATTGGCTGGTGTTATTCGCTCTGATGGAAGGTCACTCATGATCTGTTGGCATCTTCGAGCCTTAAGTCTCCTGCATGTCACACAGTTATCAACGATCTTCTGAGCTAGTTTCCGACCTCTTACCACCCATGCTTTCTTTCTCATCCGGAGGAGTGTGCCTGCAATTTCTTCATGATTTGCCTTATGGGCTTCTTGAGCTAGAAGAGTGGATACCCATGATGTGTAGGGCAAGACTGGTACTGCAGTTTTCTCTTCATTAAAGATTTGGAATCTTCCTCCACAGAGCAAAAGTCCAGTGCTTTCCTCCCTGACCACAGCAAGCCTGCTAAGTGTGATGTCTGGCAAGGTTACCTCCATTTGAGCTGCAAGGAAGAGATCCCTGAGTGCATCCTCACACTCCATGATGGTAAGTGTTGTTTCCTTCACTCTGGACTTGATCTCAAGAGCTGAAGGAATCTCCTTCCTATTTGGTTTGCTTGTGATTGAGGTCTTGGCCAGCATTTCCTTCCATCTTGTGGCAGCTCTCCACACCCAAGCAATGGTTCTTATCAGCTTGCTTAAACTACTGAACCTACCTATGTCCAGGATTTTCCTCACTGAGGAACCAGAAGGTGATCTCCTGACTTGGATTTGATACCCTCCTTTCCCACAAGGGCTGCTTTGCAGATCGTCGTTCTTTTCATTAGAGATTGGGGATCTTGGCATTGTAGTAATAGGTAGAGCATGTTGGTTTCTTTTCATCTGTGCTCTGGTCAGTGCTGCTGTAAAACATTTCCTTTGGAGCTTGTTTATACCTTCTTTAGCTTCTGCAGCAACATCTCTAGCTGACTTTGTCGGCCACTCCTCCACAGGTCGTTTCAAAAACTCTGGGCCATTTTGCCACACAGAATCCTCTTTCAGGTCTTCTGGGGTTGCACCTCTTGTTGTGAGGTCAGCAACGTTTTGCTCACCTGGAATCCATCTCCAGTCTTCAACTGATGTGGACTTCTGGATCTCTCCCACTCTGTTGGCAAAAAAGGTCTGGTACCCATAACTGTCCCTTTGGATTGCACCTAGCACAGTTTGACTGTCCAGCAGATGGAGCCAACGCTCAACTTGCATTCGACTGTGCCTTTCAATGTATTTTCTGAGTCTCGCCGCAAACACAGCACCACAGACCTCAGCCTTCACTGCTTCTCCCTTTTGGTCAAGTGGTGTGAGCTTGGCTTTGGACTCAACAAGCCGGACCAGAATGCCTTGCTCGGTCTCCCACCTGAAGTATGCAACAGCTCCATAGCTCTGGTCGCTACCATCTGAGAAAGTTATTCCCCAGGGTTCTCCAATCCTTCTGACTGGTGTGAGGCTTCTATGGAAGGTAATTTGGTTGAGGCGTGTGTATTCCTCAAACAGGTGGATGGCTTCTTCTCGAAGTCTTTCAGACAGAGGTGTGTCCCATGTGTCACGTGATAGAGTTTTGCCTCCAGCTTCTTGAAATGCTTTCCTGACCAGAATGGCTCCTTTCTGTTTGGCAGGTGTTGCAAGGCCTATCGGGTCATACAAACTAGCTACTTGGCTAAGCAGTTGTCTTCTAGTCAATGGATTTGGAGTTTTTCCTCTCACCTCTTCCTCACCGAGATTTTTGCTCATTCTCATCTTCCTTTTCCTCTTTGAGAAGTTTATCGAGGTCATAAGGTACAGTTTATCTGGTTCGACTAGGTAACCAACCCCAAGAGCTTTGTTGTCTCCTTCTCTTATTTGGTTGGGGAGAATGAAGACTCCATCTGACGATGCTGGATGTACTGATGTAGACGTCTGCCTCCCACTTTGGCCTGATCGGACCCACGGCTTAAGGAAGAATCCACCTGCCTTCAAAATTTCTTCAACTTTTCTGGTGGTTTCGTTTAGCTTTTCCAGGTCATTATGGGATGTCAGAATGTCATCTACATAGGAATCCTCCTCAAGAACTCTCCGTTCCTCCTTCAGATGAGTGAACATGGGCAGCCTTGCTGTCTCTCTCATGGCCAGTTGTGCGATGCATCCTGCTGGTCGATCACCAATGTTGACCCTGGTGATGCAATATTCCTCAATTTCTTCAACTCCACTGTTTCTCCAGAGAAATCTATGGAGGTGCATCTCCAGATCTTCAAGCCACACAGAATTGTACATCTTTTTGATGTCGCCGAGGGCAGCATGGGCTCCTTTTCTGAACCTTAGTAGCACTGCTCGAATGGGATTAAGTACATCAGGCCCTTTCAGGAGAAGGTCATTCATGCTGATCCCTCGAAACTTCTGGCTGCTGTTCCATACCAGTCGGACAGGTGTTGTTACAGAGTGTGGGTTTGGCGCCACCAAGTGACTGACGTACCACACTGGTCCTTTCCAGTTAGCAATGGTCTCCCTACTGAGTTTCTTTGCTGCTCTCCTTTCCACCATCTCATGGACTTGAGTTGTGTATGCTGTATGCCACTCTGGTTCTTTCTTGAGCTGTTTTTCCGTCCTCAGAAATGTAGCTTCCACTGCGCTTCTGTTGTTAGGCAGGGAACTTGGATCTTCAATCCAGGGATATTTTGTGTCCCAGTGAGGCTCCTGACTATGCGCATCTGACTTCACATAGCTGAGGCCTCGCCTGATCACCTCAAGCTCTTTCTCTTCACTCAGAGTCATGTCTTTGCCTCCTGGCTGACAGTTACCACACCGGCATCCTCCACACATGGGTTCACAGGCTGCACCAATGCTATCCCACTTCCACCAGTCCAAGAACTCCCTGCCAATAACAGTGGTTCTGGTTTCAGCTCTAGATTTTTGCATCTCAGCAATTTCTTTATACTTTACTGCAGTGATTCTCATTGATCGTGCGAAGTGGGTTTCAGAATTGTGCAGGGCCATACCTACTACTTCACAGAGGTCTGGATGTGCTCCGCCAACGGTCTTTCCTAAAGGGCCTTCCCACAGGACAAGATCTCCTACCACCTTTACTCTCTGTGGAACAAGTCTTCCTTCACGGTGGCTTATGAGAAGCTCAACATGTGCTGGTCTGTGAAGATCTTCTAGGTTGGTGTCGGGAAAGAACTTCTTGAGTTGCTGTGCTTTGATCACTCTGTGAACTTTTGCAATTTCATCCAACCCATAACAGATCAGCTCATGAGCTCTCTCCGTGCCTCTGGGAGTCTTGATTCGTACCTTGAGTACGTATCTTTTGGTCTTTACCTTCATGGCCATGCCTCCAACTCCATGGACAACAAGTGTGATCTTTTCACTCTGAAGGTTTAATCTCCTGGCAGCTACATGAGTAATGTAGTTGGTATCTGACGCCAAGTCGATGAGAGTTCCAATTTTCTGTCCTGTATTGGTGGTTACTTCGAGAAGCATCAGAATAACTGGCAACTCATGTGTGCTTGAATCCATCACTCCACGAAGGCTTCTTCCAGTGCCGTCTGATTTTTCAGCCATGTTGGTGAAGGCTCTCCTGACTTTTTCTGCCATGTCCGGGGTGAGCTCAGACATCAGTTCCTCTTGCTCCTCTGTGAATGTTTGCCTCCTGGTGCTGGGTTTTCCCACTTTCACAGATTCCTTCCCCTTGAATCCTCCTTTCAGACAGAGAAAGAAGTGGTGATCTGAAGAGCTTCCTCTTCTGCAGTCCCTGTTCCTGCACAGGTAAGTGTCTGTACATTCATCACTCTCTACATGACATCTGAGGCATCTCTTGCATGCTCCCAACCTTTCGATAGCATTCAGTTTCTCACCAGGTTTTAGTTCTTTAAACTGCTTACAAAAGAAGATTTTATCACGATGTTTCTCATCTCCACAGACAACACATCCTCCTCTCCTTGTGGACTTTGTGGAGGCATACCTCTTCTCTGGATACATAGCTTTCTTTTCAGGTTTTTCACTTACACCCAATTGGTCTAGTTTCTCTAGAATGTCCTCTTGTGTCTTCAAGAATGTTAGAAGGATGTCAAAGTGATTGTCAGGTGTGACTCCATTTCTTGGATTAACCATGAATGCCAGCCAGTCCCTCTTTAAATTATCTGGGAGCTTGCTCTCTATGGATCTGATCACAAGGGGATTCTTTATGGCTCCAATACTTTCGAGTTCCGTGAGGTCATTCAGGGCCTTTTCCACAGCCTGAATTAGGTCAATTACCTTCCTTGGCTGGTGTGACTTTAAAGGAGGGATCCTCTCTAGGTCCTCGATTATCTCTAAAGCAATCATTGGCTTGTTTCCATATCTGTTTTGAAGTACTCTAAATATATCTTCAGCACTGTTGTATGTTGTCAAGCTCAGGTCTCTACATATCCTCTCGTCCACACTGTCAAGGAGTTGGAACTTCTTCACTTCCACTGATCCAGTTGGCTCTCCCTGCTTTTGCAGACTCTCCCAGTCTCTTTTCCATCTATGGAAATTCCTCCTAATCCCAATGAATTTAGGTAGACAGGTTGGCTTTATCCTCACCACTGGTTGGGGAACTGGTGCTGGTTGAGGCTGCTGGTCTTCTGCAATTCTTTGTGCAGTAAGGAATTCTGCTCTTCTGGCCTCAAGGTTGCTCCCGGATATTCTCAGGTCTTTTAATCTGCCTTTCAGGTCTGCTGTCTGATTATGTGGGATCCATTTTTCCCAATCTTTCAGGCTTACAGTTGCAACATGGATTAACCTCCTTGCTCTCTC
This sequence comes from Pimephales promelas, assembly GCF_988280905.1. Classification (NCBI taxonomy): domain Eukaryota; kingdom Metazoa; phylum Chordata; class Actinopteri; order Cypriniformes; family Leuciscidae; genus Pimephales; species Pimephales promelas. The sequence continues at coordinate 34,300,797 of NC_142770.1, forward strand.
CAGCAGCAGTTCATAGCCATCTCTATTGATAGCAGTGACGGGGCTTGCTTGGGCTCTGTCACAGGCCTCTTCCGCTTCTTGAAATGCAAAGTCTATGTCCTCTTTACCATATCTTGGCCAGAGGTTGGCTTGGACTGCCTCACGGATGTCCCCCAGTCTCATGTCACACTCTTCCATTGTCTGCTCAAGTTCAGCCTGCTGGTGCTTATTGAGCTTGACTTCTCCATCCTCCTCAGTCCCTGCTTCAGCCAGTAGTCCAGACCTATAGTCCTCATTTGCATCACTGACGTGTCTTGCCAAGGAACTAAGTTTGCTGAACTCCTCTTGTAGTTCATCTTTAATCATCTCATTTGCAGCTTTACTCAGGTAGTTTGCTTGCTTGGTGAAAGCAGATTTAGCTAAGGTCCGCTCTTGCTTCAGTTGCTTGACTGTCTTCCCAAGAGTTTCTTTTGCCATGGTGCTACTTTTTTTTCCAGTTAACTCTTCCTTTGCGTTAACAGCTTGACTTCAGGCCTTTTATCCTTATTCTCACTGCCACGCTGGTTTTCAACTGTCAAGTTCTGTTTGTTTTTTAATTGATTACAGCTCAGCCCAAACTTGAAAACTGCTTTTCTCACTGAAGAACGCAAAGGACAACTCAATCTGTTCACTTCTTGATTCTTTATTTTCTTTGAGATGGTTTGATAGACCAGTGATGGAATAATATGGTATAGTTTCTTGAAGGTGATTTGATAGATCAGTGATGGAACAGTAGATATAGGTTGAAAACCAGTTGCGTCTTTAAATGATCAGGAGCTGTAATCATAATATCCTTTTCCAGGAATAAATGAGAGAACAAATTGAACTCTCCACAAACATTTCAATGCCATGCTCTCTCTGTGGGTGCGCAGGCAAATATAGTCCCAAAAGCTACTTCCCCAAAGGTTGGTTCCACCAACTTTTGTTGCATGGATGCCCCCTGCAGTTTGGGAGTGCTTTGAGTGTCCTGGGTGAATCTTGGCTTGGAATGCTCAATACAACTAAAGCAAAGTAACCATGAATTGACACAACAGTGACATAGTAACTTAATATTCACGCCCTAGCAACCACTTAGGGCAGCCTAGCAACCATAAAACAACATATACAAGCCATATCTCAGCTCCAGAAAATAGAAGAAACATGGATTTTGCCTTTTTTTGACTCAGACTGTCAACTAGTCTTTAAATATTAACTCATAAACTGTATAATCACACCATAGCAACCATATAGGGTACCCCAGTAACCCTACAAACACATGAATAAGACATGTCTCAGCTGAATAAACAATTTATCATCACAAAAACATCGTACAGACGTGTTTGGTGTCTCGTATGCAAAAATGTGCCACACTCTAGCAACCGAGCGAGCTTTTTGCCACTGCAAGCACCACTTCACATTTTCCTCTGGAAATGTACATTCTAGTTAGTGGTGCTTGCTGAAAGCAAGGCAACACTATTACTATTGTGTTTTTTGAGCCGGCCCAAAAGTTTGACGCGCTACTCCTCCCGCAGTTTTTGTCACACACCCATGAATGAGGTCTCAAAACGTGCGGAATATTCGGGAATGGTGTGCTATGACTTTTCTAAGCGATCGGGGGTACGATGTTCGCCCGAAGGGCGAACAAATTTCCCAAAAATCCCATAGACTTAACATTGCGACAAACTTTGACGACTCATAGCTCCGAGCGAGAATTTCACAGAAGCCTGAGATTTACCACATTTGAAGAGGCTGACAGGCTCTGTAAGAACATACCTCACAATGGGGTAAAAGTTGCACCCCTGGGGGGCAGGAGCTGCCCAAATATTCCCCCATTGACCCCCATGTTATTTATTAGTGGTGCTTGCTGAAAGCAAGGCAACACTATTACTATTGTGTTTTTTGAGTCGGCCCAAAAGTTTGGCACGCTACTCCTCCCGCAGTTTTTGTCACACACCCATGAATGAGGTCTCAAAACGTGCGGATTATTCGGGAATGGTGTGCTATGACTTTTCTAAGCGATCGGGGGTACGATGTTCGCCCGAAGGGCGAACATATTTCCCAAAAATCCCATAGACTTAACATTGCGACAAACTTTGACGACTCATAGCTCCGAGCGAGGATTTTGCAGAAGCCTGCGATTTACCACATTTGAAGAGGCTGACAGGCTCTGCAAGAACATACCTCACAATTGGGTAAAAGTTGCACCCCTGGGGGGCAGGAGCTGCCCAAATTTTCCCCATAGACCCCAATGTTATTTATTAGTGGTGCTTGCTGAAAGCAAGGCAACACTATTACTATTGTGTTTTTTGAGTCGGCCCAAAAGTTTGGCACGCTACTCCTCCCGCAGTTTTTGTCACACACCCATGAATGAGGTCTCAAAACGTGCGGATTATTCGGGAATGGTGTGCTATGACTTTTCTAAGCGATCGGGGGTACGATGTTCGCCCGAAGGGCGAACAAATTTCCCAAAAATCCCATAGACTTAACATTGCGACAAACTTTGACGACTCATAGCTCCGAGCGAGGATTTCACAGAAGCCTGTGATTTACCACATTTGAAGAGGCTGACAGGCTCTGTAAGAACATACCTCACAATGGGGTAAAAGTTGCACCGCTGGGGGGCAGGAGCTGCCCAAATTTTCCCCCATTGACCCCAATGTTATTTAAAATTTCTAGTATAGCATTATACTATTCCAGGAAAAAGTTTGGCGCACTCCTACGTCCACAGTTTTTGTCACAGACCCATGAATGAGGCATCAAATCGTGCGCCCTATTGAAGAGAAGTGTCCTATCACTTTTATCAGAGATCGGGGGTACGGTGTTCGACCCAGGGGCGAACAAATTTCCAAAAAATCCCATAGACTTAACATTGAGACAAACTTTGACGACTCATAGCTCCGAACAACGATTTCGGAAAAACGTGTGATTTGCCACATTTGAAGAGGCTGGCAGCCTCTGTAAGAACATACCTCACAATGGGGTAAAAGTTGCACCCCTGGGGGGCAGGAGCTACCAAAAATTTTCCCCATTGACTTACTATGGTGAAGGATGTCCCATCAAATGCATGTTTTTCCTACTATGGTAAATTGCATAGGGATTTTGTATTGAACATAGCTCTGGATCATAGTGTCATAGAGACAAGGGGGCGGGCTCATTTTACTCAGACGACCAATCAGTCTCTCAGGATCATTGTGAAGCTATCAAGCCACGCCCTAGCAACTATATAGAGCACCTTAGCAACAACTCCCAAAGACTTCCATTGAAAGAGATCAAAGGGATATCTCCGGATAGAAGTGTCATAGAAACACAAGGGTGGTCTCGTTTGACTCGGGGTAGCAAACAGCCAATCATGAATCACCTCAACAATTTCTGGCCACACCCTAGCAACCATTATCGAGCACCTTAGCAACCAAATTTTAAAGAGGGATATCTTCCATTCTGAATGTCATACAGGCTTGGGAGTTGTATTATATCAATTATACTGACAAGCAGCCTTTGGAGATTCATGATTGGCAGCTGCCAAGCCACTCCCTAGCAACCAAAAAGAGTACCCTAGCAACCATTTTGCAAGGCCTACATCTCTTTATCAGAACATCGTATAGAGATGGGGGTTGGTTTATACATTCACATTGACTTTGGAGCTTCATGATTGGAAGCTGCCAAGCCACTCCCTAGCAACCAAACAGAGTACCCTAGCAACCATTTTGTAACAGCTATATCTCAGCATCAGAACATTGTATCACGATGGGGGTTGGGTCTTTTGACTCATGCTAGCACATAGAACTTTCAAAATGCTAAACATGCTAGCTGTGAATAGCTACATGCTAATATTGATTAGCTAAGTGCTAAATCATGCCATGAACAATATAAAAACTCTATAATAACCATATGTGAACACTACCAACCACCTAGTAATACCATAGCAACTACCCAGAATACCCTAGCAACAACCTAACAACACCATAGCAACCACCCAGAACACCCTAGCAATCGCATAGCAACACCCTAGCAACCACCTAGAAACTATCCAGAACACCTGAGCAACACCCTAGCAACCACCTAGCAACACCCTAGCAACCACCCCAAACACCATAGCAACCACCTAGCAACACCTTAGCAACCACCCAGAACACCCTAGCAACCACCTAGCAACACCATAGCAACCACCGAGCAACACCCTAGCAACCGCCTAGCAACCATCCAGAACACCTTAGCAACACCCTAGCAACCACCTAGCAACACCCTAGCAACCACCCAGAACACCCTAGCAACCACCTTGTAATACCCTAGCAACCACCTAGCAACACCCTAGCAACCACCCAGAACACCCTAGCAACCGCCTAGCAACACCCTAGCAACCACCTAGCAACACCTTAGCAACCACCGAGCAACACCCTAGCAACTGCCTAGCAACCTTCCAGAACACCTTAGAAACACCCTAGCAACCACCTAGCAACCATCCAGAACACCCTAACAACCGCCTAGTAACAACCTAGCAACACCCTAGCAACCACCCAGAACACCCTAGCAACCACCTAGCAACACCTTAGCAACTACCCAGAACACATTGGCAACCACCCATAATACCCTAGCAACTGCATAGCAACCACCCAGAATACCCTGACAACCAACTAGCAACCACCCATAACACCCTAGCAACCGGGTGGTGAGTTTTGCCACTGCAAGCACCACTTCACATTTTCGTCAGGAAATGTACGTTCTAGTTCTTCTTCTTCTTCTTCTTATTATTCTGGCCACTTTTTGGTTCGCTACTCCTCCCGCAGATTTTGTCACAGACCCATGGGTGAGGTGTCAAATCGACCGGCTCATTTAGGAGAGGTGTGCTATGACTTTTCTAAGAGATCGGGGGTACGATGTTCGCCCCAGGGGCGAAAAACAGCCAAAAAAAATCCCATAGACTTAACATGGCGAAAAAATTTGACGAGTCATAGCTCTGAGCGAGGATTTCGCTGAAACTTGCAATTTACCACATTTGAAGAGGCTGACAGGCTCTTTAAGAAAATACCTCACAATGGGGTAAAGGTTGCACCCCTGGGGGGCAGGAGCTCCCCAAATATTTTTCCCATTGAAATTTTCTAGTATAGCATTTTACTATTCCAGGAAAAAGTTTGGAGCACTCCTACGTCCACATTTTTTGTCACAGACCCATGAATGAGGCATCAAATTGTGCGGCCTATTGAGGAGAAGTGTCAAATGAATTTTATAAGAGATCAGGGGTACGGTGCTCGCCCCAGGGGCGAACAAATTTCCAAAAAATCCCATAGACTTAACATTGAGACAAACTTTGACGACTCATAGCTCCGAACAACGATTTCGGAAAAATGTGTGATTTTCCACATTTGAAGAGGCTGGCAGGCTCTGTAAGAATATACCTCACAATGGGGTAAAAGTTGCACCCCTTGGGGGCAGGAGCTGCCTAAAGTTTTCCCCATTGACTTACTATGGTGAGGGACGTCCCATCAAATGCATGTGTTTTTCCTGCTATGGTAAATTGCATAGGGATTTTGTATTGAACATAGCTCTGGATCACAGTGTCATAGAGACAAGGGGGCGGGCTCATTTTACTCAGATGACCAATCAGTCTCTCAGGATCATTGTGAAGCTATTAAGCCACGCCCTAGCAACCATTTAGAGCACCTTAGTAACAACTCCCATAGACTTCCATTAAAAGAGATCAAAGGGATATCTCAGGATAGAAGTGTCATAGAAACATGAGGGTGGGCTCGTTTGACTTGGGCCAGCAAACAGCCAATCATGAATCACCTCAACAATTTCTGGCCATGCCCTAGCAACCATTATCGAGCACCTTAGCAACCAAAATCCAAAGTGGCATATCTTCCATTCTGAATGTCATAGAGGCATGGGAGTTGGTTTATATCATTCATACTGACAAGCAGCCTTTGGAGTTTCATGATTGACAGCTACCAAGCCACTCCCTAGCAACCAAATAGAGTACCCTAGCAACCATTTTGCAAGACTTTATCTCTGCATCAAAACATCGTATAGAGATGGGGGTTGGTTTATACATTCACATTGACTTTGGAGCTTCATGATTGGCAGCTGCCAAGCCACTCCCTAGCAACCAAACAGAGTACCCTAGCAACCGTTTTTCAAGACCTATATCTCTGCATCAAAACATCGTATAGAGATGGGGTTTGGCTCTTTTTACTCATGTTAGCAAACATGACTTGCTACATGCTACACATGCTAACAGTGAATAGCTACATGCTAATATTGATTAGCTAAGTGCTAAATCATGCCATGAACATTATAAAAACTCTATAGTAACCATATATGAACACTACCAACCACCTAGTAACACCATAGCAACCACCCAAAATACCATAGCAACCACCTAAAACACCCTAGCAACCACCTAGCAACACCATAGCAACCACCCAGAACACCCTAGCAACCACCTAGCAACACCCTAGCAACCACCTAGCAACCATCCAGAACACCTTAGCAACACCCTAGTAACCACCTAGCAACACCCTAGCAACCACCCAGAACACCCTAGCAACCGCCTAGCAACACCCTAGCAACCAACCAGAACACCCTAGCAACCGCCTAGCAACACCCTAGCAACCACCCAGAACACCCTAGCAACCACCTATCAACACCCTAGCAACCACACAGAACACCATAGCAACCACCTAGCAACACTCTAGCAACCACCTAGAACACCGTAGCAACCACCCAGAACACCATAGCAACAAGCTAGCAACACCTAGCAACACCCTAGCAACCACCTAGAACACCGTAGCAACCACCCATAACACCCTAGCAACCGGGTGGTGAGTTTTGCCACTGCAAGCACCACTTCACATTTTCCTCTGGAAATGTACATTCTAGTTATTAGTGGTGCTTGCTGAAAGCAAGGCAACACTATTACTATTGTGTTTTTTGAGTCGGCCAAAAAGTTTGGCGCGCTACTCCTCCCGCAGTTTTTGTCATACACCCATGAATGAGGTCTCAAATCGTGCGGAATATTCGGGAATGGTGTGCTATGACTTTTCTAAGCGATCGGGGGTACGATGTTCGCCCGAAGGGCGAACAAATTTCCCAAAAATCCCATAGACTTAACATTGCGACAAACTTTGACGACTCATAGCTCCGAGCGAGAATTTCACAGAAGCCTGCGATTCACCACATTTGAAGAGGCTGACAGGCTCTGTAAGAACATACCTCACAATGGGGTAAAAGTTGCACCCCTGGGGGGCAGGAGCTGCCCAAATTTTCCCCATTGACCCCCATGTTATTTATTAGTGGTGCTTGCTGAAAGCAAGGCAACACTATTACTATTGTGTTTTTTGAGTCGGCCCAAAAGTTTGGCACGCTACTCCTCCCGCAGTTTTTGTCACACACCCATGAATGAGGTCTCAAAACGTGCGGAATATTCGGGAATGGTGTGCTATGACTTTTCTAAGCGATCGGGGGTACGATGTTCGCCCGAAGGGCGAACAAATTTCCCAAAAATCCCATAGACTTAACATTGCGACAAACTTTGACGACTCATAGCTCCGAGCGAGAATTTCACAGAAGCCTGCGATTTACCACATTTGAAGAGGCTGACAGGCTCTGTAAGAACATACCTCACAATGGGGTAAAAGTTGCACCCCTGGGGGGCAGGAGCTGCCCAAATTTTCCCCCATTGACTCCCATGTTATTTATTATTAGTGGTGCTTGCTGAAAGCAAGGCAACACTATTACTATTGTGTTTTTTGAGCCGGCCCAAAAGTTTGGCACGCTACTCCTCCCGCAGTTTTTGTCACACACCCATGAATGAGGTCTCAAAACGTGCGGAATATTCGGGAATGGTGTGCTATGACTTTTCTAAGCGATCGGGGGTACGATGTTCGCCCGAAGGGCGAACAAATTTCCCAAAAATCCCATAGACTTAACATTGCGACAAACTTTGACGACTCGTAGCTCCGAGCGAGAATTTCACAGAAGCCTGCGATTTACCACATTTGAAGAGGCTGACAGGCTCTGTAAGAAAATACCTCACAATGGGGTAAAAGTTGCACCCCTGGGGGGCAGGAGCTGCCCAAATTTTCCCCATTGACCCCAATGTTATTTATTATTCTTATTAGTGGTGCTTGCTGAAAGCAAGGCAACACTATTACTATTGTGTTTTTTGAGCCGGCCCAAAAGTTTGGCACGCTACTCCTCCCGCAGTTTTTGTCACACACCCATGAATGAGGTCTCAAAACGTGCGGAATATTCGGGAATGGTGTGCTATGACTTTTCTAAGCGATCGGGGGTACGATGTTCGCCCGAAGGGCGAACAAATTTCCCAAAAATCCCATAGACTTAACATTGCGACAAACTTTGACGACTCATAGCTCCGAGCGAGAATTTCACAGAAGCCTGCGATTCACCACATTTGAAGAGGCTGACAGGCTCTGTAAGAACATACCTCACAATGGGGTAAAAGTTGCACCCCTGGGGGGCAGGAGCTGCCCAAATTTTCCCCATTGACCCCCATGTTATTAGTGGTGCTTGCTGAAAGCAAGGCAACACTATTACTATTGTGTTTTTTGAGCCGGCCCAAAAGTTTGGCACGCTACTCCTCCCGCAGTTTTTGTCACACACCCATGAATGAGGTCTCAAAACGTGCGGAATATTCGGGAATGGTGTGCTATGACTTTTCTAAGCGATCGGGGGTACGATGTTCGCCCGAAGGGCGAACAAATTTCCCAAAAATCCCATAGACTTAACATTGCGACAAACTTTGACGACTCATAGCTCCGAGCGAGAATTTCACAGAAGCCTGCGATTCACCACATTTGAAGAGGCTGACAGGCTCTGTAAGAACATACCTCACAATGGGGTAAAAGTTGCACCCCTGGGGGGCAGGAGCTGCCCAAATTTTCCCCATTGACCCCCATGTTATTTATTATTCTTCTTCTTCTTCTTATTATTCTGGCCACTTTTTGGTTCGCTACTCCTCCCGCAGATTTTGTCACAGACCCATGGGTGAGGTGTCAAATCGACCGGCTTATTTAGGAGAGGTGTGCTATGACTTTTCTAAGCGATCGGGGGTACGATGGTCGCCTCAGGGGCGAAAAACGGCCAAAAAAAATCCCATAGACTTAACATTACGACAAACTTTGACGAGTCATAGCTCTGAGATCGGATTTCGCAGAAACCTGTGATTTACCACATTTGAAGAGGGTGACAGGCTCTGTAAGAAAATACCTCACAATGGGGTAAAAGTTGCACCCCTTGGGGGCAGGAGCTCCCCAAATTTTTCCCATTGAAAATTTTCTAGTATAGCATTTTACTATTCCAGGAAAAAGTTTGGAGCACTCCTACGTCCACAGTTTTTGTCACAGACCCATGAATGAGGCATCAAATCGTGCGGCCTATTGAGGAGAAGTGTCCTATCACTTTTATCAGAGATCGGGGGTACGGTGTTCGACCCAGGGGCGAACAAATTTCCAAAAAATCCCATAGACTTAACATTGAGACAAACTTTGACGACTCGTAGCTCCAAACAAGGATTTCGGACAAACGTGAGATTTGCCACATTTGAAGAGGCTGGCAGGCTCTTTAAGAACATACCACACAATGGGGTAAAAGTTGCACCCCTGGGGGGCAGGAGCTGCCCAAAGTTTCCCCATTGACTTACTATGGTGAAGGACGTCCCATCAAATGCATGTGTTTTTCCTACTATGGTAAATTGCATAGGGATTTTGTATTGAACATAGCTCTGGATCACAGTGTCATAGAGACAAGGGGGCGGGCTCATTTTACTCAGATGACCAATCAGTCTCTCAGGATCATTGTGAAGCTATTAAGCCACGCCCTAGCAACCATATAGAGCACCTTAGCAACAAGTACCATAGACTTCCATTGAAAGAGATCAAAGGGATATCTCCGGATAGAAGTGTCATAGAAACATGAGGGTGGGCTCGTTTGACTTGGGCCAGCAAACAGCCAATCCTGAATCACCTCAATACTTACTGGCAACGCCCTAGCAACCATTGTAGAGCACCTTAGCAACCAAAATCCAAAGAGGGATATCTTCCATTCTGAATGTCATAGAGGCATGGGAGTTGTATTATATCATTCATACTGACAAGCAGCCTTTGGAGATTCATGATTGGCAGCTGCCAAGCCACTCCCTAGCAACCAAACAGAGTACCCTAGCAACCATTTTGCAAGACTTTATCTCTGCATTAAAACATCGTATAGAGATGGGGGTTGGTTTATACATTCACATTGACTTTGGAGCTTCATGATTGGCAGCTGCCAAGCCAGTCCCTAGCAACCAAACAGAGTACCCTAGCAACCATTTTGTAAGACCTACATCTCTGCATCAAAACATCGTATAGAGATGGGGGTTGGCTCTTTTTACTCATGCTAGCAAACATGACTTGCTACATGCTACACATGCTAGCAGAGAATAGCTACATGCTAATATTGATTAGCTAAGTGCTAAATCATGCCAAGAAAATGCTACAAATTTCATAGTAACCATCTGTGACAACTACCAACCACCTATACCAGAACATCCAAGCAACCTCCTAGCAACACCCTAGCAACCACCTAGCAACCACCCAAAACACGCTAGCAACACCCTAGCAACCACCCAGAATACCCTAGCAACCACCTAACAACACCATAGCAACCACCCAGAACACCCTAGCAACCACCCAGAACACCCTAGCAACTGCCTAACAACACCATAGCAACCACCCATAACACCCTAGCAACCACCCAGAATACCCTAGCAACCACCTAGCAACACCCTAGCAACCACTCAGAACACCCTAGCAACCGCTTAGCAACACCATAGCAACCACCCAGAACACCCTAGCAACCACCTAGCAACACCCTAGCAACCACACAGAACACCCTAGCAACCACCTAGCAACACCCTAGCAACCACCTAGCAACCACCCTAGCAACCACCCAGAACACCCTAGCAACCGGGTGGTGAGTTTTGCCACTGCAAGCACCACTTCACATTTTCCTCTGGAAATGTACATTCTAGTTTATTATTCTTCTTCTTCTTCTTATTATTCTGGCCACTTTTTGGTTCGCTACTCCTCCCGCAGATTTTGTCACAGACCCATGGGTGAGGTGTCAAATCGACCGGCTTATTTAGGAGAGGTGTGCTATGACTTTTCTAAGCGATCGGGGGTACGATGGTCGCCTCAGGGGCGAAAAACGGCCAAAAAAAATCCCATAGACTTAACATTACGACAAACTTTGACGAGTCATAGCTCTGAGATCGGATTTCGCAGAAACCTGTGATTTACCACATTTGAAGAGGGTGACAGGCTCTGTAAGAAAATACCTCACAATGGGGTAAAAGTTGCACCCCTTGGGGGCAGGAGCTCCCCAAATTTTTCCCATTGAAAATTTTCTAGTATAGCATTTTACTATTCCAGGAAAAAGTTTGGAGCACTCCTACGTCCACAGTTTTTGTCACAGACCCATGAATGAGGCATCAAATCGTGCGGCCTATTGAGGAGAAGTGTCCTATCACTTTTATCAGAGATCGGGGGTACGGTGTTCGACCCAGGGGCGAACAAATTTCCAAAAAATCCCATAGACTTAACATTGAGACAAACTTTGACGACTCGTAGCTCCAAACAAGGATTTCGGACAAACGTGAGATTTGCCACATTTGAAGAGGCTGGCAGGCTCTTTAAGAACATACCACACAATGGGGTAAAAGTTGCACCCCTGGGGGGCAGGAGCTGCCCAAAGTTTCCCCATTGACTTACTATGGTGAAGGACGTCCCATCAAATGCATGTGTTTTTCCTACTATGGTAAATTGCATAGGGATTTTGTATTGAACATAGCTCTGGATCACAGTGTCATAGAGACAAGGGGGCGGGCTCATTTTACTCAGATGACCAATCAGTCTCTCAGGATCATTGTGAAGCTATTAAGCCACGCCCTAGCAACCATATAGAGCACCTTAGCAACAAGTACCATAGACTTCCATTGAAAGAGATCAAAGGGATATCTCCGGATAGAAGTGTCATAGAAACATGAGGGTGGGCTCGTTTGACTTGGGCCAGCAAACAGCCAATCCTGAATCACCTCAATACTTACTGGCAACGCCCTAGCAACCATTGTAGAGCACCTTAGCAACCAAAATCCAAAGAGGGATATCTTCCATTCTGAATGTCATAGAGGCATGGGAGTTGTATTATATCATTCATACTGACAAGCAGCCTTTGGAGATTCATGATTGGCAGCTGCCAAGCCACTCCCTAGCAACCAAACAGAGTACCCTAGCAACCATTTTGCAAGACTTTATCTCTGCATTAAAACATCGTATAGAGATGGGGGTTGGTTTATACATTCACATTGACTTTGGAGCTTCATGATTGGCAGCTGCCAAGCCAGTCCCTAGCAACCAAACAGAGTACCCTAGCAACCATTTTGTAAGACCTACATCTCTGCATCAAAACATCGTATAGAGATGGGGGTTGGCTCTTTTTACTCATGCTAGCAAACATGACTTGCTACATGCTACACATGCTAGCAGAGAATAGCTACATGCTAATATTGATTAGCTAAGTGCTAAATCATGCCAAGAAAATGCTACAAATTTCATAGTAACCATCTGTGACAACTACCAACCACCTATACCAGAACATCCAAGCAACCTCCTAGCAACACCCTAGCAACCACCTAGCAACCACCCAAAACACGCTAGCAACACCCTAGCAACCACCCAGAATACCCTAGCAACCACCTAACAACACCATAGCAACCACCCAGAACACCCTAGCAACCACCCAGAACACCCTAGCAACTGCCTAACAACACCATAGCAACCACCCATAACACCCTAGCAACCACCCAGAATACCCTAGCAACCACCTAGCAACACCCTAGCAACCACTCAGAACACCCTAGCAACCGCTTAGCAACACCATAGCAACCACCCAGAACACCCTAGCAACCACCTAGCAACACCCTAGCAACCACACAGAACACCCTAGCAACCACCTAGCAACACCCTAGCAACCACCTAGCAACCACCCTAGCAACCACCCAGAACACCCTAGCAACCGGGTGGTGAGTTTTGCCACTGCAAGCACCACTTCACATTTTCCTCTGGAAATGTACATTCTAGTTATTATTATTCTTCCACACAAAATTTCTGCACGCTACTCCTCCCGCAGTTTTTATCACAGACCCATGGGTGAGGCGTCAAATCGACCGGCTTATTTAGGAGAGGTGTGCTATGACTTTTATAAGCGATCGGGGGTACGATGTTCACCCCAGGGGCGAAAAACCGGCCAAAAAATCCCATAGACTTAACATTACGACAAATTTTGGCGACTCATAGCTCTGAGCGAGGATTTCGCAGAAACCTGCGATTTACCACATTTGAAGAGGCTGACAGGCTCTTCAAGAAAATACCTCACAATGGGGTAAAAGTTGCACCCCTGGGGGGCAGGAGCTCCCCAAAAATTTTTCCCATTGAAATTTTCTAGTATAGCATTTAACTATTCCAGGAAAAAGTTTGGCGCACTCCTACGTCCACATTTTTTGTCACAGACACTTAAATGAGGCATCAAATCGTGCGGCCTATTGAGGAGAAGTGTCGTATGAATTTTATAAGAGATCAGGGGTACGGTGTTCGCCCCAGGGGCGAACAAATTTCAAAAAAATCCCATAGACTTAACATTGAGACAAACTTTGACGACTCGTAGCTCCGAACGAGGATTTCGGACAAATGTGTGATTTGCCACATTTGAAGAGGCTGGCAGGCTCTTTAAGAACATACCTCACAATGGGGTACAAGTTGCACCCCTGGGGGGCAGGAGCTGCCCAAAGTTTTCCCCATTGACTTACTATGGTGAGGGACGTCCCATCAAATGCATGTGTTTTTCCTACTATGGTAAATTGCATAGGGATTTTGTATTGAACATAGCTCTGGATCACAGTGTCATAGAGACAAGGGGGCGGGCTCATTTTACTCAGACGACCAATCAGTCTCTCAGGATCATTGTGAAGCTATTAAGCCACGCCCCAGCAACCATTTAGAGCACCTTAGCAACAACTCCCATAGACTTCCATTGAAAGAGATCAAATGGATATCTCAGGATATAAGTGTCATAGAAACATGAGGGTGGGCTCGTTTGACTTGGGCCAGCAAACAGCCAATCATGAATCACCTCAAAAATTTCTGGCCATGCCCTAGCAACCATTATCGAGCACCTTAGCAACCAAAATCCAAAGAGGGATATCTTCCATTCTGAATGTCATAGAGGCATGGGAGTTGGTTTATATCATTCATACTGACAAGCAGCCTTTGGAGTTTCATGATTGGCAGCTACCAAGCCACTCCCTAGCAACCAAACAGAGTACCCTAGCAACCATTTTGTAAGACCTACATCTCTGCAACAAAACATCGTATAGAGATGGGGGTTTGCCTTCTGTCAACTAGTGTTTAAATATAATCTCATACACTGTATAATCACACCATAGCAACCATATAGAGTACCCTAGTAACCACCTGAACACATGAATAAGCCATTTCTCCGCTGAATAAGCCATTTCTCATCACACAAACATTGTACAGACATGTTTGGTGTCTCGTATGCAATCATGTACCACACTCTAGCAACCGGGTGGTGAGTTTTGCCACTGCAAGCACCACTTCACATTTTCCTCTGGAAATGTACATTCTAGTTATTCTTCTTCTTCTTCTTATTATTCTGGCCACTTTTTGGTTCGCTACTCCTCCCGCAGATTTTGTCACAGACCCATGGGTGAGGTGTCAAATCGACCGGCTTATTTAGGAGAGGTGTGCTATGACTTTTCTAAGCGATCGGGGGTACGATGGTCGCCTCAGGGGCGAAAAACGGCCAAAAAAAATCCCATAGACTTAACATTACGACAAACTTTGACGAGTCATAGCTCTGAGATCGGATTTCGCAGAAACCTGTGATTTACCACATTTGAAGAGGGTGACAGGCTCTGTAAGAAAATACCTCACAATGGGGTAAAAGTTGCACCCCTTGGGGGCAGGAGCTCCCCAAATTTTTCCCATTGAAAATTTTCTAGTATAGCATTTTACTATTCCAGGAAAAAGTTTGGAGCACTCCTACGTCCACAGTTTTTGTCACAGACCCATGAATGAGGCATCAAATCGTGCGGCCTATTGAGGAGAAGTGTCCTATCACTTTTATCAGAGATCGGGGGTACGGTGTTCGACCCAGGGGCGAACAAATTTCCAAAAAATCCCATAGACTTAACATTGAGACAAACTTTGACGACTCGTAGCTCCAAACAAGGATTTCGGACAAACGTGAGATTTGCCACATTTGAAGAGGCTGGCAGGCTCTTTAAGAACATACCACACAATGGGGTAAAAGTTGCACCCCTGGGGGGCAGGAGCTGCCCAAAGTTTCCCCATTGACTTACTATGGTGAAGGACGTCCCATCAAATGCATGTGTTTTTCCTACTATGGTAAATTGCATAGGGATTTTGTATTGAACATAGCTCTGGATCACAGTGTCATAGAGACAAGGGGGCGGGCTCATTTTACTCAGATGACCAATCAGTCTCTCAGGATCATTGTGAAGCTATTAAGCCACGCCCTAGCAACCATATAGAGCACCTTAGCAACAAGTACCATAGACTTCCATTGAAAGAGATCAAAGGGATATCTCCGGATAGAAGTGTCATAGAAACATGAGGGTGGGCTCGTTTGACTTGGGCCAGCAAACAGCCAATCCTGAATCACCTCAATACTTACTGGCAACGCCCTAGCAACCATTGTAGAGCACCTTAGCAACCAAAATCCAAAGAGGGATATCTTCCATTCTGAATGTCATAGAGGCATGGGAGTTGTATTATATCATTCATACTGACAAGCAGCCTTTGGAGATTCATGATTGGCAGCTGCCAAGCCACTCCCTAGCAACCAAACAGAGTACCCTAGCAACCATTTTGCACAACCTATATCTCTGCATCAAAACATCGTATAGAGATGGGGGTTGGTTTATACATTCACATTGACTTTGGAGCTTCATGATTGGCAGCTGCTAAGCCACTCCCTAGCAACCAAACAGAGTACCCTAGCAACCATTTTGCAAGACTTTATCTCTGCATCAAAACATCGTATAGAGATGGGGGTTGGTTCATACATTCACATTGACTTTGGGGCTTCATGATTGGCAGCTGCTAAGCCACTCCCTAGCAACCAAACAGAGTACCCTAGCAACCATTTTGTAAGACCTACATCTCTGCATCAAAACATCGTATAGAGATGGGGGTTGGCTCTTTTTACTCATGCTAGCAAACATGACTTGCTACATGCTACACATGCTAGCAGAGAATAGCTACATGATAATATTGATTAGCTAAGTGCTAAATCATGCCAAGAAAATGCTACAAATTTCACAGTAACCATCTGTGACAACTACCAACCACCTATACCAGAACATCCAAGCAACCTCCTAGCAGCACCCTAGCAACCACCTAACAACCACCCAGAACACGCTAGCAACACCCTAGCAACCACCCAGAATACCCTAGCAACCGCCCAACAACACCATAGCAACCACCCAGAATACCCTAGCAACTGCCTAACAACACCATAGCAACCACCCATAACACCCTAGCAATCACCCAGAACACCCTAGCAACCACTCAGAACACCCTAGCAACCACCTAGCAACACCATAGCAACCACCCAGAACACCCTAGCAACCGCCTAGCAACACCCTAGCAACCACACAGAACACCCTAGCAACCACCTAGCAACACCCTAGCAACCACCCAGAACACCCTAGCAACCGAGCGAGCTTTTTGCCACTGCAAGCACCACTTCACATTTTCCTCTGGAAATGTACATTCTAGTTCTTATTCTTATTGTTCCGCCGTTTTTTGGTTCGCTACTCCTCCCGCAGATTTTGTCACAGACCCATGGGTGAGACGTCAAATCGACCGGCTTATTTAGGAGAGGTGTGCTATGACTTTTATAAGCGATCGGGGGTACGATGTTCGCCCCAGGGGCGAAAAACGGCCCAAAAAATCCCATAGACTTAACATTACGACAAATTTTGGCGACTCATAGCTCTGAGCGAGAATTTCGCAGAAATGTGTAATTTACCACATTTGAAGAGGCTGACAGGTTCTTTAAGAAAATAC
Source organism: Pimephales promelas (assembly GCF_988280905.1). Classification (NCBI taxonomy): domain Eukaryota; kingdom Metazoa; phylum Chordata; class Actinopteri; order Cypriniformes; family Leuciscidae; genus Pimephales; species Pimephales promelas. Next base: position 34,317,959 of record NC_142770.1, read on the forward strand.
CTCACAATGGGGTAAAAGTTGCACCCCTGGGGGGCAGGAGCTCCCCAAATTTTTCCCATTGAAAATTTTCTAGTATAGCATTTTACTATTCCAGGAAAAAGTTTGGAGCACTCCTACGTCCACAGTTTTTGTCACAGACCCATGAATGAGGCATCAAATCGTGCGGCCTATTGAGGAGAAGTGTCATATCACTTTTATCAGAGATCGGGGGTACGGTGTTCGACCCAGGGGCGAACAAATTTCCAAAAAATCCCATAGACTTAACATTGAGACAAACTTTGACGACTCGTAGCTCCAAACAAGGATATCGGACAAATGTGAGATTTTCCACATTTAAAGAGGCTGGCAGGCTCTTTAAGAACATACCACACAATGGGGTAAAAGTTGCACCCCTGGGGGGCAGGAGCTGCCCAAAGTTTCCCCATTGACTTACTATGGTGAGGGACGTCCCATCAAATGCATGTGTTTTTCCTACTATGGTAAATTGCATAGGGATTTTGTATTGAACATAGCTCTGGATCAGAGTGTCATAGAGACAAGGGGGCGGGCTCATTTTACTCAGATGACCAATCAGTCTCTCAGGATCATTGTGAAGCTATTAAGCCACGCCCTAGCAACCATTTAGAGCACCTTAGCAACAACTCCCATAGACTTCCATTGAAAGAGATCAAATGGATATCTCAGGATATAAGTGTCATAGAAACATGAGGGTGGGCTCGTTTGACTTGGGCCAGCAAACAGCCAATCCTGAATCACCTCAACACTTACTGGCAACGCCCTAGCAACCATTGTAGAGCACCTTAGCAACCAAAATCCAAAGAGGGATATCATCCATTCTGAATGTCATAGAGGCATGGGAGTTGGTTTATATCATTCATACTGACAAGCAGCCTTTGGAGTTTCATGATTGGCAGCTACCAAGCCACTCCCTAGCAACCAAACAGAGTACCCTAGCAACCATTTTGCAAGACTTTATCTCTGCATCAAAACATCGTATAGAGATGGGGGTTGGTTTATACATTCACATTGACTTTGGAGCTTCATGATTGGCAGCTGCCAAGCCACTCCCTAGCAACCAAACAGAGTACCCTAGCAACCATTTTGTAAGACCTACATCTCTGCATCAAAACATCGTATAGAGATGGGGGTTGGCTCTTTTTACTCATGCTAGCAAACATGACTTGCTACATGCTACACATGCTAGCAGAGAATAGCTACATGCTAATATTGATTAACTAAGTGCTAAATCATGCCAAGAAAATGCTACAAGCTTCATAGTAACCATCTGTGACAACTACCAACCTCCTAGCAACAACCTAGCAACCACCCAGAACACGCTAGCAACACCCTAGCAACCACCCAGAATACCCTAGCAAACCACCTAACAACACCATAGCAACCACCCAGAACACCCTAGCAACCACCCAGAATACCCTAGCAACCGCCCATCAACACCATAGCAACCACCCATAACACCCTAGCAACCACCCAGAACACCCTAGCAACCACCTAGCAACACCCTAGCAACCACTCAGAACACCCTAGCAACTGCCTAGCAACACCCTAGCAACCACTCAGAACACCCTAGCAACCGCCTAGCAACACCCTAGCAACCACCCAAAACACCCTAGCAACCACCTAGCAACACCCTAGCAACCACCCAGAACACCCTAGCAACCACCTAGCAACACCCTAGCAACCACCTAGCAACACCCTAGCAACCAGGTGGTGAGTTTTGCCACTGCAAGCACCACTTCACATTTTCCTCTGGAAATGTACATTCTAGTTAGTGGTGCTTGCTGAAAGCAAGGCAACACTATTACTATTGTGTTTTTTGAGTCGGCCCAAAAGTTTGGCACGCTACTCCTCCCGCAGTTTTTGTCACACACCCATGAATGAGGTCTCAAATCGTGCGGAATATTCGGGAATGGTGTGCTATGACTTTTCTAAGCGATCGGGGGTACGATGTTCGCCCGAAGGGCGAACAAATTTCCCAAAAATCCCATAGACTTAACATTGCGACAAACTTTGACGAATCATAGCTCCGAGCGAGGATTTCACAGAAGCCTGCGATTTACCACATTTGAAGAGGCTGACAGGCTCTGTAAGAGCATACCTCACAATGGGGTAAAAGTTGCACCCCTGGGGAGCAGGAGCTGCCCAAATTTTCCCCATTGACCCCCATGTTATTTATTAGTGGTGCTTGCTGAAAGCAAGGCAACACTATTACTATTGTGTTTTTTGAGTCGGCCCAAAAGTTTGGCACGCTACTCCTCCCGCAGTTTTTGTCACACACCCATGAATGAGGTCTCAAAACGTGCGGAATATTCGGGAATGGTGTGCTATGACTTTTCTAAGCGATCGGGGGTACGATGTTCGCCCGAAGGGCGAACAAATTTCCCAAAAATCCCATAGACTTAACATTGCGACAAACTTTGACGACTCATAGCTCCGAGCGAGGATTTCACAGAAGCCTGCGATTTACCACATTTGAAGAGGCTGACAGGCTCTGTAAGAACATACCTCACAATGGGGTAAAAGTTGCACCCCTGGGGGGCAGGAGCTGCCCAAATTTTCCCCCATTGACCCCAATGTTATTTAAAATTTCTAGTATAGCATTATACTATTCCAGGAAAAAGTTTGGCGCACTCCTACGTCCACAGTTTTTGTCACAGACCCATACATGAGGCATCAAATCGTGCGGCCTATTGAAGAGAAGTGTCCTATCACTTTTATCAGAGATCGGGGGTACGGTGTTCGACCCAGGGGCGAACAAATATCCAAAAAATCCCATAGACTTAACATTGAGACAAACTTTGACAACTCATAGCTCCGAACAACGATTTCGGAAAAACGTGTGATTTGCCACATTTGAAGAGGCTGGCAGCCTCTGTAAGAACATACCTCACAATGGGGTAAAAGTTGCACCCCTGGGGGGCAGGAGCTACCCAAAATTTTCCCCATTGACTTACTATGGTGAAGGACGTCCCATCAAATGCATGTGTTTTTCCTACTATGGTAAATTGCATAGGGATTTTGTATTGAACATAGCTCTGGATCATAGTGTCATAGAGACAAGGGGGCGGGCTCATTTTACTCAGACGACCAATCAGTCTCTCAGGATCATTGTGAAGCTATCAAGCCACGCCCTAGCAACCATATAGAGCACCTTAGCAACAACTCCCATAGACTTCCATTGAAAGAGATCAAAGGGATATCTCCGGATAGAAGTGTCATAGAAACACAAGGGTGGTCTCGTTTGACTCGGGGTAGCAAACAGCCAATCATGAATCACCTCAACAATTTCTGGACACACCCTAGCAACCATTATCGAGCACCTTAGCAACCAAATTTTAAAGAGGGATATCTTCCATTCTGAATGTCATACAGGCTTGGGAGTTGTATTATATCAATTATACTGACAAGCAGCCTTTGGAGATTCATGATTGGCAGCTGCCAAGCCACTCCCTAGCAACCAAAAAGAGTACCCTAGCAACCATTTTGCAAGGCCTACATCTCTGCATCAGAACATCGTATAGAGATGGGGGTTGGTTTATACATTCACATTGACTTTGGAGCTTCATGATTGGAAGCTGCCAAGCCACTCCCTAGCAACCAAACAGAGTACCCTAGCAACCATTTTGTAACAGCTATATCTCAGCATCAGAACATTGTATCACGATGGGGGTTGGGTCTTTTGACTCATGCTAGCACATAGAACTTTCAAAATGCTAAACATGCTAGCTGTGAATAGCTACATGCTAATATTGATTAGCTAAGTGCTAAATCATGCCATGAACAATATAAAAACTCTATAATAACCATATGTGAACACTACCAACCACCTAGTAATACCATAGCAACTACCCAGAATACCCTAGCAACAACCTAACAACACCATAGCAACCACCCAGAACACCCTAGCAACCGCATAGCAACACCCTAGCAACCACCTAGAAACTATCCAGAACACCTTAGCAACACCCTAGCAACCACCCCAAACACCATAGCAACCACCTAGCAACACCTTAGCAACCACCCAGAACACCCTAGCAACCACCTAGCAACACCATAGCAACCACCGAGCAACACCCTAGCAACCGCCTAGCAACCATCCAGAACACCTTAGCAACACCCTAGCAACCACCCAGAACACCCTAGCAACCACCTTGCAATACCCTAGCAACCACCTAGCAACACCCTAGCAACCACCCAGAACACCCTAGCAACCGCCTAGCAACACCCTAGCAACCACCTAGCAACACCTTAGCAACCACCGAGCAACACCCTAGCAACTGCCTAGCAACCTTCCAGAACACCTTAGAAACACCCTAGCAACCACCTAGCAACCATCCAGAACACCCTAACAACCGCCTAGCAACAACCTAGCAACACCCTAGCAACCACCCAGAACACCCTAGCAACACCCTAGCAACACCTTAGCAACCACCGAGCAACACCCTAGCAACCGCCTAGCAACCTTCCAGAACACCTTAGCAACACCCTAGCAACCACCTAGCAACCACCCAGAACACCCTAGCAACCGCCTAGCAACACCCTAGCAACCACCCAGAACACCCTAGCAACCACCTAGCAACACCTTAGCAACCACCCAGAACACCTTGGCAACCACCCATAATACCCTAGCAACACCCTAGCAACCACCTAGCAACACCCTAGAAACCACCTAGCAACCACCCTAGCAACCACCCATAACACCCTAGCAACCGGGTGGTGAGTTTTGCCACTGCAAGCACCACTTCACATTTTCCTCTGGAAATGTACATTCTAGTTATTCTTCTTCTTCTTATTATTATTCTGGCCACTTTTTGGTTCGCTACTCCTCCCGCAGATTTTGTCACAGACCCATGGGTGAGGTGTCAAATCGACCGGCTCATTTAGGAGAGGTGTGCTATGACTTTTCTAAGCGATCGGGGGTACGATGGTCGCCTCAGGGCCGAAAAACGGCCAAAAAAAATCCCATAGACTTAACATTACGACAAACTTTGACGAGTCATAGCTCTGAGCGAGGATTTCGCAGAAACCTGTGATTTACCACATTTGAAGAGGGTGACAGGTTCTTTAAGAAAATACCTCACAATGGGGTAAAAGTTGCACCCCTTGGGGGCAGGAGCTCCCCAAATTTTTCCCATTGAAAAATTTCTAGTATAGCATTTTACTATTCCAGGAAAAAGTTTGGAGCACTCCTACGTCCACAGTTTTTGTCACAGACCCATGAATGAGGCATCAAATCGTGCGGCCTATTGAAGAGAAGTGTCCTGTCACTTTTATCAGAGATCGGGGGTACGGTGTTCGACCCAGGGGCGAACAAATTTCCAAAAAATCCCATAGACTTAACATTGAGACAAACTTTGACGACTCGTAGCTCCAAACAAGGATTTCGGACAAATGTGAGATTTTCCACATTTAAAGAGGCTGGCAGGCTCTTTAAGAACATACCACACAATGGGGTAAAAGTTGCACCCCTGGGGGGCAGGAGCTTCCCAAAGTTTCCCCATTGACTTACTATGGTGAAGGACGTCCCATCAAATGCATGTGTTTTTCCTACTATGGTAAATTGCATAGGGATTTTGTATTGAACATAGCTCTGGATCACAGTGTCATAGAGACAAGGGGGCGGGCTCATTTTACTCAGACGACCAATCAGTCTCTCAGGATCATTATGAAGCTATTAAGCCACGCCCTAGCAACCATTTAGAGCACATTAGCAACAACTCCCATAGACTTCCATTGAAATAGATCAAAGGGATATCTCAGGATATAAGTGTCATAGAAACATGAGGGTGGGCTCGTTTGACTTGGGCCAGCAAACAGCCAATCCTGAATCACCTCAACACTTACTGGCAATGCCCTAGCAACCATTGTAGAGCACCTTAGCAACCAAAATCCAAAGAGGGATATCTTCCATTCTGAATGTCATAGAGGCATGGGAGTTGGTTTATATCATTCATACTGACAAGCATCCTGTGGAGTTTCATGATTGGCAGCTGCCAAGCCACTCCCTAGCAACCAAACAGAGTACCCTAGCAACCATTTTGCACAACCTATATCTCTGCATCAAAACATCGTATAGAGATGGGGGTTGGTTTATACATTCACATTGACTTTGGAGCTTCATGATTGGCAGCTGCTAAGCCACTCCCTAGCAACCAAACAGAGTACCCTAGCAACCATTTTGCAAGACTTTATCTCTGCATCAAAACATCGTATAGAGATGGGGGTTGGTTCATACATTCACATTGACTTTGGGGCTTCATGATTGGCAGCTGCTAAGCCACTCCCTAGCAACCAAACAGAGTACCCTAGCAACCATTTTGTAAGACCTACATCTCTGCATCAAAACATCGTATAGAGATGGGGGTTGGCTCTTTTTACTCATGCTAGCAAACATGACTTGCTACATGCTACACATGCTAGCAGAGAATAGCTACATGCTAATATTGATTAGCTAAGTGCTAAATCATGCCAAGAAAATGCTACAAACTTCATAGTAACCATCTGTGACAACTACCAACCTCCTAGCAACAACCTAGCAACCACCCAGAACACGCTAGCAACACCCTAGCAACCACCCAGAATACCCTAGCAACCGCCTAACAACACCATAGCAACCACCCAGAACACCCTAGCAACCACCAAGAACACCCTAGCAACCACCCAGAATACCCTAGCAACCGCCCATCAACACCATAGCAACCACCCATAACACCCTAGCAACCACCCATAACACCCTAGCAACCACCTAGCAACACCCTAGCAATTACTCAGAACACCCTAGCAACTGCCTAGCAACACCCTAGCAACCACCCAGAACACCCTAGCAACCGCCTAGCAACACCCTAGCAACCACCCAAAACACCCTAGCAACCACCTAGCAACACCCTAGCAACCACCCAGAACACCCTAGCAACCACCTAGCAACACCCTAGCAACCACCCAGAATACCCTAGCAACCACATAGCAACCACCTAGCAACACCCAGAACAACTTAGCAACCAACAATAATACCCTAGCAACCGCCTAGCAACCACCCAGAACACCATAGCAACCAGCCATAACACCCTAGCAACCGGGTGGTGAGTTTTGCCACTGCAAGCACCACTTCACATTTTCCTCTGGAAATGTACATTCTAGTTATTATTCTTCTTCTTATTTTTCTTACCCAAAATTTTCTGACTGCTACTCCTCCTAGAGCTTTAACTCTACAAACTCCAAACTCGGGTCAGACCTTCAGACTGTTCTGACTCGAGTTGCTATATCTTTTTAGACTGATTCGACTTTCAGATTTCTTAAAAATTAATATTAAAAATCATAAAAATCCCATTGACTTTCATTGCAGCATGGTCAAATTGAGCCAAGACTACGGTGGCCCAATAGCGTACAGCAAAAACTCAAATCTAAATTCCCTGAAGCCCTAGACTCAATTAAACTACCATTCTATATGTACTAATGAACTTATCTATCTATCTATCTATCTATCTATCTATCTATCTATCTATCTATCTATCTATCTATCTATCTATCTATCTATCTATCTATCTATCTATCTTTCCTTCTACCTAATCTTTCTTTCTTTCTTTCTAACTAATCTATCCATCTTTCTTTCTAACAAATCTATCCATCTTTCTTTCTAACTAATCTATCCATCTTTCTTTCTAACAAATCTATCCATCTTTCTTTCTACCTAAATAATCTATCCATCTTTCTTTCTAACAAATCTATCCATCTTTCTTTCTAACTAATCTATTCATCTTTCTTTCTAACTAATCTATCCATCTTTCTTTCTAACTAATCTATTCATCTTTCTTTCTACTTAACAAATCTATCCATCTTTCTTTCTACCTAAATAATCTATCCATCTTTCTTTCTAACAAATCTATCCATCTTTCTTTCTAACTAATCTATCCTTCTTTCTTTCTAACTAATCTATCCATCTTTCTTTCTAACAAATCTATCCATCTTTCTTTCTAACTAATCTATCCTTCTTTCTTTCTAACTAATCTATCCATCTTTCTTTCTACTTAACTAATCTATCCATCTTTCTTTCTAACAAATCTATCCATCTTTCTTTCTAACTAATCTATCCATCTTTCTTTCTACTTAACTAATCTATCCATCTTTCTTTCTAACAAATCTATCCATCTTTCTTTCTAACAAATCTATCCATCTTTCTTTCTAACAAATCTATCCATCTTTCTTTCTAACAAATCTATCCATCTTTCTTTCTAACTAATCTATCCATCTTTCTTTCTACTTAACTAATCTATCCATCTTTCTTTCTAACAAATCTATCCATCTTTCTTTCTACTTAACTAATCTATCCATCTTTCTTTCTAACTAATCTATCCATCTTTCTTTCTACTTAACTAATCTATCCATCTTTCTTTCTAACAAATCTATCCATCTTTCTTTCTAACAAATCTATCCATCTTTCTTTCTAACTAATCTATCCATCTTTCTTTCTAACAAATCTATCCATCTTTCTTTCTAACAAATCTATCCATCTTTCTTTCTACCTAACTAATCTATCCATCTTTCTTTCTAACTAATCTATCCATCTTTCTTTCTAACTAATCTATCCATCTTTCTTTCTACTTAACTAATCTATCCATCTTTCTTTCTAACAAATCTATCCATCTTTCTTTCTAACAAATCTATCCATCTTTCTTTCTACCAAACAAATCTATCCATCTTTCTTTCTAACTAATCTATCCATCTTTCTTTCTAACAAATCTATCCATCTTTCTTTCTAACTAATCTATCCATCTTTCTTTCTAACTAATCTATCCATCTTTCTTTCTACTTAACTAATCTATCCATCTTTCTTTCTAACAAACTAATCTATCCATCTTTCTTTCTAACAAATCTATCGTTCTTTCTTTCTTTCTAGCAAATCTATCCATCTTTCTTTCTAACTAATCTATCCATCTTTCTTTCTAACTAACTAATCTATCCATCTTTCTTTCTAACTAAGCTATCCATCTTCTATCTAGCATGATGCTAGCTACATGCTAATCATGCTACCTTCTTGTTAAAAACATGCTAGCATGATGCTAGCAACATGCTAATCATGTTATTATGATGCTAGCTACATGCTAATCATGCTAGCATGATGCTAGCTACATGCTAATCATGCTAGCTTCTTGCTAAAAACATGCTAGCATGATGCTAGCAACATGCTAATCATGTTATTATGATGCTAGCTACATGCTAATCATGCTAGCATGATGCTAGCCACATGCTAATCATGTTATTATGATGCTAGCTACATGCTAATCATGCTAGCATGATGCTAGCTACATGCTAATCATGCTAGCTTCTTGCTAAAAACATGCTAGCATGATGCTAGCAACATGCTAATCATGCTAGCATGATGCTAGCCACATGCTAATCATGCTAGCTTCTTGCTAAAAACATGCTAGCATGATGCTAGCAACATGCTAATCATGTTATTATGATGCTAGCTACATGCTAGTCATGCTAGCTTCTTGCTAAAAACATGTTAGCATGATGCTAGCAACATGCTAATCATGCTAGCATGATGCTAACTACATGCTAATCATGCTAGCTTCTTGCTAAAAACATGCTAATCATGCTAGCATGATGCTAGCTACATGCTAATCATGCTAGCTTCTTGCTAAAAACATGTTAGCATGATGCTAGCAACATGCTAATCATGCTTGCATGATGCTAGCTACATGCTAATCATGCTAGCATGATGCTAGCTACATGCTAATCATGCTAGCTTCTTGCTAAAAACATGTTAGCATGATGCTAGCAACATGCTAATCATGCTAGCATGATGCTAACTACATGCTAATCATGCTAGCATGATGCTAGCTACATGCTAATCATGCTAGCTTCTTGCTAAAAACATGCTAATCATGCTAGCATGATGCTAGCTACATGCTAATCATGCTAGCTTCTTGCTAAAAACATGTTAGCATGATGCTAGCAACATGCTAATCATGCTTGCATGATGCTAGCTACATGCTAATCATGCTAGCATGATGCTAGCTACATGCTAATCATGCTAGCTTCTTGCTAAAAACATGTTAGCATGATGCTAGCAACATGCTAATCATGTTATTATGATGCTAGCTACATGTTAATCATGCTAGCATGATGCTAGCTACATGCTAATCATGCTAGCATGATGCTAGCTACATGCTAATCATGCTAGCATGATGCTAGCTACATGCTAATCATGCTAGCTTGATGCTAGCTACATGCTAATCATGTTAGCTTCTTTCTAGCAACATGCTAATCATGTTAGCTTCTTTCTAGCAACATGCTAATCATGCTAGCATGATGCTAGCTACATGCTAATCATGCTAGCTTCTTGCTAAAAACATGCTAGCATGATGCTAGCAACATGCTAATCATGCTAGCATGATGCTAGCTACATGCTAATCATGCTAGCTTCTTGCTAAAAACATGCTAGCATGATGCTAGCTACATGCTAATCATGCTAGCTTCTTGCTAAAAACATCTATCTATCTATCTATCTTTCTTTCTAACTAATCTATCTTTCTAACTAATCTATCCATCTTTCTTTCTTTCTTTCTTTCTTTCTTTCTTTCTTTCTTTCTTTCTTTCTAATTCCATCTTTAAAACTTCATTCAAACTTCAAGATTCTTCAAACGCTCTGGTCCGGCTTTCTCAAGCCAACTTAAAGTTTGTGTCATCAAACTTTTTTTTCTAGTTTATTTATTGTTCTGTTTAATACCTCTGCAAATCAATGCATTTTATGTTAATGTATTTTGTTTAGTTTTCATAATGCTTTACTGATGTAGTGCATTAAAGTTTATCTTTCAAAGAGTGTTTGTGTGTTTTGTAGAAATATTTTTTTACTGGGTTTTGTTGAATTCAAATGTTTAAATGTATTTTTAATACATTAAAATATATTATTTTTATATTAAATGGTTTTTGGAAAAATATATTTTTAATATGTTAATAGTGGGTCCTATAGTGTTCTACTAATACATTATTAATAAGCTGAAATTATATTTAAAATATACTCAGAACGCATTAATGTGAAGCTAAAAATATACTAATGCTGTATTTCTAAAGTCTATTTAAAGTGTATTAAAATACACTTTAAATAAGTGCTATTATATTACATTAAATGTACTTAAAATGGTTCCATTTTAGCACAATTTAGTATAATAAAATATATTACTATTACCTTAAAATTGAACTTAAATACATATTAAAGTACACTTAATATACTTGAAGTTGTTTCAATTTAGCACATTTAATACATATTTAATACGGTATACTTAAAATACATTAAGTATATCAAAATAAGTACAATTTAAATATATTTCCTTTTCACCTGGGGTGGATTACTGATAAGCGCGAGTCTGGAGAAGCAGGTGTTTATTTATTAATTCTCAGTGTTGAGAAACGTAACCTGCATGTGTTGCGTTATTTTGTTAATAATAACTAACACAACAAACACTGACGCGTGCACACAGAGAGATTATTGTAAATGTAATGTCGTTGTTGTTTTTTTTACTATTTTCTACGGTCTTATTAATTTTAGACTAGCTGATCAGCTCATATAATGCATGACCCCCCCCCCCCCCCCAGTGTTGCCAACTATTTCCAAAGGAAAGTAGCTAATGCCTTCCCTAAATGTCGCTAGATGAAGTAATACGTCAATTAGCTTATTCATGACTTCATCACGTCATTCTTGTGTTCTGACTAATGTTTTCTCTCTAAATTCATGCTCACATACTATATTTTAATATAATATAAAATAGACGAATGTCCAATAAAGATGTTCTCCTTTCCTATATTTTTTTTTGTCAGACAATAGAACGGGTAGCAATAATATAGTGAGTGCCTACATTTTTTATATGTGTAAATGATCTGAATTAAGAGTTCGGGAACTGGATGAACTAAAGCTCTGTGATAGCGAGTATTACAAGTAATAAGCACAAAATTAAAATGGTCAAACTAAATTCTTTAAATCTAAAACAAAAGCGCAGCAGATAAGTGATGCGTCAGTGAGAAACACTGCTGATTCCCGTCTGTCGGCGGCCGTGCGCTCAACAGAAGAATGAGCCGCTGCTCCTCTCATCATTCACTGAACAGGGGAGACGCAGCAAGAGAGAGAGAGAGAGAGACAGGGCAGGGAGAAAGCAAGAGCTCGCGCTCGCACCGCTGACAACATCTGGAGGAGACTGAGCTTTGACCAAAGAGGACCTAGATTTGGCACTAGTCACTTTTTAATGTCACTAAAGGGTCTGAAAAGTCGCTAAAAATAGCAACAAAGGCGCTAAGTTGGCAACACTGATTCAGTCTCACGCCGCTTCCACTGGTCCACTTAAAAGGGATATAGCGACTGTAACGTCACAAGCTGGAGTGTCTTTGAGAGCCACCAGAGAAAAACAATGTCGATAGTTTGGTGAATCGATTTTTTTTTTCTCCCAGCCCTAACACACACGCACACACACACACACACACACACATTCCTTAAAATGCTTACAAATACATTATTAACCATGCTTTTATTTTATCTATTTTCTATGCAAAGCTCTATGAATTGCTATAGTGTGATTTAGGGTTGGGAATCGTGAGAAATTGTCCGGTTCCGGTTCCGATTCCCATTCAATTAAAATATTAGTAAGAGAAAATTCCACAATCCTTTTTGTGTTTGTTTCTTATAGTACTTGACAAATTAGTTTAACAGACTGGTAATGTAAACAAACTCAAAATATTATTAAGCAATCTTTGCAAAAAAAAAAAAAATTATATATATATATATGAAGAGCTCTTTTCCAAAACACGATAAACGCCATTTTTTTTAAAAATGAGTTTGTCGTGTCATTCTGCTGTGGACAGAACCCTTTCACTGCTCCATCAACGTTTCATGCCAAATCGCTATATTTCCTTGTTTAAAATGTACTGCAAGATACAGTTTCTTTCCAAGCCGCGATAAGCGCCAGCCCTGTTTTTAGCCTAAACACGATAAATCCTCAAATTCAATGAGCGCTCCACGCAATCCAGCAAGGCGGCACTCTGAAAAGAGGTTTATTATGTTCATTCATTCCTCAAAATGAGTCCTAGTTTTCTAGTCGACTAGTAGTAGATCATTTAAGCCATTTGTATTATCAGTAATCACATATATTGATTTAATTAAATGGGAGAGAAACCATATGAGCGTTTTTAATTGCCTATTCCGCATTTCAACGTATGCATAAAGCTTGCCACAAAGAACCGGCAAAAGTAATGATTATCCATGAAACGTTTGAATTGTTTATTAATAAACTAGTGTTTTCTGTCAGTGTCAGCAGCAAAGAAAAAGTTGATGATGCTTACTCGCCATCTTCGCAGTGAACGCGCATAGGCCTATAGAAACGCATACTTCGAATTAGCCTACATACGCAGAGAGTTGCCAATTTATTTTAGTTTTTAATTATTTTGTTTAAAAGTAGATATTTAAAGCTTTCTGTAGCTTAGTTCTCAGGCCTGTGTGAGGCAAGCATCGCGGTGTTTCGGTTCATATTATGAGACGCGCTCCGGTTCACCTGCGCGCCTCTGTGTCCTGATTATATTGTCTGATATTTACTTCTAATGTATTAATCCAGTCAATTTGTCGATGAAACATTTATTAAAATGAAGATAAAATTTATATGAAACGAAATTTACAAGCTTTCTACAAAACAAAACTTAATAAGTGGTCAAAATCACGCACTCCAAATATTTTCCGATATTGGGCAGCTTTTGAATTTTGATCCTATCTTACTCATCTCATGCGGTTCCCTTTTCATAGCCTACTCAACATAGATGAAATAATAAAAATAAGTAATGTAATATTATTAAAAACAAATGTGAAACGTATATTTTATGTTTATTTTGTTTTTTGTTTTTTTTAACTTAGCCTATATTTAAGCGTCATGCTGCTCCGCTTTGCTCACATGTTATGTAGCCTGTGTGTGTGTGCATGTGCTGGTGGGGTGCCCATCCCTTTTTTGAATATCGTTATCATATATTGATCATTTTTAATAATTCGTTTTTTTCATGCATATGTTGAAATTGGTACTATTTGTTTGAGGTTTGACTCTTTACTAAAAATGACTTTACTAAAAATGATACAAAAAATGGATGGATTTATAGCGTTTTGGAAAAAAATAAAATTAACTTTTAAATTATCATTAACAATATTGTTGTTTGATTTAATAATTATTGTTCAAAATGTTCAGACTGAACCAATAAAACATTTAAACAGGATAATTTGAATATTCACAAAATGTGTGGGTCTAGGTAAAAAAATGTAGTTTTCCTGAAAACTATTGAAATGGATTTATAGCGTTTTGGAAAAGAGCTCTTCATATATATATATATATATATATATATAGGGTATATATATAAAGGAAAAATTCTGCATTCTCTATAATAATTTAGACCTCTCCTTTATTGTATCTCCAACAGTGAAGAATACCCTCTCAGAAGGAGTAGAATATGCTTTAACACACATATGTGTGTAGAACAGATTATTTTTTTAAACGGTTTGAATGATTGATTCATTAAGACTTTACTTATTTCATTACTGGATAAATCGGCGCTCTAGCAGTTAATAAACAGAAATGCGTCTTGCGGAAGAACATTGTTGCCGGAGCTACTTCTCTCTGTTTATGTCCATGACGAGTCACGCAGGCATTGGACTACTCCGCAGCAGCTGCGATCCGCCGGCCAGTCTAAAGAAGTCCGAGTATTAACGCTTATTACAGGCTTTACGTAGTGACTCAAGATAAGACAAAAACACGGTTTGAAAAAAAAAAACATTATGATGCACTCGCTCATTGTATATATTTTGTAAAATCTGAACACAAAAAATATACAGACTGCATCTGACCACTACCGTCAATGTTTACTCAAACTATAATCTCACTAATTCTGTAACGGAAATCATTTGAATATGTGAAACAAATAAATATTGAGACTGTGTGATAAAGCAGTTTCATATCGACAACTGCTCTCTCTCTCTCAGCGCAAACAGATTTGAATGTATTGAGTGACTCGGCGGTCGGCGCGCGCAGCGTGCGTGTGTCTGTGTGTGACAAATGCAGCGCGTGTGAGAGCAAATCGCAACTTCAGTGGTGAAGTTTTTGTCATTTAGGAATAAGACGGCGTCTTCTACTCCCAGCACTTCGCCCACATGATGATATCGCATCGGCATCAGAACCGTTTTCGGAACCGAAACTTAGGAATTTTCCACGGTTCCGGTATTTTTTCAAAAACACAACCGGTTCTGGAAAAGAACCGGTTCTCGGTTCCCAACCCTAGTGTGATTATTATAATTCATTTGTATGGGAAACTTTTGAACTGCCATAGTGTATGAAATGTGCTGTAAAAAATAAACTTGCCTTGCCTATGTTATTTATAGTTTAAGTGTTGTGTTTATCTCTGGATATAGGCTTAATGTGTGTCATTGTTCTCTACAGGTTGAGGTATTGTGGAGTCACAGATGAAGGTTGTGTTGCTCTGGCTTCAGTTCTGAGATCAAACCCCTCACACCTGAGACATCTGAATCTGATACATAATAAACTAGGAGACTCAGGAGTGAAGCAGCTTTCTGATCTACTGGCGAATCCTCACTGTAAACTGGAGACACTGAGGTAAGATCATACATGACTCTCACATTAAACATTAAAGTATAATCAAATGGAATAAAATTCAGGGAAATAACTATTATTACATTAATTACAAGCAAAGCTATTGAAACAACCTTATTAAATTCATGAAATTAATTTAAGGTCTGTTCATATGATGACGTCTGTTCATATGATGTAAGAGGATTAATATGTATAAAGCCTTTGCTGTGTTTCTCCTGCACTGTGAGTTCATGTGTTTGATCTGTAAATGCTTGAACACATGAGCTGCTCCTCATTAAGCTGAAACTGCAGGACTGATAGTCACACTGAAAAACACACTCTGACATCATGACATACATTTAACACCCTTTACTTTAAACACACTCAATCTCAGCACAGTCAGGATTAACAGTCCATTCACTTTAATTTCAGGAGGAAACTGGATACTGTGGAGATTTTTCTCCAGGTTTAAAATCTACATCATGTCAAAGTCACAGATTATGACATGGAGAAACACTATAGTCCATCGATGACACGTCAGTGTGTGTGTTATTAATGAGACTGTGTGTTCTTATCCTATGAGAAGACATTCCTCTTGTTCATGACAGCACATGGTGTTTTTCTGTGACAGACGCTTCAAACTGTAAAATCCCGCAGTAGTTTAGAGAGGCGTTCATGGGTCGCAAGTGTGTGTGTGTGTGTGTCCATGGTGTAAGAGCTGAGGTGTGTCAGGCTTCCCCCGTGATGTGTCAGGCCGAGACTCGCTGCGGGCGTTTGGTTGGCCCGAAACTACCGACACAATCAAACTGTGTGTGTGTGTAACAAGCGTTTTTCTGAGGAGAGCTACGAGAGCTCTCCATCTTTATTGTCAGTGTCCTGAAGAAACGGAGATTTGTGATCTATGCTACCGGTTTTATGACATTTGTATGAGAAAATATCAAATATATGCATTTATAACATTTATACTGTTAAAGGGAAAATACAGATTGTGTTCAATGATTTGATAGGAGTAGAACTGTCAGCTGTAAAATCCTCTAGTTTTCCTCAGTCACACACACACATTTAAGAGGACTTTTCAGAACGATTGTGAGGAAGACTTGAGCTGAAAGAGGGGTTTTCATGACTCTTTATTGTTCATTACATTCACCTCTTTTACAGTTTTTACAGTGACAAATAAAGTGTGTTGGTTATGTTGTAGGCAGGGGCGGAGTGGGACCAAAAAATCTACCGGGAAATTTCGTAGACCAACGGCCCTCGTCGCCGGTACGATTTTAATAGCCGATAGCATTTACAGTTTTACTGATTTAAAAGGAACTTTGTTGTACTAGTATGCTGGAGTAAAGTTCATAAATGATCGTTCTTTCCCATAGTAATTTCTAAAACTATGTTGGGAGGACTCTGTGCCTCTAGGGAAAATTTTGGACATTTTAAGGTTAAATGCATCAATCTCGTGCTATCTGAGAGATCGAAATTAAGAGCTTCAACCCATGAACTGCCCATTGAACAAAGAAAAAACATTAATTTGTACCAGGACAATAAAGAGAGCTCAAACATCTTTTTATTTATGACTCTCAGTCTGTATTACATTATCAATGGTGTTTTAGGATGCCAAACAATTATTATAATAATGTAATAATGATTTATAATTATTCCTATGACGTACTGTAAAATCCATTCATAGCCTTTAAATGTAGTACTATGTAAATGAAAATTAGTACTTCAAAAGTATATTTTAACCTACATTACACTATAATATAGGAAAATTAAAATACTTTTGTCCTAATTCCTTCACTTGCAAGAAATAAACCCTTGAGCTTTTATTTAGGAGAAAACCAGCTGACCAGATGATCGCGTGAGCAAAGTAATCACGCAGCACAAACTTGATGCTATTCTAATGCCAGTTATTATAATGGCGCAACGCCATATCATGGTTTCAACTTTAGTTCGTTGGCAAAATATAAAGCTAGAGACCTTAATGTTAGGTTTTACATTTTACATCTTTACATATCTGTGTTGGGAAAAGGGAGAAGAGAGAGTTCAGCAAGGCGGATTCGAACTCGCGTTCAGCGCATCAAGAAGCTGCATTCAAGTACTTCACGCCTTACGACCTATGCCACTGAGGCTGTTTCAAGACGGGTGTCGTTTTGCTTAAAAGACAGGCACTTAGTGCAAATATATGCTCTGTACAAAAAATGTAAAAAAAAATAAATAAAAAAATGTTTTCTTCCCTTAGCTTGGGCCATGGCGAACTTCCAATAAATACATTTTATCAGACCGGGCCAGCCCTCGCGGCCTCGAAACACTACCGGCCCACCGGGAAATCTACCGAATCTCCCGATTGCCACTCCGCTACTGGTTGTAGGCACTGAAACAGTCCAGTATATAGTCACACTCATGTTTCTGTTGAAATAAAGAGATTTCTGTTTCACACACTCCGCCACTGTTCACACTGTGTGACTATGTAGTTCATGCAGAGATATTTGTATGGGCCTATATATTATTATATGACAGACCTAATGTGATTAGTTTTTACAAATACATTAACCACACACACACACACGCACGCGCGCGTGCGCGCACACACACACACACACACACACACATGTTGGGTTTCTATGTTTTATGAGGGCTTTGCTTAGAAATAATGATTTTTAAACTGTATATTAAATCCCCTAATACTAACTGATGTAATTTAACAAAGTGAACTGATGAGTATTTGTATATATTTCATATTGACAGCATTATGTTATTTATAGTTTAAGTGTTGTGTTTATCTCTGGATATAGGCTTAATGTGTGTCATTGTTCTCTACAGGTTGTGTGGTTGTGGAGTCACAGATGAAGGTTGTGTTGCTCTGGCTTCAGCTCTGAGATCAAACCCCTCACACCTGAGAGATCTGGATCTGTCATATAATAATCTAGGAGACTCAGGAGTGAAGCAGCTGGAGGATCTGAGGGATGATCCACATTATAAACTGGAGACACTACAGTAAGAATAGTTCTTAACGATTTTCATCATCATGTTTTCATTTAAAGTTCAAATGGCTGTTTTACTCGCTAGAAATAAAAGTAAAGGTTCAGGTTAAGTAACAGGTTAAGTAAGTGTGTGTGTGTGTGTGTGTGTGTGTGTGTGTGAATATTTTGTCTGAGATTCTTAAATTCAGCTTCAGTTTCTGTCGGTCTCTGAACTTTAAACTGTTTAATATGAGTGTAATTCTGCTCATACTGTTGTGACTGATTGTGAGAATAATATTAATGTTATTTTCAGCTTTTCCTGTTTAACTGTCTTCAAAGGGTTAGTTCACCCAAAAATGAAAATTAAGTCATTAATTACTCACCCCCATGCTGTACCAACCCCGTAAGACCTTCGTTCGTCTTCGGAACACAAATGAAGATATTTTTGATTAAATTTGAGAGCTGTATCACTACCACATAGGCTGCCTAAGGGACTGGCTCTTGACGGCCCAGAAAGTCAATGAAGAAAATGTTTAAATATCCCAAGTGGTTACCATGGCTCAACTATATGTTTATCAAGCGACGAGAATACTTTTTGTGCGAAAAAAACAAACAAAAATAACGACTTTATTCGACTATTCCTTTTCTTCCTTGTTGGCCTGAAACGAGACTTCCTTAGATTTTCACGACACATGCACGAGAATTGCGATCTCTTTCAACTACCTCAGTTCAGTTCTCGCGCATGAGTCGTGGAAATCTAAGGAAGTCTCGTTTCAGGCCAACAAGGAAGAAAAGGAATAGTTGAATAAACTCGTTATTTTTGTTTGTTTTTCGCACAAAAAGTATTCTCGTCGCTTGATAAACTTATAGTTGAGCCACTGTAGTCACATGGAATATTTAAACATTTTCTTCATTGACATTCTGGGCCGACAAGAGCCAGTCCCTTAGGCAGCCAATGTGGTAGTTATACAGCTCTCAAATTTAATCAAAGATATCTTCATTTGTGTACCGAAGATGAACGAAGGTCTTACGGGGTTGGTACAGCATGGGGGTGAGTAATTAATGACTTAATTTTCATTTTTGGGTGAACTAACCCTTTAACTGTGTGATAATCTGAGCTATGGGTTGTTATTAACTGATATTAAATCTGTAGTGAGTCTAATGATGATTTCTGCTGGTTCTGGATCTGCTGTCCGTTGTGTGAAAGTGACCTTTCATGTGCTTTTGATTTTGTAAAGTGACTTTGAGCATCAGATAGAAGCTATATTATCATGTTGGAGAAGGAATTAATATAGATTATCTAGTTAGTTTTCTGATGAAAAGATGTGACAGATGTAATATCTCATACGTGACTGTGTGTGTGTTTTATTTTAGGTTATAGATGAGTCTGATGTTCTGCTGATCATCTGATGGTGAATAAGGATCCACTACAGAGACTGACAGTCAACAGAATCAACAGAGACTGAAGATACAGTGACTTCACTCTAGACATGTACCGGTATTCGGTAATGCGATAAATCGCGGTAATGAATATGCACGATATTGTTATCGCGGGCTCTTCAAAATACAGTGAAAAATAATAGATTTGAATTTAGACTTTTAGAGCGCGCATTAGCTGCTTATTTTCCTTCAACTGCTCAAACACTGCGTGCTGCGCAAAACACGTGCGCACTCTGATGCAAACAATCCCCACATGTATAAGCACTGTGTGTGCATGCGGCAGTGCGCACTAGTCTAATGTAAACAATCCTCACATGGAGTAGAAGCATGGCGGAACGCTCCCGACGATTTATCCCCGCAGGGCTGCCAACTCTCACACATTCCGCTTGAGACTCAATCTTGAGACTTTCAGACAGGACGCCGAATACGCGTGCAGGGATGTTTTTCGACCTGCATTGACCTCTCCGGGGTTAAAGTTCAAAATAGTTCAACTTTTTATTTGTAAAATGGCAAATCGCGTTGTATCTGAAGGGCAACGTTGAACCAAGCGGCCAGCGTCGCACATTCTGCGTCCTGTCTGAAAGGCGATTAACGCATTTGACACTTCACACGCTCTACAGAGAGAAATATCACAATAGCAAAGAGGACACTGACACCGACAGACTAGACAGAGCAGGTTACTTTTGATATTGAATAATACAAACAGTAACCTACCAGTCATTGTAACATGTTGTCACTAAACTTTAAACAATTCAGTTTAGTTACCATATGTTTTGAAAATCACAATTACACATTGTGATGCAAGTTGAGTTTTTTTTTTAGAGACCCACAATGCATCTGTTTTTCTTGAGCATTAAAATATAATTTCATTAAAATATTGTGATAATACCGCATACCGTGATAAAAGCTCAATCAATTAACCACAGCATGAAAATTTGATACTGGCACATGCCTACTTCACTGTTAGAAATTAAAACTTCATTTAGATTTCAACGATCCTCTGACAGACCTGATGAGGCGGCAGTGAAACACCTTTTATTTCACAGCAAATTACACTTTCTCATTCATAGATTAACCTTTTTATTTGTATAAACGCAGTATAAACTCAAAAATGTAAATATAGATCCTGAATGTGTGTGTGTTGAACCAGCAGAGGGCAGGCCCGGTTCTAGAACCAAATCACTGAGGGTGCTTCTGAAAATAGTGAGGGTGCTCAAAATAGGCCTTTACATTTATATCATATGATATAGTTAAGCAATGTTACACACAGAGTGCTTTTCCTCAAAATATCAGCAGTATTGCAAATGTGTGAAGTATTGAAACTGAAACTGACTACACTTTAGACATCTAGTTTCTGACGACAATGATTCAGTCCATTTAAACAGCTGATTTAAAGATTAAATGACTCACTCATTAAGACGTCGGCACCATCGGCCGCGGCTCTTGCTGGGGTTTATCGCCGGTGTTTGAATGGGTGTCATGCGGTGAGAGTGAAGGCAGGCGGTGTCATTTCGTCTTGTTGTGATGTAGAACTTTGAGCTTTCTTGAGCCAATTTCATATGTCCATGATTAAAAATGGACAATTTAATATTTTTTTAATTGAAAAAAAGGCCTTTAAAAAGTCAGCTATCGAATTTCCTGAGCGAGACGCACACCCAAGCACAGCTTCACCTATGTATCATGATCGCGAAAGGACACAACCAATCCAGTGCATTAAACATGAAAACATAGTGAAATCATTTCTGATTTGAAAAATCACATTAATGGATTTATTTTGTGATGTATGAGTGTGAAATCCGTCTGTGTTTCTTTTGTCGGCAGAATCTCGTTTACATGTGTGCTAATACAAATTTAATCTGCTTAAAAACCCCTGTAGAACCGGGCCTGGCAGAGGGAGACAAACACTAATCATTTTTCATAATTATGAGAAGAAAAAACAGTTCAAACTCACTTTTAGAAAACAAACAATAGAAGCTTGAGTGTATACATCATGTTTTTAATAATAACTTCATTATGTTTGTATTAATGTATTAAAGGGATCATTTGATTTTTCTTTTTCTTTAGTGTGTTATGTTGCTGTTTGTGCATGTATAAGATCTTCAAACTTACCTGGATGACCCAGGTCAGATAAGAAGCAGAGGTCACATATCTAATGCCGGCACACACTGTATGATAGTGTTCCAGATGAAAGATGAGCATCGTGAAACACTCGTGGAGATTTCTGTGGACGCGGCTCCTAAACGGTGTTTTGATCAAAGATAGCCTGATCATTTACTGAGAGTCATGATCATCTCACAGTGTGTTGCTGCTATACGACCCACATCTACTGCAGTGACTAAAAATCACCGTCTAGCCCTGCTTGATGCTATTTGATAAATAAAGAGCATTTATATTAAACACGTTAAACGCTGTTAATAATTTAAAACGTGCATCTATTCAATTCAACAATAACTTGAGATAATTTCTCATAATTTATTCAAGTGTCAGCATGATTTCCGTCACACGAGAGTAGATGTTAAAACTTTATGCTGATTTGTACTTTTCTATTTTAGGTACCGAGCGAATAGCAAACAGTCATTGAAACTGTTAAATCAACAGTCTGTTGTCAACATTAAGTCATTAAATCAGCATCGAACTCTGATGTTGATTCTACATCATTTTGCACCCTGATTTAATATTGAAACCACATTGAAATCCTGTTCATAGATCAAGGGAATTTCAATGGTATTTCAATTATCAGGAATATTGAAACAATGTTGAAATTTCAACTGAACTAAGGATCAACGTGATTTCAATGGAATTTTAATCGTTTTTCAATTTAAAATGTAATGCCATAAATAAAATAGCCTGCTTTATCTACAGCCAGGATGTTAAAAAGTAATGGAACATTTGAAATCTCGTGTAAAACACTGAACACACCACACAAACAAATTCATTTTTATTAGCCTCTTTATTTACACTTCACTTCAATGTCCTCTGACGCCTGAATATATTTTGTGGTCCAGTCCCTCCTGCCCGGTCTGGCACATGTGAATCGGGTGACGGCGTCTGTCCCCATCTGCTGAGTAAGAGCACCTAAAACAAAATAAAATCACAATGCAAAGAATTAGCATTTAAGTTAAACCGGAGACATTGGTACATTTGTGCCGCGAGATGTTTCTATATGAAGTATGTAACGTGATGCTAAGCCCCCCGAGTCCCCCTTGACGCCAGGCCTGGTTGTCAGGCGCTGTATAAAAAATTGAGCAAAAATCTAAAATCTAACCCTAACCCAAAAATCAAAAATTGTGATATTGCATAAGCACTAGTACATTCATATATTTGATTTGTAGGTGGTCTAATGGGCATTCCCAATTACAACTCGAGACAGTTCTGCATTGAATAAAGTAAAGTAAGTCATGTCTTCTGTGTAATTCTGGCCTGGTCAGAAGAAATAGCGGTGCTGTGTTAATAGATTTCACAACGCTAGCAAAGGGACATGTATTTTCAGCGAAACATCACAAAAATAGACTGGACTCAGAGGTTTTGTTAACTTTATAACCTAGAAGAGAACTACAAAGTAGGCCTAGGCAATTTTTGGCAGATTTTGACACAGTGATAAAACAGAAATCTATACCAGTGTCTGCAGCACTGCGTTGGTTACTACACAAACCATCATGTTAACAATCAGCCTAACAATTCATTCATATCTAACATTAAGCAAGCTTACCTTTACGCTTGTGCCAAGGGTCCAGAAATGAGCTGTGTCCGGTGCTATACGTTGGTTTTTCATCGACAGGGTAATGGTGATTAAACGTTAATTTTGCATTAAAATTTCAATATCAATCATAATGATCATTCAGATGGAAAAACAACGTTTATTCAATGTTGGCTTGCTGTCTGATATATTGCATCAATACTATCGAGTATCGAAACATGTCTTGTTTTTCAGTACCGAATTTCGATACCTAAGGGGTTAACAAAAAGAAAACCAAAACACAAAGCAAAAACCCACGAGGGGGAAAACACAATAAATGAACATGACACAAACACTGACTCTGAACATGACGCTATCCACAAAGAACTGGGAAGACATATGACAACAAACCGACAAAGACTGCAAACAAGAGGAGACTTAAATAGGGAACAAATCAAGAGGGAACAGGTGGGAGAACTCAAACACTAATCAGGTAACGAGGGGGAGGATCAAACAATGACAGGAGCACATGGCTCAACATAACAAAACCACCCATGTGCTAACACGATAGGACAGACACGTGACATTTAGATTAGCATTATATTTTCTCTGAGGCCATGCACCTGCTACTTTCTTCACACTCCATCTTCATCCAATACACTGGAAATGGTCTCATCCAGGCTTTTTATCGCGAAATTAAACCCTTTACATTATTTGACAGCTGATAATTAAGTAAAGTGGAAAAGTTAATTAAATGCAATACAATAGTTTTTGGTGGTAAAAGAAATATATGTGTGTTCCTTTAACAAAACATATTTGGGTAAAATGAACAGTGCCACAAAACCATTTCTTTGAGTGCATAATCATCTTTGCAGCCAACACACTCAGTAAACACTTGAAACTATTAAAATATCTCCTCGAGTATTTTTTCACGACACATCAATTTCATTCTGGCGATTAACTCCTGGATGAAGTGGCTGTGCCAGTGCGCGCCTGCAGGTCTCCAAACCCAGTGCAAGGCTATGCGGACCATGTGGAAATCTCTTCAAGAGATCATGAAAGTGTAATTTCCAACATGCTCCTCCGCACAGACGAGTTCATAAGGTGGTCAGGTTTAGACATACAAAATGTGCTGCAGTGGAGGAAACAGATGGTATATAGAGCAAAGTCTGATAAACCCCCTGCCTTTTCATTAATGCAGAATGCCATGAAACCTATCCTTATCTGGGACCTAAATTTAACATCAGTAGTGATTGGGAGGAACAGATCACAGAGCTGTGTCACGAGTACACTCCACTATGCCCCACTCCCCATAATGATGAAAGTTGAAGCCATCAGGCTGATTGCAGTGGCTAAAATTCAACATCTTTTCCCAAACGTACATATTCCACAATGCACATTGATGAACGATGAAACGGTAAAGATGGTGAGGAAATGGTTCTGTCTTAATAGCCGTACAACTCGGGATATTATCTTCCAGCCGTGTGGAGACGGAGGCCTCGGCGCCCCAAACATCGAATGGCTTTACACCGCTTCTAGAACAGGACATCTTTTAAATATGCTCAATAATGACGATACAACTGTTAGAGAATTAGCACGTGAATCGCTGTTTTTACATCTACACCGTCTGCCGCTTCCACCAACGAGCCTCAGTTTCTTGGATTTAAACTAAAGCAGAACGGAAAGTTAGACGGATTTGGAGTGCGCTCTGATTGGCTGGACTTAAACGAGCTCTGTGGCCGTATAGGAATACAGCTGTCCTGGCTTGGACCCGACGGAGAAGTAGTTGCACTCGACGATAACATAATCACCAATCCGCTGGTTTCCACCTTGGCAATCCTCAATAACGACAGTACACCTCACCAACTACAGATTAAGCATGCGAGAGCTTCAATTCTTCATCTCAGACAAACCCAGAACGGACAGCGCTGGACGGGCCTCAGACTACAAGGAAAACTTGCATTACTTCAATTCGCTGACCATTCAGTGTCTCATCCTGTACTGAAAAACTCTTCAATCTCAGATGATATTAAAGTATTCATGATTAAAGCAAGATTACAGTGTCTCCCAACAAAGTACAATCTGGCAACATGGTACCCATCAAAGCATGAACCCTACTGCATATTACATCCAACTCAGCAGGAGAATGAAACGGTTGCTCACATATTAAATGGATGCTACAATTATAAAGGATTGTATGTGGCCAGACACGACCGTTTAGTTGATCTGGTTGCAAAGGACTTGAACAAGGTAATCTGTGGACATGGTATTAAGATTCATAAGCATATAGTACTGTACAAGTTAACTGGTTTCATCAAAATACATCTGACAGTGAGTCTTTTAAAAACCTTCCAAATACTCCTGATATTGTGATTGTAAATGAGGTTATGAAATCTGTGTGAATGTTTGAGGTGGCCTGCTGTTTTGACCTGTATATGGATACGTGTTACTACTCCAAACTATTGAAATATCAACCACTTGTAGATCTCATTTATCAACTTGGTTACAATTGTAAATGAATAATTCTGGTGTTTGGAAGTTTAGGCCACGTCCATAAGAGTGTGGTCCGGCGGATGCAGTTAGGACGGCTGCAAAAAAACGAGGCAAAAAAGCTTGCAAAATTCTGCTCTGTTTCAGCCACCATAGGGAGCTTGCAAATCTGGAGACGGAGATGCTTTAGTCACCTCTTTTTATCTATTCTCACAAAAATCATGTTGTTAAGTGAATGCTATTTATTAAAACAATAATAGAGATGAGCTTGCTATTTTACCATGAGATGAGTCAGCAAGGAAAGAAGAGGGTGCGTGGCATTGGGATTTTTAATTTTAATTAGCAAGAAATAATCACCTTGTTAAAAAAAAAAACAATAAAAAAACAAATATAAAAATTTTATTTAAAGTTTATTCCTTGTATCGTGACACATGGATTTCTCTGGGTTAAGCCCCAGATATCCACTCACCCTAGAACCGCCCCTGATCGCAGATGTAAAATATATTTATAGAAAATTTGAAAGGTAATTGCCAGATGTTTTACTGCGTCACATGGCAACAAACAATTTATTAAATGTTACAAAATATTGTAACTCAAAGTTTTCCTCTGACTGCAGTCACAGCTGTAGAAATAAGTTGCAGCAGTGTAATTCACACAATTCACCACAGGAGGGCGACTGGCTAAGTTGTCTTGTTTTAAAGTTTTAGTGCTTACTAGCTTTTTGTGTTCAAAATGTTCAAAGGTTTATATAATGAGCGGGTACATGTATCAGTTGTCCAAATCGTGCTTTGTCTTATCCTGAATCACTGTGGTACACCTATAATAAGCGTTTATATTCGGACTATTTTATACTGGTTCTGGTCTTACCGCTGCGGAGGAGCACAGGACCTGCGTGACTCGTCATACATGTTTGGTTCAATATTAAATTATACTCTAACTTAACGTTACCTTTGGCTCGTGGAGAGAATAATATTCGTTTGAACTTTTTTCATTTCACGTGAACACACACCAGAATTCTTGCAGGGTCGATTTATCTATTTCGCTGACTCAAATCTTTAAATGTTTATGGGTAAAATGACAGCAGTGTAATTCACACAGTTCACCACAGGAGGGCGTCCAGATAAAAACAAATGTTCGTCTTAACCCTAAAACCGTATTCTGCACAAATCAAAATAGTTTTGATTTATTTTTAAAAAATACTTCCCTTGATCTGAGCGGTACAAGACTTGGCTGCTTTTCCTAAGTTTGCCTCCTGAACACACACGATTTTTTTTTTTAAGACTCAATTCTACAATGTTAAGTGGGTGGAAAAAAAACTTCTTAATCTTGTATTTGGGTCAAAAATGGGCACCCATAGAAATGAATGGAGGAAAACTGTAATTTAGAGCATTCTAAAATAAGCCAAAATAAGACACCGGGTGACAGCAAAGTCACTTCATCTTTAGGTTTTACATTTGCCAACAAATACTACATCGTGGATTAAAGTCCATATTTTGTTACATTCAACAGAAAATAACTTAAAATAACATTAAAATCTTCTCGCTGCATATTTGATTCTGTTGCGCTTATATTTTTTTCTGTTATTAAAACATCTGATTCAACGAGGCTTTAAAATAATAATTCTTAATCAAGCTAGTTTTCCTCTAGAGTTACTGCTGTAGAAAAAATGTTTCAGTGGTGTAATTAATACATTTTACCACAGGAGGGCGTTTTCAATTCAAATTTAAAAGTACGTACAATTATTATACCATAAATAAAAGGGGTCATATGTTTCATGTGGTAACGAACGATTTATTTAACACGAAATCAATGTAAAATAATGTAATGCAAAGTTTTCCTTTGACTTGAATTGACTAGAAGTAGGTAGACATTTTTAGGTAGAAATAATTAACAGGAGTGTAATTCACATGAATTCACCACAGTTCGATCAAGACATTGGACTTTTTAAAATTACATAATGTATTTGTTTATTTTAACAAATCGGGAGGCAGTATACAATACACAGAGAATGATACAATCAATTTTTCATATTTTTCCCTTAGTTTATACATCCAACAATATATTTCATTTTAAAACTACATGTTTGCCAGAGGTTTTCAATTATTTATCAAAGGATTTTAATCAATGCAAATAATTTAATAAAAGGTTTTAACAGAAATGAGATAATTAACAGCAGTGTAATGCACACAATTCACCACAGGAGGGCGTTTAGACGTGAGTCTTTAAATTGATATTACAGATATAAGAATATATTTCCATTAAACAAAAGCAAACTTTTCTAGATTTTTTTTTTTTACTATGTCGATTTAAATTAATAATTTATCAAACAATGTGAAATAAATGCAAAGTAAGTGCAGAGTTTAGTGCAGTTTTCCTCTGGCGCTCTGAATACGGTTCAGCAGTGTAATTCACACAGTTCACCACAGGAGGGCGATTAAACTCCATTTTCAACAGAATATCGCAGACAGGGGCGGCGCTAGGGGTGGGCTAAAGGGGGCTGTTTTCAGTAAAGCCCCGAATGTTTTTATTTCCTTGCATTGTACACACCATCACTGAGAGAATTTAATTAATTAAATGTATATTTCTCGACTCTCGCATCACAGCGTCCGTCAACATAC
Organism: Pimephales promelas; assembly: GCF_988280905.1. NCBI lineage: Eukaryota > Metazoa > Chordata > Actinopteri > Cypriniformes > Leuciscidae > Pimephales > Pimephales promelas. The sequence goes on from NC_142770.1 coordinate 34,346,763, forward strand.
GCATTGTCATTCACAACCGACAAGAACCGCCCACTCAGGCTAGTGCTTCTGACTGACATGTAAACTGGCCAACCATCGATGAGAAGCTCGGCGGTCTTGTACGATCCAGCCAATGAAATTAAATATTTTGGAGCCAGGTGTTTGTTGATGTGCAAGAAGTTATTAATGAACGTAAAATGGATGCTATCAAAGTTCTTCCAAAAAAATTACTAAAACAAGATACAACAGCTTCAGCAGGTATCTGTAACTTTTAATCGTAGTATTAGATTTCTTTCTTTAGATTGTCAGATATACATTTTGATCGTCAAACACTTTGTGCAGCACAGTCAATAGGACGTGCACGCGCGGCGCACACACAAAAGGTAAGGTAGGTAGGTAGTCTTATTAGTCTTTAAAATGTAATGTGTGCATGAAGAATGGGTCAAGATTTTTTTGTTGTTATAATACAGGTTCTTTAGTCACCTCTTTTTATCTATTCTCACAAAAATCATGTTGTTAAGTAAATGCTATTTATTAAAACAATAATAGAGCTGAGCTTGCTAACCATGTCTGAGAGAGTCAGCAAGGAAAGAAGAGGGTGCGTGGCATTGAGATTTTTAATTTTAATTAACAAAAAATATTCACCTTATTTAAAAAAGCATTTTATTTAAAGTTTATTCCTTGTATCATGACACATACATGGATTTTTCTGGGTTAAGCCCCAGATATCCACTCACCCTAGAACCGCTCCTGATCGCGGATGCAAAATATATTTATAGAAAATTTGAAAGGTAATTGCCAGATGTTTTACTGCGTCACATGGCAACCAACAATTTATTAATTGTTACAAAATATTGTAACTCAAAGTTTTCCTCTGACTGCAGTCACAGCTGTAAAGTTGCAGCAGTGTAATTCACACAATTCACCACAGGAGGGCGACTGGCCAAGTTGTCTTGTTTTAAAGTTTTAGTGCTTAGCTTTTTGTGTTCAAAATGTTCAAAGGTTTATATAATGAGCGGGTACATGTATCAGTTGTCCAGATCGTGCTTTGTCTTATCCTGAATCACTGTGGTACACCTATAATAAGCGTTTATATTCGGACTATTTTATACTGGTTCTGGTCTTACCGCTGCGGAGTAGCACAGGACCTGCGTGACTCGTCATTCACGTTTGGTTCAATATTAAATTATACTCTAACTTAACGTTACCTTTGGCTCGTGGAGAGAATAATATTCGTTTGAACTTTTTTCATTTCACGTGAACACACACCAGAATTCTTGCAGAGTCGATCTATTTCTCTGACTCAAATCTTTAAAGTCCCCGTGAAATCAAAATTGAACCTATTTACTTTGTTAGCGCATATTACTAGTCTTGTGGTGAACAATTAATCCGTGCAAGTAAAAATATATTTAAAAAATGTTTTACCTTAGTAATCTTTAATCAAAATCTGAAAAGTTACTTCCGGTCTGGAACGGTTTCTTTTTCTGATGACGTAGGTTTCACAGTTTGGGTGGGGAAACGCTTAACCACTCCCCTCAAACCGTTAGTTTGCTATGAGCGAGAGATGGAGAGGAGGAGCGCTAGAGTAAAACCCTGCCCTCTGTTCAATATTCCGTTTCACTTGGAAATACGTCACAGCACTGGAAAAAAATCGTTTGTAACTTCCGGTTCACGGGGACTTTAAATGTTTATGGGTAAAATGACAGCAGTGTAATTCACACAGTTCACCACAGGAGGGCGTCCAGATAAAAACAAATGTTTGTCAACCCTAAAATCGTATTCTGGACAAATGTTGGCAAAATAGTTTTGATTTATTTTTAAAAATACTTCCCTTGATCTGAGCGGTACAAGACTTGGCTGCTTTTCCTAAGTTTGCCTCCTGAACACACACAATATTTTTTTTTGACTCAATTCTACAATGTTAAGTGGGTGGAAAAAAACCTTCTTAATCTTGTATTTGGGTCAAAAATGGGCACCCATAGAAATGAATGGGGAAAAACTGTAATTTAGAGCATTCTAAAATAAGCCAAAATAAGACACCGGGTGACAGCAAAGTCACTTCATCTTTAGGTTTTACATTTGCCAACAAATACTACATCGTGGATTAAAGTCCATATTTTGTTACATTGAACACAAAATAACATTAAAACGTTCTCGCTTCATTTTTTATTCTGTTGCGCTTATATTTTTTTCTGTTATTAAAACGTCTGAATCAACGGCTTTATAAGAATAATTCTTAATCAAGCTAGTTTTCCTCTAGAGTTACTGCTGTAGAAAAAATGTTTCAGTGGTGTAATTAATACATTTTACCACAGGAGGGCGTTTTCAATTCAAATTTAAAAGTACGTACAATTATTATAGCATAAATAAAAGTGGTCATATGTTTCATGTTGTATTCACTATAACAACCACCTTGCTCTATATTTTCCTGCTTATTATATGGCTACTTACTAAATAAATAAATAATTTGACACGATTTACTGATTCAAAAAGGAGTTTATTGATTTAAAAACGATTGTATTGCTTCAGCTAAAGAAAATAGTCCATTCCGTCTCTGCGGTTAAACTCCATATGGCAACGCTTTTGGGAACTTTGATTGATTTAAAAAGGAAACTCCTTTTTAAATCAATATATTGTGTCAAATTATTTATTTGTTTGGTAGCCATGTAATAAGCGGGATAATGTTGTTATAGCGAATACAACCTCTTCTCTAAATCTCTGAACTCAACTAGGGATGAAGATACTGTAGCCTACATAGAGAGGGATGTAATAGTAGTAGAACACCATAAATCCCTCATTACAATGGAAGAACATTTGTAGACTACAACAAACATAAAAAAATAAAGAAAAAAACATCAAAATAGAGAAGAAAACAACAAACAATTTGAGACCAAGGCCTGTGAGAAAATAAAATGTAATAAAATAGATTTATAAGGTATGAAAACCATAATGAATGTATTGTCTAGTTCTGCTATATGCTTGCAATATACTTCTGACAGTTTTATACTAAGACACTACAATTTTATTTTGCAGGACACTGAGAACTTGAAGGAACAGTTCATAATGGCCATTACTCTGACCCCAAAACCTGAAGCTTCTACAAGCAACTACCCAAAGAACATTGGAATCGTCATCACAGGACTTGGAAATATTGCAGCGGCCTTGCTCTGTCCTCCTTGGCTTGACCTACGCGCTGAATCTCGATTATCACCTTTGTACACCTTTGAGGTATTCCAAAAACGTTTCTTGGAACTGGATCAACAAAGTGCAATCCCTCAAGAGCAAACAGACTTCAGGCTTGAAATGAGACTGTATTGCAGTGCAGACTTTTGTGCTACACAATGTCTTACTTGAGAATTGCACATTGATGTTTGTAAGTTAGTACTGATTTTTCCCACGAATGTCATGACATTTCAATTGTTGTAAGTTCAAAGTACAAATGTATTTTACTCTGTACAAATTGCACTTTAAAGGTCCCATTCTTCTCGATTCCATTTTTTAAACTTTACACAGCAAAATCCCCAGTGTTAATTCAACACTGCTCAGAGTGTATTTGGTCCCACTCTACAGAGTGTTAAAGTAACACTGAAGCAGTGTTAAAGTTAATGAGACAATTAAGTGACTAATTGGGTGATGATTGAGTATTAGTGATAAACACCTGCCCTGCTGTTAACGAGCAGAATCACTGAAAGAAAGAGAAACACAAGAACTACAACTGACCTCCAGTCACAGCCTTAGGTTAAATCAATTGAAGATACAAAGAAGACATTAAATCTGTGAAGTTCTCAGCAGAGGAGGATTAAACGACTCCACAAACAGCATTACCAGCTTCACTTATTACTAACCAGAATGACTTTATTTCTGTCAGATGTCTATGAACGGAGGTTTAGATGTTGATGTTTTAAAATATTTGGTCACCATTATTGTGATCAGTGTTTCCTTTAGTTGGGCAGTTTGACTCTCAGTATTTTAAGTACAATTTTGCTCTTTGTAACAATGTTTACCAAAACATATTGTTTGTTACATAGCAAACAATTAACAAAGGTGTTCAGCAATAATAGTTTTCATTATAAAACAGTAAATAAAAAATAATGGTTCTCTAATATTATCCCTGACCAAATAAATTTCACCTTTTTTGACAGCTTACTGAACATCAACATTCTGATTTTTTATATGCACTGCAGAGAGTTTGACAGAAAATCATTAAACTTCTTTTTTTTAAAACAAACAGACATCATGAATCAGCATATAAATCTCAACAATGGTGACAGGTGACTCAACAATGGTGAAGAGTAGGGCTGGGCAATATATATCGCACGATATTGTATGCGCATCTAATCAGTAAAGCCGGTTCCTTGATTAGTAGTAAATCACCTTCACCTGCTTTCAGATGGAGCGGCATTTACTACAAAGAGCCGTATAGTAGATCACTGACAAGCTGAGCCAAATCGCGTTAATATCGAGGATGTATCGCCAGCGATATTTATTTATTTATTTTTTATTTATTTATTTGTTTTATTTGAGCTGTAACCATTCAGCTCAAAAGGAGAGGGCCGAAGCAACAGAGCTTATTAGCGCCCCCCCCCCTCCCAAATTTCATACAAGACAATTTCACATTTCACAATTGTTCAAGGGAACAAAGTGCAAAACAACAACAAAAAAACAACAAATATCTGGTCCTGATTAAACAACAAAGCGACAACAAGAATCTGGTCATGGTAAAAGTACCCCTACTGACAAAACATTTCTTCGTCTCTATACTTAGCAAAGATCTTTTGTTTATATTTGTATTTAAAAAGATTAATATTTGAACTTCTTTTTATAACTATCTCCAAATTATTCCACAATTGTACCCCCTTGACTGTAAGGCTAAAACTTTTCAAAGTTGTACAATGTTTCTGCGTCCTAAAGTTTAATTCATCACGTAATTCATAACAACCAGTACGTTCATGGAACCTTTTTTGTATTTGGCTTGGTAATAATTTGTGCCTTGCTTTGAATAACATCTGTACTGATTGGAACTCAACAATGTCATAAAACTTCATGATCTTAGATTTTAAAAATAGTGGGTTTGTGTGGGCCAAAAACCCCACTTTATGGATTAAGCGAATAACTCTTTTTTGCAACATTACTATTGGTCTTAGTGTGCTTTTATAAGTGTTTCCCCATATCATAGAACAATAATATAAATAAGGCAAGATCAAAAAATTATATAACGTATGCAGTGCTTTAATATTTAAAATGTGCTTTACTTTTGCAATTACAGAAATACTTCTTGATATTTTAGTGGCAATATATTTAATGTGAGAGTTCCAAGAAATTCTATCATCTATAATAACTCCAAGAAATTTGATTTCATGCACCCGCTCTATAACAACACCCTCTATCTGGATTGCTTCCTGAGCCTCAGTGTTACTGTTGCCAAATATCATCATTTTACTTTTACTCAAATTTAGTGATAATTTGTTTTGTTTAAACCACATATTAACATGTTTGAGTTCCAAGGTAACTATTTGACACAGTTGTTGTAAATCATTACCCGATGCAAAAATATTTGTATCGTCTGCAAACAAGATAAATCTCAGTATTTTTGATGTTTTACAAATATCGTTTATATACATATTAAATAATTTTGGACCCAGAATGGAACCTTGAGGTAAGCCACACACAATTTCTTGACAACTTGACTGATGATCTCCTATTGTCACACATTGTTTTCTATTTTTTAAATAACTGGTAACCCACTGTAATGCTACCCCTCTAATCCCATACTTTTCCAATTTATTAATCAAAATGTCATAATTTATTGTGTCGAATGCTTTACTTAGGTCAATAAATAACCCTATTGCATATTTCTTGTTATCAACCGCATTCGTTATTTCATCAATTACATCAAGGAGAGCATATGAAGTTGAACAATTTTTCCTAAAACCAAACTGATTGTCTGAGAGTAAATTATTTTTTTCAATAAAACTATCAAGTCTAGAATTAAAAACCTTCTCTAGAATTTTTGAAAATTGTGATAAAAGGCAAACAGGCCTGTAATTAGTAAAGAGATACTTATCTCCTACTACTTTCATACTCTCAGGAAATTGGCCAGTTTGCAACGACAAGTTACAGATGTATGTTAACGGCTTACAGATACTTTCAATAACACATTTTAAGGTCTTCATATCCATATCATAGAGGTCTGTCGAGATTTTATTTTTACACCTTCCAACAATGTCCAATATCTCATTTTCCTCAACAGGATTAAGAAACAATGTCTTGGGATATGTGTCTATTAGCTCATAGTTATAGGACTCAACATTTGCAATTTTTGCAGCAAGATTCGGGCCAACATCTACAAAGAATTTATTAAATTTATTGACTATTGTGTTCTTATTATTGATAATGTTATCCTCTTCTCTAAAATATTGTGGATAGTTGTTTATTCTAGATTTGTTTGTTATTAAACTATTTAAAATGTTCCATAAACCTTTAGTATTATTCTTATTACTATCTAACAATTTATTATAATAATCCTGTTTACATTTTCTAATAATAAGAAAATTCTAATAATAATCTCGGAGAGTTTGTGAGTTATAACGGAAATCATTATGAACATCAGCTATGCTAATTATTTCCCATCTGCCTTTCTGCTGTTATCTCGGGACGCTTGTCCCGAGAAAAATGGCGTTCGTCAGGTCCAGTTTTGTGTCCAGCCTCTCACGGGGATTTCGGATGCCCCAACGCCTGTGATGAGACGACTCAACGCCTGTGATGAGACGACTCAACGCCTGCGATATGTTATGGCGCCGTTTGATTCATAAACAATATTTATATTTAATATTTATATTTAAACAATATGAATGTAAGCCAGAGGAGAACTGGCCCCCGACTGAGCCTGGGTTCTCCCAAGGTTTTTTCTCCATCCAATCTGATGGAGTTTGGTTCCTTGCCACTGTCGCCTTGCTTTTGGCTTGCTTTGAGCTTGCTCAGTTGGGGTTATTTATTTAGTGTTTAGCAATGTTGTTGATCTGTGTTGTGCTACTTTCATGTTATCACTGTGAAGCTGCTTTGATACAATCTGTATTGTGAAAAGCGCTATATAAATAAATGTGACTTGACTTGACTTGACTTAATAATGCCTGTCAATTTGTTTTTATATTTCTTATATTTAACCTCCGCTTCTTTTGTTCGATACTTTAAAAAAAATGTGTAAAGTGAATTTTTTTTCTTGCATGCATTAAATTGGCTATATCTGCGAAAGGAAAATGGATACAATGTTTGTTTTAACGGCACAAACCAGCACAAACAGAGCACAAACGAATGACACCGGTTTGGAGCGATTTGAACGATATGGGGTGGAGAGTGACGTAACACAACCAAAAAAATAATCTTCAATATCTCAAACTCCAAACCAGCACAAATGTTCGTTTTTACGGCACAAATCAGCACAAATACAGCACAAACCATTGGCATAGTTTTGGAGATTATTTCGTTTTATGGGGTGCCAACTTCACGGAGTTGGGGAAAACAGTATTTGAAAGGAGTATTAAGTCCGAAACCTCAGTACTCATAAAAGAGTAGACGAGAAGTTCCTGGATGGCTTACTGCTTCTGCCCAGATTTTGAAGAGTACGAAGATGAACACTTTTCTATCCCAGCAGGCCATGGGAGAAAATACGTAATAAAAGAACGAAGAAGAAGTACGTCTATGAAACGTCATTATCAAACATGACGGAGAACCGTGACGCGGGTGTTTTCAAATGTGAGTATTACAAACCAAAAACAAGGTTCCTTGTTTTAATTCACATTTGCTCAAATACTGAACTGTTTAATTTTTGAAGGTGTAACGCGAAATAGTAGGCATATACTAGTTTTATTATGGATATCTAACTGGGGAGATTTAGTGAGCACACGATCGTCTCCAACATAGATTTAACGTTACACTCATTTTAAACCATATATCTATCTGTTAAATACGATTACTAAATTATGTCTATTTAAAATATGCCTGGAAAATCTTCGATAAGATGAGGACATAAAATAGAAGTAACGTTATATCTGAGTATGTGTATGTGCGCTATTTTGTAGTTTGCAATTCATGAATGTAAGTAATGTAAATAAATGTACATAAAGTAACTAAATATAAATACTATATTTTATTGTTGGTTAAAAAGCTTAATAATATGTGTTAATAAAGTTAAGTATCAATACTTAACACTTCTGAAAATCCATCAACATGTAAGGTAGTATTGAGCAGAAACAACAGTGAATCTTGTCTGGATGTTACAGGGACAGATGAGCATACTCATCAGCTCATCCAGTGGAGAGTGGCTCATGAAGTCCTCTTCACTGGAAAGCGAAATGCTGCCATCAAAGGCTTTGAGTGAGTATACAACGGCAATGAATAAATATTATTTTAATGTTAATGTAGTTTATTTAATTCTTGTAATTTCTAAACACTTTTTGATTTTTAATTTCTGTGAATTTACTGCAGAGCTTTTGTGGTGGAGCAGGACCTGCAAGGCAGGGTAACGGCAGCATTTGTAAAAAAAAAATAAAAAAAAATAAAAAAATGGGAAAACCTAAAACAAAAATATAAAGTAAGATAATTTTGATAAAATCAAATTACATTGTGATATTAAAACGATTGCTTTTGTATCATGCTTGTGTCTTTTTGCAGGACCTGAAATGTCCACAGACAGGGATGAGCACTGAGGATGGAGAGCCCACAGCAGCATCCTGGAAATGGTATTCCGCCATGGATGAGGCAATTGGGGGCAGACCCTCACTCACTCCTCCTGCCCTCGTTGCCTCATGTGGGCCAGATGCTGCTGTGGCCTCTTCATCCTCAGTGAGGCCAGAGGCGAGAGCCCGGAAAAGGCCTTTGGATATAGAGGACCTGATCCGGGAGATGGAGGAAAGAGAAGAGAAATGAGAGCGGAAAGCTGCTGAGAGGGAGGAGAGGCTGTGGAGAGAAATGGCGGAGAAGGAGGACAGAAGAGAACGAGAGAGACAAGCGAGGGAGGAGAGGCAAGCAAGAGAAGCAAGGGAAAGTGAAGAGCGATGGCGCCGGGAGGCAAGTGAAAAAGAAGAAAAGAGAGAGCGGAAGACAAAGGAAAGAGATGAGAGATTTCTTTCTGTACTTGAGCTTCTTGCTAAAAAATAAAGTAAAAGTGTTTTCTGATCATTTACACATCTGGTTTTATGTAAGAATAAACATTCTAAAACGCATTTAAATTGAATATACATACTAAATTTAGATTTGTGTGTGTGTGTATATATATATATATATATATATATATACACACACACACACACACACACACAGTTCTGTGCAAAAATAGTAGGCCACCAACAGCTATATGACCATCCATATTTTTCTATCATTATTAAGATAAAAACAGAAAAAAAGGAGATATGAACTTAAAACAAATCTGGCTTCTTTAGGCAAACATCAGTGAGAATAAAGTGTCAGTAAGAATAAAAATGATACCATTGCTACAACAATGTCAAATGGTGGCCTGAGACTTTTGCACAATACTTTGTTTATAAAAACAAACCATTTCTAGGCATCAACCACACATTATAAAACAAAAACAATCGTTTTATTGTAGTGTATTATGGGACTTATAGACGCTTTCATCAGACGCGTTGCCATGGTGATGAGCTGTCCCAAAGTTAACTTCTGTTCTGTTCGTTCATTAGTGTTTACTGGATAATATGGCATTGACTACAAATGCCTTGAAAGTTAAGGTGATGAGCAGGTTGTTGAGCTGTGGGGTGCAATCTGACCTAGGGAGCAAGCACAATTTTTAAAAATAAAAATGTCAAGGTTTCCTATGAGGGAGACGGCGGTATTAAAATAGCCTATCTATGTTTATCTGAGTGATAAGCGGTACAGTGTTTGTGTTTCCCATACATTTATTAGTGGCAGCCCACCACATTATCAGCGCTGACCGCCACATATTGATTTCCGTGTTTTTAACAATTTAAGATGGGAAAAGTTGTAATTGACTGCAGAGTTGTTGCGTGCAGCACATATTCGCACGCTCTCTCTCTCTCTCTCTCTCTCTCTCGCAAACACATTGACAGCGGACCAGTCTGTGTATTGAATGGTTAGTATCATAAACAGCGCTGCACAGATCCATCCAACATGCTGTAAATGTGGAGACCCGCCTTAAAAAAAGGTTAGCAAGCATGTAAGAAGCCTATAGCTAATAAGGAGAGCTATGTAAACCTTATCAAACCCCGCCGTTGCGGTCGGTACAGTTTTTTAACACTGCGGTAAATCAGACACGTCTGTAGAAAAACATTTTGTCTCTAATTTTTGTTCAACGGGTCTGGTAGTGTCACATTTCAGTTCGGCCAGGTAAAATTTATTTTCTTTGACTGGCAAGAAATACCAGCTACTAGGTTATTTACTTGTTATGGATTGTCTCCGCAAGTCTGCCAGAAGTTAAGTTTGGGCCAGAATAATGCACATGCGCAGTACTGTTTGTTTATGTTGTCACTGCTGAAAGCGTCTATAAATGCATACAGAGCTCACGCAGGGATATTCAAGGCAGGTCATGCAGGGTTCAAGTCCAACACACCTGTCTGTAATTATCTAGTAGTCAGATATTAATTGGATTAAATAGATTCAGGTGTGTATAATTAGGGTAGGAAAAACTGTCCAGGACAATGGCCCTCCATGACCTTAAGGCGGGCATACACTGTGCGATTTTCGTCCGATTTTGAGCCGAATTCTGACTCGTGCGACTCATTTTCGTGTCGGACCGATTTTCAGCTTTGTCGTGCGTCGTTTGTCGTGCAGTGTTCGTGCAGTGTACAGGGAGAGATTAACCTCTCACGATCGACAATCGGATGGTCGGATGAATTTCTGGCATGTCAGAAATTTTGGTCGCTCCTCGTGACTATATCGCACAGTTGAAGCAAAGCTACGAACCGATTGCCCTAAACTCAGTGTTTTTTCCCTCACTGCACCTGCACGAAAACAGAAGTTTAACCATTTCATCTGCAGCAAAAATAAAATTAAAATAAAAACGAGCTACAAATTACTGTTGCTTACCTCCAGTTCGTGTTGCAAAATGGATAATATTAGGCTACCCACCGTCTTCAAGCCACCTGATATGTAACACCTCTTTTATTATTTTGTCAAACAATGTTTTTGAAATAAACCTGTTTTTAATTTTCATTGATGATTAATAATGGCAATGTTCGGACATATTATAGACTGTTAATAGTTATTTTATATATAATTCATTGTAATCGACCTAAATGTTTTAGACAATTTTTAATGAGGAGTAAGATTAATATTTTATTATCCTCACAGCACGTTGGTTATGTGCTGTGAAAATATTGCGTGGCAAATTAATTATAATAGCCGATCAATTTAATAGTAAAATTAGCCTATAGGGCTCCCCTAATAATGATAATATAATAATAATAATAATTAAATGCATAAATTGAAAATACTAAATCATCTTGATACTGATAGCAGATGCTTGTTTTGACAATATCTCTGGATACATACACGCAAATAGGCGCAATCCAGGGGGTAATCGCAGATATTACAAGTATAGTGTGAGCAGTGAAGTCGCAGCTCGACGATCGGACCGTACAGTGTGAGCACATAAATCCTGAACTTTGGCTTTGCATCGCATGCGATTTACTCGTTCAGTGTGAGTAGGTACCTTGCTGAAATCGCACAGACATCGCACAGTGTATGTCCGCCTTAAGTTGGACTCTTCACACAAATTATCTTAAGTTTTGCATTACCTAAACCCAGTGAAATAGTGACTGAAGTGTTAGTGCACCCAAAGACATAAATATATCTGAAAGTTGGGCTCCATTGATCAATATATATATCTATATATATATATATTTTTTTTTTTTCACATTTTGTGGTTTAAAGACATAGTAATTGAGGGATCTGATAGCATGAAAGCAAGTAAAATTGTAAATAATGGAAAGAATATAAAGAAAGTAAATAATGGCTAAATTCAAATGTTTTAGGTGAATTAACCCTTCAACCCACCAGGTAGAAATGGTAGTAAATATATATATATATATATATATATATATATATATATATATATATATATATGCATTTTGTATTATAGTAGTAAAAATCATAAAGCATTTTAAATTTGGTAGATGTTTTTTTTATCCAAGTGACTCTGTGCATTTATTACAAGGACAATGAGCCTAGATCAACCTGGAGTAAAAGGACCTTGCTCAAGGACACACTCGTGGCATCGGCTGTGGAGATCGACCAGCAATCTTCTGCTAACCAGTTCAGTGGTTTAGGCCATTACACAATAAAAGTTATAAAAACAAAATGCATGTAATTGTAAACCTAAAAAATGACATTTGGAAAGAAAAGGAATGCTGACAACATGAATTGTAAAACATTTTAAGCTTTTTTAATGTTTTAAAGGTAGTCACAGGGATGTTTGGAGCAGACACCGCAGCAGCCAGATTGTTCCGCACATGTTCTCCCACTTTTGCTGCAAGGTTGTGGGGATCCGGGGGACCGTCATCATGGTCTTCCTCATTCTCTGGCTCAAAGATGTCCCCATTGGCTATGTGAGTGCAGAAACCTGACTCACTAGCTTAGGACTTCAAAGTTCTTTTGTACTCAACACAAAACGTCCGCGAATAAAAGTCTTGAATCCAAAGTTCTTCGTTTGACTGTTTAATTATGAATTTCAAAAACATAAAATAAAACAAAAACTTGGAATCTTTACTTTTCTTACAAATTAACTGTTCCGTGTAGGTCAAAAGACTGTGTTGCTCCAAAGTCTAGTGGCTTCTGACTGCTTCGCAGTATACTATTCTTTCATACTAAATCTAACAACCAATCAAATTACATTATACTAGATCACTGGGCAACTGCTTACATTCAAATTTCTACGTTCCATTTGCAACACAGGTATTCTCAGATTTTACTAAATAAACTCAAAATATTTTAAATTATATTCAATATTATTATTAGTTCCATTGAAATGGCTTCAACATATCCCGGCCCCTAATTGACTAGGCCTTAAAGGCACTCTATGCAAGATCTGTACCTTAATATAACAGCTTCAAAGTCGTTTTGGTGGTTAACAAAGTCATAGTAGGGCGAATCATCCTGGTAGGAAAGCTTGGGGGGGACGCCGCCGGAAAAACCAGCCATGCAAGTTTGAGAGTGGCGCCCCTGACACAGCGCGTGAGAATCACGAAATGGTTTACGGCAACGACGTCACACGCATCAACAACATCATACTGTATGAAGCTACTTTCGAAACAGGGAAAGAGAATCGGACCGTGCTAGAAACCGGACAAGAGTCCACTCGGTCGGGCTTTCACTCGTTGGCGCGAGCTTAAAAGCTGCACTGGATTGTAACTGCGATGCTGACCTGGCGATCTTGTTGATGGACTTGTAAGTAAATCTCTTATTTATAAACTTGTTTGTATTTGTATACTAGTTGTTTCTATATTGTATGTTGCTGCACTGGCTTGTGGTATGTAATTTTTTACGGTGCTGTTCATTCATCCGTTGTTGATAATAAGACCAGTTCAATAATTCTCACATGTCTATAGCTTTCGATTACCAGAGCTTTAAGCAGACTTCCTAAAAACAGTCGTTTCTCTTAGTCTTGTTGTTTTTTTCGTTATGTTTTATTGCCGAGCTTGCCACAAGAGCTAGTTTGCCAGCTGAACTCAGGTGTTGTGATGTGTATTTATCACGTATCTTTAGTCCTTTGTCTGGTTCGGATTTCTTATGACGTGTGTAAGTTACTGTTATATCAAGTTTATCTGACTAACAGTACACTTCCCGACTGTAACTTCAAATTGTGTTGATTATGAATCAATCAAATCTTGACGCTGTTGATGTTGATTCTTGCGATTACCATGAGGACATAGTCAATATCTCACATAATTATTAGGACATATATAAGCCTAGAGGTTGTAAATAATTGAACACAATTTGCTATTATGATAAATTGTAATCATGTCTAAATCATAACGTCCAATGTTATGAAATAATGCGACGTACATTTAACTTGATTGATGTCATCTGACATTTTGTAATTTTAACATTACAATCAAAAAACATGAATGAAATTATACAGTAGCCTATACACTATAGGCTATTTACTTCTGATTTTGCAGAAATCATGTAAAAACGCTATAAGCCAGCAAACGCGATAGGCAACTTTATTATTAAAAAGCAGTCTAGCACTTGACAGTATATGCAGTAACAGGGGAATAACGGTTATTTACGACAGTGCAAGTACACCACAGCGGCTCTAGAGGTCACTGTTTTACAAAAAAACCAGAGAGTGCATAGTGTGCCTTTAAACATAAGGGCAGCTGCATGGCTGCAGCATGACCCTAACCTGCACAAAATGGTTTATTCCTAGCTCTCCAATGAATGAAACACATTGTTGTAAGTGGTGCATTAGGCTATACATGTCAATAGCAGCTGTATGATTTTAGCAATAAGCAGTGAAATGGAGTTAGATTATCTTACTGACAAATACTGGGTTGGATAAATAAAAACAAAAAAGTAATATAATTTCATAAATGTCTTATGTTACATACCCAGCCATACAGGTGCAGTTTGCAGTCAGAATACAGTTGTTGGTCTTGTTGACGATAACCCAGGCCTTGTACAACTCCGTCTTCTTACCCTGTCTTTGACTAGGCAGAACCTCCGTCTTAAGCACAACGAAGTTTTGAACTTTGTAATCATGAAGTTGTATGTCTTGGACATGACCACACAGAACAAAATTATAGGCATCAAGAGATTTGTACGCTTTCAACTTCTCCTGGGTATAAACACTTGGAGTGTCGATCAGGTAATTATACAGTGCCCTCCACAATTATTGGCACCCCTGTTTAAGATGTGGTTGAGGACTTTTAAAAATTCTCCCTTTTTTTTAAACAACATAGAACCCAAATGCAAAAAAAAGAGAAAAATCCAACCTTTTATTTAAGTACATTACTTTGGTGGTAAAAAAAAAATGTAAAAATTTAGAAAAATAAAAACTTCAAATCCTGTGTCCCACAATTATTGGCACCCCTAACAATTCCGCTGAAAAATGTAATTGATTTTTTTTAAAAAATATATTTTCTGTAGTTGCTAATGTTGGTCAGGATATCTAGGAACTTTTAATTAGTAATTCATGACTTCCTATTTCCCTGGGGTATAAATATGACATGACACAGAGGCCTAATTCTCTTACCCATTTGTCAACATGGCAAAGACAAGAGAACACACCATTCAAGTAAGGCAGATGTGTGATGACCTTTATAAGTCAGGCAATGGCTACAAGAAAATAGCCACTCACCTTATATTGCCCATATCTAAAGTTAGAGGAATCATTAAGAAGTTTAAAACAACAGGAACAGTGACAAACAAGGCTGAAAGAGGTCCCAAGTTTATCTTGCCACAACGCACTGTGAGGAGGATGCTAAGAAAAGTAAAAAAAAGTCCTAAGCTCACTGTCACAGAATTGCATCAAATAGTGGCATCTTGGGGTCACAAAATCTCCAAAACAACCATCAGACGCTCTCTACATGCCAACAAGATGTTTGGGAGGCATGCTAGGAAAAAGCCTTTTCTCACTAACACTGACAAACGTAAACGTCTGGAGTTTGCCAAGCGGCACTGGGACTTCATCTGGGATCGTGTGCTTTGGTCGGATGAGACTAAGATTGAGCTTTTTGGCAACAAACACTCTAAGTGGATCTGGTGTAAAACAAAAGATGTGTATGCCGAAAAGTACCTCATGCCCACCGTGAAGTATGGTGGAGGATCTATGATGCTGTGGGCCTGTTTCTCTTCCAAAGGCCCTGGGAACCTTGTTAGGGTGCATGGCATTATGAACGCTTTGAACTACCAGGACATTTTAAATAAAAACCTGATGGCCTCTGCCAGAAAGCTGAAGATGGGTCGTCATTGGGTCTTTCAGCAGGATAATGATCCAAAACGTGTGGCAAAATCTACACAAAAATGGTTCAGTCACAAACTCAAGGTCCTCCCATGGCCATCTCAGTCCCCAGACCTCAATCCAATCGAAAACCTGTGGGGTGAGCTAAAGAGGAGAGTGCACAAGAGAGGGCCCAGGATACTGGATGATCTAGAAAGATTTTGCAAAGAAGAATGGTCAAAGATCCCTCTCTCTGTGTTCTTCAATCTTGTGAAATGTTATAGGAGGAGATTAAGTGCTGTCTTGTTGGCAAAAGGGGGTTGTACAAAGTATTAACATCAGGGGTGCCAATAATTGTGGGACACATGATTTGAAGTTTTTATTTTTTTAAATTTTTAATTTTTTTTTTACCACCAAAGTAATGTACTTAAATAAAAGGTTGGATTTTTCTCTTTTTTTGCATTTGGATTCTATGTTGTTTAAAAAAAAGGGAGAATTTTTAAAAGTCCTCGACCACATCTTAAACAGGGGTGCCAATAATTGTGGAGGGCACTGTATATATATATATATATATATATATATATATATATATATATTATATATATTTTATAAATCAGGTTGAACTCTAAAACTGCAAGAAAATCAAAGCCATGCATCTGAATAGGTTGTGTTCCAAATTTGAGTTGGACAGGCCTATCTCAAAAAAATGAGCTTTCGGTAAGAGTTTGTTTGGGTGCAGTAACAGATTTTCCCCATTGGGTGCCAGCAAAACTCCACTGGTGCACACAGTGATTGGATTTTAGATTTGCAAATGAGTTTTTCTCTCTCAAATATTACAAGTACACAAACACATCTACACAAAAAAAAATGTATTACACACATACAAACCACACTCTGTCATCCACCCACACAATTATTGTTAATAAGCAGAAAACAGGAATAAAGCAACTGGCACCATCTGGTAAAAAAAAAAAAAAAAAAAAAAAAAATAGTAAAAATAAAAATTTCGGAGCCTTGCCAACAGAATAAAACAAAGAAAATGTCTTAACAAAGATTGCATCATTTTATAGTTAAATGGCCCTGCGATTAAAAATGGGGGTTTCAATGGGGACATTGTTGTCCAAAAGGCACTGATAGGGAGTATTTTGTGTACCTAATGCAAATTTTTTATTTTTTTTTTAGAAAATGGTGGTGAAATAGTAAAATTTCATAAAAATACACACCTGTGCCAAATTAGCATTAACACAGGTAAAGTGATAAAAAAAAACTGAAAAGGACAAAAATGTCCATAAGGATGCACAAGGGTTAATCCAGCTTGTAGTTCTCATTAGTTACTTGTGTGTGAAACCCACTTGGTCAAAAATGAGCTGGGACTTTCAGATCTTTTAGCGCTTTTTGGGGGTTTAATTCTGTTTGGTGAACCACCGGGTAAAGGCAGTGCTCTGTACTTGTTTTGGTACTTGTGTAAAGTAAAATAAAAGTGTTTAGTTTTTTATTTTTAGTTTTTTAGCATTTAGTTTTTCTCCCTGGTACTCGTGTCAGGGCCTCCCAGAGTTTCCCCAATACCTGTCCTGGAGGATGTGAGTCTGTGCACTGTGTGCAGGGTTAAGGACTGATGATAGTAGCAGGACTGGCCCCTTCACCTACCGTCACTCTCTCTTCAAATACATGCTGGACAGGATAAAGCAGAACACCACTCCTTCCTCTGGCACCATAAACGGGCCTTGATGTCACTTTCAGATATGTATGGTTTATGTTAAGCCACATCTTTGTGGATTTTCTGGCACTACTTTTGTGGAATTGGATGATGTCAGCTTATGACTTTACATTTTTTCTCAATTGTTTACACACAAATTCTGGTACTTGAGACACAATGACCACAACATGTAACTCATTCACCAACCCCCTGAACCAATTCTGCTAAACTACAAGCACAATTCCTGCTTTACACTCAAATTGCAGCTCTAAAACACACTTTTTTCAAAACACTACACACAATTCTCTGCATTTGGCACAATTTTCATGCAGAAAATCTCTTGTTTTCACGAGGAAAACACTGCCATTCAAATATTCACACTGACTCGTCATATGGGTAAACACATGTCACACCGTTTTACAATTAGCAATCAGAGCTTTAGCATACAAGACTGAAACAGAAGAGAGGATGCAGCATATTTATTTATTTATTAGTTTTTTTACTGTAACTGTATACAGTACATTTCTCTGTTGTGTTGACCACTGTGTGTAGACCACTCTATGTGCAAATTTGTGTTGCTGGGATGTACAAAATGTGCGATCTAGCTCCCTTTGTTTTTGTGGGAAAGATCAAATATACAGTTTTTCTCGATTGTTTACACACATTTTCTGGTACTTGAGACACAATGACCACAACATATAACTCATTCACCAACCCCCTGAACCAATTCTGCTGAACTACAAGCACAATTCCTGCTTTACACTCAAATTGCAGCTCTAAAACACACTTTTTTCAAAACACTGCACACAATTCTCTGCATTTGGCATAATTTTCATGCAGAAAATCTCTTGTTTTCACGAGGAACACACTGCCATTCAGATATTCACACTGACTCGTCACATGGACAAACACACGTCACACAGTTTTACAATTAGCGATCAGAGCTTTGGCATAAAATACCAAAACCAAAGAGAGGATGCAGCATAGATTTTTTTTTATTTCTTTTTTAACTGTAACAGCATAAAAAATTTTGTTGTTTTGTATGTAGACCACTGTATGTGCAACTTTGTGTTGGTTGGGGTGTACAAAATGTGGGATCTATCTCCCATTGATTTTGTGGGGAAAATAAAATATATTTGTTACCGTGTATTTGTGTGTTCTGGGTATAAAAAACAATATTCTCAAATATTTTACAACACACTTATGTATGTCATGTCTGTAGTAAGTGTAACACTGAACAAAAAAAAAGGCCCAAGTCATTATGATGAATGGAGAATAAGTGTTCCCTTTCAAGGCGGTCACTTCGACATTTACGTCGATGACGTAGTATGGGAACTCCTCCCCTTCTTCACTTCTGCTGAAATCTTATGGGCTAACGCCAGCTGACGACAGCTGGCCAATTGACGCAAAATATGCAAATATTGCCTAGCCTGGCAGTATAAATTGCATATTGTTCGTCGATTGCATCAGAATCCTTTACTTCACGCTCAAATCGACGTGTGCTTACGATTTGGAATTACATTACCTTTCGCCGTCGTCGAAGGTGCACTTAAGATACCACACTGTCTTTTGCATCCGATGGCATCTACTTGCAATTTGTGTTCGGGGCCTATTATTGCGCCGGACACCCACCTTTTCTGCATCACCTGCATGGGCCTCGCCCACGCCGAGTCGGCTCTGTCTGACGACCTCTCGTGCGCCCACTGCGCGGACATGCCCGTGCGTGCCCTCAAGGCAAGGAGGGATATGGCTCGAGCAGCCGTAGGGATTGGGCCCGCTGCCGCCTGCGAGCCGCTGGTGGGCCCTTCCCCTCCCAGGGTAAGGGAGTTCGAAGCCGTCAGCTTCGCGGACGATAGCTTCCGCCCCCCCCCGCGACGTCGCGGATTTCATCTCCTTTGGAGCTAGCGAGGAGGAGGACGCTATGTCCCTATCAGCGTCGGAGAAAGACTGGGGATCCGAGCAGGCCGCGCCTACTGAGCAGGAGAGTCCTGCAGACCTCCAAGAGGAGCTTTTCAGAGTCCTTACTAAGGCCGTCGCCGATTTGGACCTTTCCTGGAACGCGCCGGACGAACAAGCTAAAAGCAAAATGGACACCTGGTTCCTTCAGTCGAGCCGCCGTCAGGCCGCTTCGAGGAGGGGAACCCCGTTTTTCCCGGACCTTCACGAGCACGTGGTCAAGTCGTGGGCTGCGCCCCAGTCAGCACGCAGTCTTTCTGCCACCCAGTCCTTGTTCGCGCACGTCGACGATGCCGTAGCCCACGGTTATGTGCGCATGCCCATCGTCGAGGAGACCGTCGCCTCTCACCTATGCCAATCTACGTCTGCACTGGGCGCGGACCGCAGCCTGCCGTCCAAGCCCTGCAGATTCACGGCCCACCAGGCGGATAAGGCGTACGCGGCAGCGGGAGAGGCAGTTTAACCTCTTCACGCCATGGCTATCCTCCAGGTATTCCAGGCGAAACTGCTAAAGTCTCTGGATGGCGTCGCCTCTGTCGACGCTGACGCCGTCCGGGACCTTCGCTCGGCGACGGACCTTGCGCTGTTGGCCACTAAACGCTCAGCGCAAGCTGTCGGCCGCTCTATGGGTTTTCTGGTCGTCCTCCACAGACACCTGTGGCTGACTCTGTCCGATGTTAAAGATTCTGACCGGAAAACCCTGCTTAATGCTCCCATCACCCAGGCTTGTCTCTTTGGGAACGCGGTGGAGGCTGTCACGGAGCGTTTCTCGGAGACCCAGAAACGCGCCAAAGCCATGAGTCACGTGATCCCGCGTCGAGCACCCCCGTCTTAGCAGCGTTCGCGCTCGTCTTCAGCTACTCGCCGCCCTCAGAGTTCAGGGAGTCAGCCCACAGTGCATCGCACCGGGCCGGATGCTCGTGCTTCCCGGGGAAGACAGTGGCCAGGTCCTGGGAGGAAGGGCCATCGCCAGAGAAGGAGCCCGCGCCGAGGGAAGGACAGCGCGCCCCCCTCCGCGCCAAAGCCGTCTTCCTGACGGATTGGGCAAGAGGAAGAGAGAGCGCGAAGGGGGGCCGGCCTCCAAGCGCCGTGTTCATCGTATCCCTCATGTTCTGTTGAGAGACGATCGTATGTGTGTAAATGCTGTTTGTTCAATAAAAGCATGTACCCCTTCACAAAAAGAGCTTTTTCTTCCTCTTGCACCTCATATTGTGTCACCCGCCCTCTCCCGGGACAGTGTAGGGCCACAATCTATGACTATAATGGCATCTCATGGGCAAGAGATTGCCAGCACCACACTCAGCCCACCGCGAGCCGCCCTCCCAAGGGGTTCTGCCTCGCGGGAACGCGGCTTCAGTCTAAACACTACACTGGTAGCAGCTATGACCACAGTTCGAGCTCACACTCTGAGTCATTTTCTGGACGCATGGGAATCAATTCCCGGGATTTCCCCATGGGTGTTAAGCATAATTCGTCACGGGTACTCGCTTCAGTTCAGACGCAGACCACCCCGCTTCAACGGCGTGATCCAGTCATTAACACTGCCCCAAAACGCCCCTGTTCTGAGACAAGAAGTGCTCAGCCTGCTCGAGAAAGGAGCTATAGAACCGGTTTCCCCGAGCGAGAGGGAGAGCGGTTTCTACAGCCGCTATTTTGTGGTACCGAAGAAAGGGGGGGGCTCCGTCCGATCTTGGACCTGAGACCCATAAACAGAGCGCTTCACAAGCGCGCGTTCAGAATGACAACTCTGAAGCAAATTCTGGCACAGGTTCGTCCCGGGGATTGGTTCGCTTCAGTGGACTTAAAGGACGCGTACTTTCATATCCAGATAGCAGCGCGCCACAGGCGTTTTCTGAGATTTGCGTTCGAGGGCACAGCTTACCAGTATTCAGTTCTCCCGTTCGGATTGGCTCTTGCCCCCCGCACCTTTTCGAAGTGCGTGGACGCGGCGCTGTCTCCCCTCAGGTCGAGCGGAATGCGCATCCTGAATTATCTGGACGATTGGCTGATTTTAGCCCATTCGCGAGAGGTGCTAATCGGTCATGTGGAATTATTACTCCGTCACCTGGACTCGCTGGGACTGCGTGTAAACGAACAGAAAAGCGTGTTCACGCCGAGTCAGACCACAGCGTTTCTGGGAGTGTGTTTGAACTCTGTAACGATGCGAGCACATCTCTCTCAAGAGCGCATACAGTCTCTGGCATTGTCTCTGCATCGCTTCAGACCGGGCAGGTCTGTACCACTAAAGGAGTTTCAGAGACTATTAGGTCTGTTAGCGGCAGCCTCCCCGGTATGCCATCTGGGTCTGCTTCATATGCGTCCGCTTCAAATTTGGTTGAAGCTCCGGGTCCCTCAGGGGGCGTGGGCGACCGGCCTCAAGCGCATCACGGTCACTCACAGCTGCTTTCGCACTTTGGCGCCGTGGAGAGACCCAGTGTTATTCAGTTCAGGGGTCCCTATGGGTACCGTAGCGAATCGCATCGCGGTCTTGACGGATGCATCAACTTCAGGCTGGGGAGCGGTGTGCATGGGCGCGACTGCCTCCGGCTCGTGGACGGAGTCACAACGGAGGTGGCACATAAACCGCTTGGAGTTGAAGGCGGTTTCCTTAGCCCTCAAAGCCTTCCGGTCTCAGCTAGAGCGTCAGCATGTACTGATTCGGACCGACAACACGTCGGTGGTCTCGTACATAAATCGCCAGGGGGGCGTACGCTCCAGGCCCCTATTCGAGCAGGCAGCGAGTCTCCTGCTGTGGGCAGACCGGCACTTCTTATCAGTGAGAGCGGCGCATATTCCCGGTGTTTTGAATCGCGGAGCGGATATGCTCTCGAGGAATGGAATTCCTCAGGGAGAGTGGAGGCTTCACCCGGGATCGGTGCAGATGATCTGGGATCGATTCGGGAGGGCGGAGGTCGATCTATTTGCGTCGCACGAGAACACACACTGTCGGACGTTCTTTTCGCTGTCTCGTTCCCCCCTGGGTCAGACTTCCGACGCCTTGACTTCGCGCTGGCCGAGAGCCAGGCTTTACGCCTTTCCTCCGGTGAAGATTCTGCCTCTAGTGTTGTGCAAAATCAGGGAGGAAAAAGCATCTGTGCTTCTCGTAGCCCCGTACTGGCCGAATCAGCCCTGGTTCGCGGGCATGATAGAGCTGCTAGTGGACTCCCCATGGGAAATTCCTCTCAGGAGGGACCTGTTATCGCAGGCGAACGGCACGATATGGCATCCCAACCTCGGGCTGTGGAGCCTTCATGTGTGGCCGCTGCGGGGTCTTTAAATGAGCGAGACGCTCTGCACTCTCGCGCGTTGAGCACTATATCTGAAGCGCGAGCCCCATCCACTAGGCGCTTGTATAAGTTGAAATGGGAAGTTTTCTCTAAATGGTGTCAGAGTATCAGTATTGACCCGTGCAACTGTTCCGTGTCGGATATTCTAAGCTTCCTCCAGCACAGGATGGATAACGGGAGTTTACCATCCACTCTAAAGGTGTATGTGGCTGCTATTGCTGCGTTTCACCCCCCGGTCGAAGGGCAGTCGATCGGCAAGCACGCGCTGGTGATCAGTTTTCTCAGGGGAGCTAGGAGATTACGCCCGTCACAGCCGCCTTCTGTGCCGCCATGGGATTTAGCACTAGTGTTGAGGGCTTGTCGAATCCACCGTTTGAGCCTCTGGCTTCAATAGCCACCAAGGAGCTTTCCCTGAAAACTGCTTTACTTCTCGCTCTCGCTTCAGCGAAACGCGTGGGGGATATGCATGCGTTCTCGGTTCACGAGGACTGCATTCGTTTTGGACCGGGTGATTGTAATGTCACTCTTCGACCGAGACAGGGTTATGTTCCGAAGTCTCTCAGCACTCCGTTCCGAGCGCAGGTTGTCTTCTTACCGGCGTTATCTTCTGAGTCATCAGTCTCGTGTGACACTGATGCTCAGAGTGCTGTTTGCCCGGTCAGGGCTTTACGGATGTATATGACTCGCTCGGCCGCTTTTCGTCAATCGGACCAGCTGTTTGTATGCTTTGGCGGTTGTAATAAGGGACGTGGAGTTTCGAAACAGAGACTTGCTCACTGGATTGTGGAAGCGATTGCTTTGGCTTATGATTGCCAGGGAGTGGACTGTCCCCTAAGCATTAAGGCTCATTCAACGAGGGCGATTGCCTCCTCGTGGGCCTGGTCTAGAGGTATGTCTATAAGGGACTTGTGTCTTGCTGCTGGCTGGTCTTCTCAGAATACATTCGCCAGATTTTATAAATTGGATGTCTCTTCTATTGCGCCTCAAGTGCTTTCGGTGAGTTAAGCCTGTGTTATCAGCCCGGTTCCCTATTGTGCTTGCAACTGTCGCTGCTGCTTGTATTACATCCTTAATTGTGTTGTTCTGCCCTGAGTATTCAGTGCAAGGCTTCCCCCTATTTCATTTGCTCGGGATATGCAAATTTTGACAAGGTTCTGAAAGCGCGCTATTGGTTCGCTTCGACCTATCAGGAGTCTAGTTTTTCTAGTGATCAGCTATTGGATGTGGGTTCTGTCATTTTCGAGTGGGCGGGTCCTCTGCTCCACGGCGGGATTTGACACAGTTCCCATACTACGTCATCGACGTAAATGTCGAAGTGACCGCCTTGAAAGGGAACGTCTCCGGTTACTTTCGTAACCTCGGTTCCCTGAAAGGCAGGGAACGAGACATTTACGTCGAACGCCGTGTCGCTCATTCATTCGAGCGTTCAGTCGGATTCTGATGCAATCGACGAACAATATGCAATTTATACTGCCAGGCTAGGCAATATTTGCATATTTTGCGTCAATTGGCCAGCTGTCGTCAGCTGGCGTTAGCCCATAAGATTTCAGCAG
This sequence comes from Pimephales promelas, assembly GCF_988280905.1. NCBI lineage: Eukaryota > Metazoa > Chordata > Actinopteri > Cypriniformes > Leuciscidae > Pimephales > Pimephales promelas. Next base: position 34,371,147 of record NC_142770.1, read on the forward strand.
AAGTGAAGAAGGGGAGGAGTTCCCATACTACGTCATCGACGTAAATGTCTCGTTCCCTGCCTTTCAGGGAACCGAGGTTACGAAAGTAACCGGAGACGTTTTCCATTGATCATAGTGTTTTACATTGAGCACATCAGTGTTCAACTGGTTCTTATAAATGTCTATTCATATGATGGTTTGTGTGTGTCATTTGAAAACAAAATAACATTTTGAGAATATATGACATTGTTTTGAATGTAGTTTCATTTTGCACTAGAATTGAGGGGTTTTGCCAATTATGTGTGTGTTTTTAGATGTGTGTAGAGTTCTGAGAGTATGAGGCACGCTTGCAGGAAATCTGTGTAAACAATCGAGAAAAAGTGTAATTACAAATGTACATCATAATGTACAACGGTACAGTGAAGCATGGCTCTGCATTGCAAACTCTTTCACTTGCACACACAACCAACACCACACTTTATGTAAAAAATATTGGAGAGCATTATTTATTATCTTTAACTTCAGTAAAGCAGATGTAAAACACTACAAGGGGAATGTGTTGCTCTCAGGAGGAGGCTGTATTTGCACAATGACATCCTGGCTCTGGCTAAATCTACATCTGTCCACTGCAGAGGCTCAATAACCACAATCTGGAGGAGGAACTATATAAATGTATAAAAGTATAATATAACCTTTTAACATTTACAGTAGGTTTTAGTCTTCACTCACCCACTATGCTTGTAAAACATGTTAGGCCATATTTGCTAGTGAAAGAGTTGCAATGCAGAGCCCTGCTCATAGCATAGGCTACATAGCTGTAGGCCCTATTCACCAATGGTCTTACAAATGTTTAATTCTCCCTAACAACCAGAGCTATTATTTTATTAGTTTTAATTTTTATTTTAATTAACTAAAGTATTTTTCACACCCAGTGCTACTTTAGTTGTACTAAAAAAAAAGTTATATTAGTTCAGTTTTAGTCTACCATCACTTCGCTAACTATAGTTACTTTTATTTTGAAAGTGTTTCCGGTTACATTCGCTTCCAAAAAAGGAACGGACCACGTGACTTCCGTTTTTGGTTTATAAACGAAAAACGAATAGTTCCCACAGGCAAAAAAATTGTCACGTGACCTCCCCGGAGACACCATCTTTGAGGGCAAAACCGCTGTGTTTACCATTACAACGTTTTATCAGAGAATGTCGTTTTACAAACAAATATTTATGTCTGTTTATATTGTTATGCAAATCATGAAAAGACAAAGTGTAATAGATTATAAAGAGACTATTAAAACAAGACAGGTGTGTATCCTTATGCAACAAAAGAAGCACTGAGCACCGATTATGCAACTTTGCCTCAGATACAGTATTTTCATGTGTACAATTATCTGGTATTGGTGAGGAGTTTTTACACATGTGAGCAATTCCAAGCCTGGAAATCACTGGAGGTGTACGATCATATTGACGTGGGGTTGGTTTGGTGACGTTTGCTCAAGTGCAATCAATGGAAAAGTAACTTAAGTCATCATAGCGAAGTAGCATGATGCTAATCTGTCTATTAAAAAGCCATAGCCTGCACAACTTAATTCCTATGTTCCCCAGTCACCGGTGATTTCTGTAATATGCATGTACTTGCGGGCGTCATGGTTCGGTGCATGAATATTAAAATAAATAACTCGCGTGCAATTTAATTAATGTAATAAATGAGGAACTACATTATACGCGGGATCTTTAGGGACATAATCTGAGATTGCAATGCTGGAATGTGAGATCAAACAGTGGAAACAATGTTGTTTTGTATGTTTTTAATACCTCGTCATTTTGTTCATACAGGACATTATTCAAACTGCAATGTGTTAACTTATATTTATTTACACTCGCAATAAAACACAACATTGTGCTTTTGTCAAACAAATTCTTGCGTGTTTTGAGTGAGTTTCTTTCCTGTTTATGCTCGCCAGCCATAATCTCCATCGTTGTTCGGACAAAAGCTTAGTCTTCTCACATCCATATGGAGTCTAATGACGGGTATAGTGTAAAATCCCGATTTAACTGAACCTCCGGCACGATTTTATCATCCATTGACTCAGCAGGAGATGACCATTTTCACTTTATAGCACGAAACTCATTTCACTTCGTTCAACTCGTATTGCTTCTTCTTATGTTTTGCCCTAAGCAATGGCGCCGGGTCGGCAAATGCCCGTATGTTGTGACGTCATGTGGGAACTATGTATTGACAGAAGTTCAAAGACTCACTTCATTCTTTGTTCAAAAAGGAATAGCGATAAAATGATCCCCGAAAAACGGGCAGTTTTTAATTGGTTTTTCGTTTCTTGATTCTGACACCAAAAACGGTTATTTTTTCTATTTGAAACAAAAAACAAAAAAAACGGTATTTTCGTTTCATAATTACAAACTAATTACGGATTATCCAGAGATCCCCTGACCATAATTAACAGGAGTGTAATTCACATGAATTCACCACAGTTCGATCAAGACATTGGACTTTTTAAAATTACATAATGTATTTGTTTATTTTAACAAATTGGGAGGCAGTATACAATACACAGAGAATGATACAATCAATTTTTCATATTTTTCCCTTAGTTTATACATCCAACAATATATTTCATTTTAAAACTACATGTTTGCCAGAGGTTTTCAATTATTTATCAAAGGATTTTAATCAATGCAAATAATTTAATAAAAGGTTTTAATAGCCTAAATGATAAAATAATTTAAGACAAACATTTTGCTCATTACATATGCGACGTCCACAAACATAAGCTTGGTCTGTGATTACCTGATCCTGAAGTGATAAAGCTTTCATTGAAAGTTTCTCTTGCCTTCTTTTTTCTAAACGACAGAAGTATGACGTACTTCTTTCCCCATCTTCAATCCATTCAGCTCTGGACCTGATAAAGGCCCCTTCCGCTTTACGAAGATAGATATCATCATGCTTGTTTAGAAGATTTTGTCATTTCTGTTTATCATTATCAGTAGGTGAAGTTTTATTATAATAAATATTTATATCTTTTATAATATTCATTTCAGATAATCTGTTACTTCTATTAGTAGTTTTTTCCAAAATGAATAGAATATTCTCTCATTTTAAATTTAAAGGGTTAGTTCACCCAAAAATGAAAATTAAGTCATTAATTACTCACCCCCATGCTGTACCAACCCCGTAAGACCTTCGTTCGTCTTCAAGACACAAATGAAGACGACGCATGCGCGAGAATTGCGATCTGAAGTAGTGTAAGCTGGTGTGAGCAGATCGCAAATCTCGCGCATGCGTCGTGGAAATCTAAGGAAGTCTCGTTCTGGCCTACAAGGAAGAAAAGAAATAGTCGAATAAACTCGTTATTTTTGTTTGTTTTTTCGCACAAAAAGTATTCGCGTCGCTTGATAAACATATAGTTGAGCCACGGTAGTCACTTGGGATATTTAAACATTTTTTTCATTGACTTTCTGGGCCGTCAAGAGGCAGTCCTTTAGGAGCCAATGTGGTAGTTATACAGCTCTCAAATTTAATCAAAAATATCTTCATTTGTGTTCCGAAGACGAACGAAGGTCTTACGGGGTTGGTACAGCATGGGGGTGAGTAATTAATGACTTAATTTTCATTTTCGGGTGAACTAACCCTTTAAGGAATTCCCATTTGGAGATATAAGATGCTATTGAATTATCAGACATCACATTAGCAATCGTGGCTTTGATATCTTTATAAAATGAATGGCTTTTTAATAAACTAGAATTGAATTTCCAGTACCCTTTATTCTGTCGGCTAACACCAGGAGGATTAAAACGCAGCTTAATAACAGCGTGATCTGTGAGAGGAGCTGCTGACATACCACAGTCACTGATGGAGTTTATAATGGAGACAGAGAGTAACCAGAAATCTATTCTCGACTTTGCTACGTTGTTTGGTTTAAACCATGAATATTGCTTCACGTTAGGATATTTAAAGCTCCAGCAGGGATCCAAAAGATTGTGAGTGCGACAAATATCCATTAAAGCAGGGTTGTAACAACTGTGATTACATCTGGATGGACATCTATCAAGCCATTCATCACTAACCATGTTAAAGTCACCACCCGTAACTATAATCGCAGTGGGATGAGTGAGTTTAAGGGTAGCTATGACATTAGAAACATCCGAAATCAACTGTCTATTTTGAATTAAATTATTGAACCCATAAACATTGACCAGAATAAAATAGAGATCATCTCATAACACAAATTAGCCAGTGACCATTATTACTAAATCTAGATGTCACTATTTTACCAGGTGAGTTACAGAACAAGATGGCGACACCTGCTGATGATCAAAGATGATTTTGTCACCCCATTGGTTTACCCAAAACTTTTCATCCTCAGGTGTTGAGTGAGTTTCTTGCAATAAAGTGAAGTGTGCTTTTTCACCCTTACAAAACAAAAATATTGATTTTCTCTTAGTGTTCTCTCTTAAACCCCTAACATTAAGTGAAATACACGAAAAAGAAACCATCCATAACAAATAAAAAAAAATAGAAAATTAACAACCGTCAGTAAATATAAATGTCCAACAGACTAAACTTTAATGAAAAGTGAGAAAGAGAAAAAAGCTCAAATAGGCAGTGTCCCTTCAGATTGGATTACTGAAACCATCCAAAAAGATCTTAAAGTCACTCGGCCTTTCCAAACCTTGAACAAAACAGGCCTCAGTCTTGATCCTGAACGTTACCTTGTGTGCTGCTAAGTGTCCGTTAATGTATCCAGCACCCCCTCTGAAGTATGCACGCTTTCCAGCATGTCTTGCTTCTCTTATTTTAGGCCACAGTGCAGCGGGTCTCCCTGTCGGCTTTGCAGAGGTCTTCGATGAAGCTGATACGAAGTTCTTTGCAGATCGCGTGATCCTTGGTCGTTCTCCACAACGCATCTCGATGGAATCTCTGAGTGAACTAAATTATGACGTTTTCTTCACATCTCCCTATTCGATGAACTGAGTCCACAATCTGATTGATACTCGAGGACCATGATGGAGAGATTTTAACGAGTAAATCAGCGATCGCCTGACGTATGTCTTCACCTTTTTCTTTTAATCCACGAATTCCTCCGGCGTTTGTATCGTTCTAGCTCCAAGACACGCAGTCTTTCTTTACAGCCGACACATCACGAACAGTCGATTGTAACTTCATTTTACAATCTTTCATTTCTGCTGCGTTGAACTCGACAGCCTTAGCAATGCTGGTCAACATGATGGAGTTATGTTACAGCTGGTGTCTAGTGTATCCACCTTATCAGTTAGCTGCTTTATGGCTTCCAGGACCGTATTAATAGCTTCATTCCCTTCTGTCCCAGTATCCTGCTTTTCTGCAGCTGGTGTGATCTTTAGTGGTGAGAACGGGTCTTTTCTTTTAGGTTTCTCGGTCCACCTCCATCCTTCCAGCATACTCGTGGTCGACAGATGTCTCGTTGCTGCGTGATAAAGCCAGATTCTTTTTCTTCGATGTCATGGTGTACAAACTTTTCCGGAGGTTCCGTTTTATTTGTAGATTCAAAAGGAGCACAATATGGCAATTTGGATAGCGAAATATGGGACAGGCCTAGAGAGCTCAAACCATGCAATGCACCCGATCCGCCATCTTGCCCTCTCAACTCATAACTAATGGTCTCTGCAATGGAAGTGAATCAATCAAAACTAACTTTAGCTGGACAATAACTTTATTCTAGAGCTGCTGTAAAACCAGCACAATCTGCTACTGTAATTTCCTATTGTCACTGTAAAGCGGCTCTATATTGTTAAAGCGCTGTATAAGTGAAGGAGACTGGACTGACTATTGTGTAAAGGAACATGTTTCTCTCTGTGTGACTCTATAAGGCTTCAGTGATCAGAGGAAACAGGAGTTTTGCTTCTAGTGACGCAGTACGAGTGAACCGTATCGAGAGCCGACAGAAGAGATCACTTTACAACATCACCATTTATTCATTCATATTTCCCAATCACGAACTTTTGGCCATTTCACTTATTAAATTAAAAGTAGTCCAAAGTGAAGTAAAGTTATCAGGAACAACGAATTAAACCAACCATTAAACGGTTATAAAGTTTACAATACAGTATTTTTACAGTATGGTTATGATTGATCTGATTCTTTCAGGTTTATGTCACATTGCATTGTTCCACATTTGTAGATTGTCTTAAAGGTTAATATAAAATCATCTGCTAAATGACTAAATGTAATTATTAACATGATTGGATGATGACAAACTTATTTCATATCATACAGATGTGATCTAACAAAGTCCTCTTTATGATTTATTATCAGGAACTGTGAGTTTGCAGAAAGAAAAATGAAAGACAAAACTGAACAAATGAAGGCAAGGATGAACAAATAAAAAAGAGAACCAAAAGAATAAACAAAACAGAAATAATGAAGAAAAAAGGATGAACAGTAATAATAAATTAAGTAAAGAGAAGAGAGAGAAAAACGAAATAGGATAAAAAAGTAACACATAAAAAAACAATCTGTAAAAGACGTGAATGCTTTGCGCAAAACTGTACCACTTTATTTATAAAATATTAATCTCCAACCTGTCTCCAACGCGCGTTCATCTGCTCTCACGCATGCGCCGCGTGGTGCTCTCGTGAACGCGTCTCTCTCTCGTCACAAACAGAAAGTGAAAGTTAGTTTTCCTGTCGCCAATTGAGCTGGAAAAATACAATACGACATGAAAAACAGAGCATCAAGTGTTTATCAACGCTTAAGAATTAATTTACTTGTAGTTTTATGATGTTAAAGCTGGAGGATTTGAGATCCTGTATCTTGTAAAAGTTTGATCAAGGTGAGTGTTCGTGATTGTTTGTTTGATATAAAATCTTTAAAGGTTTTCTTTCACTCCAAGGTTTCTTTTGTGTTTCGTATTGTTTGTGATTCTTCAGAAGTTTATATGTGTAAACATTCATAGGCCAAATCACAGCTCACAGCAGGGACGTGCACAGGAATTTTGAGGGGCAGTTGCTCTGACCTGAAAAAAGGGCACCCCCCCTCCTCCCCCCTCACGGGCTATATGAAGGAATATATTCAGTTGAATTTGTCCCCTTCCAAATTGCCTTATCTGGCCGTGTTTATGTCCAGACGCAATGCCTCATCTTATGGTCTTATAATTATTTATAAAGATTGCAAAATGTCAGAGATGAGACAAATGAGCAAAAGAGTTCTTCATATTGTTGTTTATTGTTTTTTAAATTATTATTATTTATTTATTTATTTATTTATTTATTTGAAAAGAAATAATCTGGATTGAATGGAAAAAACTCGAAAAAATAAAAAACGCTTAGATTTCGGGAAAAAATACAATTATTTTTTTTGCCAATCCTGACCTCCCCCTGGGGCCCTAAGCAAAATTCTGCTAAGGGGCCCTCTACCTGATCTGTGATGCCATGTAAACCATTTGCCATTGCCACTCAATACCGCCCAATACAATCCTCCCTCCTTTAAACAAAACAGTCAAAGAATAAGTACAACAATATAGAACAGAATGAGGTTCAAACAAACAATATTTACAGAATAAAGCATTTTTATAGAATGTTAAGATAACAAGTGAATATTAACGTAAACATAAACAAGAAGAAAATAATAAAGTACAACCCTGAGCTTTGGCTTTTGGGATTAGCTTTGGTTCACTCTACAGCCTGGGTATTTTCGGAATCAATAGCCTATGATTTTTATTTAAAAAAATGTTATGCATGTTAAAGCAAATCTTGATTTATGGTTATTTACTGGGGATTTGCATTCATATTGACCAGAATGTCCATCTAATCATCATTTTAAATTCAATATAGCCTATAAATCAATAGTCAATCAATGTCAAATTGCCAATACATTGGTTTATATCTTGCATAATTAGTGCAGTTGTTTAGAGTTTTTAACTACACTGAGACTAGATAATTAGTGTCTTTATAATGTGTACTTTGATTGGGAGTGCCATCATTCAAGTATTGTACAGTATTTCTCTGGTCTCCACATTTCTGCTTGAAAAATGCGAGTTTCATTTCGTGCACGCGCATATGAACGCAACACACGTGACGCGGTTATGTTTTCCGAGCTGCAGTAAACAAACACTGTTGTTGCACTTTGTCGTTTATCAAAAACAAAACGTAATAAATAATGGTATTTTACTCTCACTTTTGTCAGGCAAAAAGTGATGCAAGAGATGCACTGCCTGCCCAGACAAACCATCAAACTTTGCTGACACTAGAGAGGAGAGAACACAAGTTTACCTGACTGCTGTTCCCGCAATTCACTCTCATGTTTTTCTTCTTCCTCTTTTCGTGACGAGAAGGATAGTTTCGCTTCATTTTGTCATGGACTTCGTACACATTAATTAGCGCGCGACACGAGATGGAGGCGCGGCCTGAGTGATTTGCGGTGCCTTACCATACACACCGGTCGCGTGCAGTCTATGATCTCGTGGAAATAGTTTGACTTTCAATTTTTTTTTTTTGGAAGTGAATGAGGCTTTGCGATTTTTATATTATTTTTTGTCTAGGCCTACGTGAAATTCTACATCCATTGTACGATTTTTTTTTTCCTCAGAAGGGCAACCTGAGTCGAGAAGGGCATATGGGCAGTTGCCCGGGCAACCTGAGCAACCCCCCTGTGCACGTCCCTGGCTCACAGACACACGGTTTTTAAACATGAGAGTCTGTCGATGCGGGTCGGGGTTTGTTTTCTTTCTCCCGAACATGTTCAGCGTTTCCGGTGTCCGTTATTTTCCATTAAAATCAAATGGCCGACTTGTGTGTGTGTGTGTGTGTGTGTGTGTGTGCGCGCGCGCGCGCGCGTGTGTGTAAATGGGCCAAATGGGCGTGAGTTAACGAAGTTATTACACGATCCCTTTCCTCACACACTCCAGATATGTCCAGATAAATTATGAAGGTCGTTTAATTTAATCATTTAATATTGTGTGTGAATGTTTCTTCATCAGAGTCAGTGGAGGAGATCAAACTCATCAGATTCTCCTGATCTTCATCATGGGTAATTCACAAGCATCCAGAGATGGAGATTTCTCTCCAGGACGCAGGTACTTTCAACTAACACTGTTAAATATTGTCTCACATCACAGAAAAATATCAGTTTTGTTTTGTGCCTAATTTTTCTTGTGTTTTTGTTTTGAAACTAACATGAATTATTAAATAAAACGATCATAAAGTTTCTTCAAAGTGCTTTAAGATGAAAGATGAATGTGTTTATATTAGGGCTGTGCAAAAGTTAATTGCGATTAATCACATCCAAAATAAAAGTCTGTGTTTACATAATATTTTGTGTGTGCTGTATATAATTATTTTGTATATATAAATACCTATGCATGCATGTATATATTTAAGAATTATGTGCGTGTCACGGGGTGTGGTGGTGGGAGTGCAGGAGTGCAGGTAGAAGGAGTGGAAGAAGTCCATTTTAACACGAAGATGACGTTTATTTACAAAATACTGGCAGGAAGACAGGGAAACAGGAGCAAATACTGGGTAACATTTAAACATCGATCGACAAAGACAGACTGAATGAGAATCAACTAAATACACAGAAGAATCAAACATAATGGGGTGAAAACAGGTGAAACAGATGATGATGACGAGGAACAGGTGGCTGATGAGGGAGTGAGTCCGGGAGTGGAAACAAAAGGATCCGGGGAGGTGTAGTGCAGATGACGGGACAAACAGGTGAAGACGAAGACTGTGACATCACTCCCCCCTCCCGGTAGGCGTGACCTCACGCCGTAACATCAGCGGGGAGGGGGGGTGGGCGCCCTGGTGGCTGTGGAGGATGTGGTCAGGAGCAGGAAGTCCCCCAGGGCGGAGCAGGGTGAGGGCGTGGCCAGGGCGGAGCAGGGTGAGGGCGTGGCCAGGGCGGAGCAGGGTGAGGGCGTGGCCAGGGCGGAGCAGGGTGAGGGCGTGGCCAGGGCGGAGCAGGATGAGGGCGTGGCCAGGGTGGAGTAGGATGAGGGCGGGGCCAGGGCGGAGCAGGGTGAGGGCGTGGCCAGGGCGGAGCAGGGTGAGGGCGTGGCCAGGGCGTAGCAGGGTGAGGGCGTGGCCAGGGCGGAGTAGGATGAGGGCGTGGCCAGGGCGGAGCAGACTGTGAGGACCTCTCGGGCGACCATGGCGGTGAGGTCTCTTCAGGCGGCCACGGCGGTGAGGTCCCTTCGGGCGGCCACGGCGGTAAGGTCCCTTTGGGCGGCCACGGCGGAGAAAGCCCTTCGGGCGGCCGTGGCTGGGACACTGGGCCCCCCCCCCCAAAATATTTGGGTTGAGTCCCCGGGTGAAGGGCAGATGGGGACTGGACGGTCTCGGGCTGGACGGTCTCGGGCTGGATGGTCTCGGGCTGGACGGTCTGTACGGTCTCTGGCTGGAAGGTCTGGACGGTCTCTGGCTGGACGGTCTGGACGGTCTCTGGCTGGACGGTCTGGACGGTCTCTCGCTGGACGGTCTGGACGGTCTCTCGCTGGACGGTCTGGACGGTCTCTGGCTGGACGGTCTGGACGGTCTCTGGCTGGACGGTCTCTGGCTGGACGGTCTGGACGGTCTCTGGCTGGACGGTCTGGACGGTCTCTGGCTGGACGGTCTGGACGGTCTCTCGCTGGACGGTCTGGACGGTCTCTGGCTGGACGGTCTGGACGGTCTCTGGCTGGACGGTCTGGACGGTCTCTGGCTGGACGGTCTGGACGGTCGCTGGCTGGACGGTCTGGACGGTCTCTCGCTGGACGGTCTGGACGGTCTCTGGCTGGACGGTCTGGACGGTCTCTGGCTGGACGGTCTCTGGCTGGACGGTCTGGACGGTCTCTGGCTGGACGGTCTGGACGGTCTCTGGCTGGACGGTCTGGACGGTCTCTCGCTGGACGGTCTGGACGGTCTCTGGCTGGACGGTCTGGACGGTCTCTGGCTGGACGGTCTGGACGGTCGCTGGCTGGACGGTCTGGACGGTCGCTGGCTGGACGGTCTGGACGGTCTCTGGCTGGACGGTCTGGACGGTCTCTGGCTGGACGGTCTGGACGGTCTCTGGCTGGACGGTCTGGACGGTCTCTGGCTGGACGGTCTGGACGGGGCTGGTTGGAACCAGTGGTGAGGGGAGCTCAGGTTCGGGATGGCTGGACGTAACCAGCGGGGCGGAGAGTACGTGCTCGGGAAGGCTGGACGGAACCAGCGGGGCTGAGAGTTCACACTCGGGAGAGCTGGACGGAACCAGCGGGGCGGAGAGTTCGTGCTCGGGAAAGCTGGACGGAACCAGCGGGGCTGAGAGTGCACGCTCGGGAGAGCTGGACGGAACCAGCGGGGCGGAGAGTTCGTGCTCGGGAAGGCTGGAAGGAACCAGCAGGGAGGAGCGTTCAGTCTCTGGAGGGCTGGACGGAACCAGCAGTGAAGAGCATTCAGTTTCTGGATAGCTGGACGGAACCAGCAGCGAAGAGCATTCAGTCTCTGGGGAGCTGGGCGGAACCAGCGGTGAAGAGCATTCAGTCTCTGGAGAGCTGGACGGAACCAGCAGTGAAGAGCATTCAGTCTCTGGAGAGCTGGACGGAACCAGCGGTGAAGAGCATTCAGTCTCTGGAGAGCTGGACGGAACCAGCAGTGAAGAGCATTCAGTCTCTGGAGAGCTGGACGGAACCAGTGGTGAAGAGCATTCAGTCTCTGGAGAGCTGGACGGAACCAGCAGTGAAGAGCATTCAGACTCTGAAGAACTGGACGGAACCAGCAGTGAAGGGCATTCAGACTCTGGAGAGCTGGACGGGACCAGCAGTGAAGGGCATTCAGCCTCTGGAGAGCTGGACGGAACCAGCAGTGAAGAGCATTCAGACTCTGGAGAGCTGGACGGACCCAGCGGTAAAGAGCATTCAGTCTCTGGAGAGCTGGACGGAACCAGCGGTGAAGAGCATTCAGTCTCTGAAGAACTGGACGGAACCAGCAGCGAAGAGCATTCAGTCTCTGGGGAGCTGGACGGAACCAGCGGTGAAGAGGGCTCAGACGGGAGGACGATGATGGCTGGTGAGGTGATGATGGGTGTGTGTGGTTCTGACTGATGGGCGATGAGGGCTGATGCGGTGATGATGGGGTGTGTGTGTGGTTGAGGGGTGTTGTCATCTTCAGCCACACCAACGGTGAAGGCTGACCCACTCAACCACAACACATGGTTCAGGTATCCGGTGAAGGTCCCTGGAAACGCTGCTGCTGGGGCTTGCTGGTACAGAGGATCGTCCAAACCCAGCCAAAAGACTGACTTTAGGACGTCATCTGACCAACTTACCCCAGCAGAGAGCTCCAGGAACCTGACGACATACTCCTCGGAAGAGCGTCCGTCCTGAAACAGGTTGAAGGTGGTGAGAGCCGGGGTTAGGAGAAGTCCCATGCTGTTATTGGTGTGGTCGATCGATCTGTCACGGGGTGTGGTGGTGGGAGTGCAGGAGTGCAGGTAGAAGGAGTGGAAGAAGTCCATTTTAACACGAAGATGACGTTTATTTACAAAATACTGGCAGGAAGACAGGGAAACAGGAGCAAATACTGGGTAACATTTAAACATCGATCGACAAAGACAGACTGAATGAGAATCAACTAAATACACAGAAGAATCAAACATAATGGGGTGAAAACAGGTGAAACAGATGATGATGACGAGGAACAGGTGGCTGATGAGGGAGTGAGTCCGGGAGTGGAAACAAAAGGATCCGGGGAGGTGTAGTGCAGATGACGGGACAAACAGGTGAAGACGAAGACTGTGACAGTGCGCTTAAATTCTGTATATATTTATAAATACATAATCTATATTATATAAATATAAATATTTTATATATGAATAACACATTTTCTTAAATATATACATGCATGTGTGTGTATTTATACATACAAAATAATTATATACAGCACACACAAATATATTATGTAAACACAGACTTTTATTTTGGATGCGATTAATCGCAATTAATTTTTGCACAGCCCTAGTTTATATTAATATGTTTTGCGGTCTGGGAAAACCCGTCGGATGTCGCGCTGGTACGTTTTTTTAGTAAGGTCTAAATATAGATTGAATGTCAGTTTTTTTTTTTTTTTTCAAAATTGGGTTTTTATTAAATGATTATCCTACAACATCTTGTTTATCATCTCTGAATATATCTTTGGAAAATTCACTATTAGTGCAGAAAAATAGCTATTTATACTGGCCAGCTGACAAGACTGTGTTTCTCTTTAAGAACACGCACGGCAAAAAACAATATCTCCCGTTGATCTCTCCTTCTCTTAAGACTACAAAGACAGTTCACCTATAAAAATAAACCACACCACAGAATAAAGTCCAGTCCTGGGTGAACTACAACGGCACGCAAGTTTTATTTATTTTTATCCAGCGTTATCGTGTGGCGTGATGCGGAGCACAAGAGAACAGAGTTTGAAGCTGCTCGTTTAAAATATCTCGCCTCTCAATCATTAAATTTCAAAACGGGTTTCACTGGATGAATTTTGAGTTCATAAGCTTTCGAATGATACCTAATCTATGATGATAACTAAAATATGTGATATGAAAAAAAGTCAATAAATAAAGAGCACCAGTCGTCTCACTAGTAGGACTTGACAGTAAATTAAACCGTTTTTTCTCAATTCCGTTTCTGAAAATCACAGCAATCAGCCGACTTCAGATAACCACAACTTCTGTTACAGAAAAACAATAAAATAATAGGGTCTTAATAGGGTCTCAAATCCTGTAATATGTCAAATTTCACCATGTGGTGGGTTTTTCCAGCTCGCATCTCATATGGTTAATCTCATAACGAATGAACACAGTAATGTAGAGGATTAAACTGAATCTGTTCTCTGTTCCAGTTCAGTCCAGGAGAAGAGCTCAAACCCAGAGTCCAGCTGTGTGTCTGTGAAGAGTGATCGCTCTATGGATAAGCCAATAGGGTTTAAGAGTGGAGACAAACGGCCTGATCTCAGGTATATCATTTATATAAAAGATGTGCTTATAGTGACACTTCTGAATTAGACTCATAATGGGCTTTATGCACAGCTGCACTACTTCCTGAATTTCAGCCAGCTCCTTGTTTCCTGTCTGCCATTATTGGACACATTGATTAATTCAGGTGTGCTTGCCCTCAGTAGTCATGGCAACAATAATCAGACACACCTGAATTAATCAATTTTGCCCAATAATGACAGACAGGAAACAAGGAGCTGGCTGAAGTTCAGGAAGTAGTGCAGCTGTGCATAAAGCCCATTGATCTTTGAATTAGACTCATTATCTTATATTACGGGACATGTAGGTAAACTACAAACTGGAAGGTTGGTGGCTCAATTTCCCGGTTCCACCTGACCAAGTGTCACGGTGTCCGTGAGCAAGACACCTAACTCAAGCTGTGTGTGTGTGTGTGTGTGTGAGACACCTAACCCCAGCTGCTCCTGACGAGCTGGATGACGCCTCGTATGGCTGACACCGCCATCGGTGTATAAATGAGTGTGTGTATGAGTGTATGAATGAGTGTATGAATGAGTGTGTGAATGAGTGTATGAATGAGTGAATGTGAGGCAAAAAATGTAAAGCGCTTTGGTGGCCATTGGGTATGTGAAAGCGCCATTTACCATTTATCTCAGTCAGTCTAACACTAGCAATGACATATATGCAAAAACGATGTGATCATCGCAACTGGCCCACCTTTACAGGTACTCTGCCCTGCCCCATCTGTGAGCCAGTGGTATCGCTCTCTCCTCTCCTTCCAAGCACGAACCTTCTCCCAGGGCCAGCTCAGGGCTACATGTCTCAACACTGCAAGAGTTAGGTGGTTACAGCCGGTCATCAGATGGGCACCCCCCTTCCTTGGTGTTTCGTCGATTTAAGCCCATAACACCTCGGGAGGGCTCGACAGCAGATCCAGCGTCCTGGATCTACCCAGCTGACCACCACCCAACTCTATGGTGTTTTTAGTCCTTCAACAGGTTTGCTCTGCCACCGCACCTCCCGCTGTATCCAGATCCAATTTGATGCTGCTTCCACCTGTTCAGTGACACTGCCTATTAGCCGTTTCCTGGCCATCCCTTCAATCCCCAGCACTCCGAGTGCTCTCCAGAGTGACTGTCCCGCAAAACCTCTGCAGCCGACCTCTACTGGTAGATTCCAGGCCTTCCATCCTTTTTGCTGGCTCTCGAGGATAAGGCCTTGATATTTTTTGAGCTTGCGCTCATGCGCCTCCTCCATCCTATCTTCCCAGGGTACAGTTAACTCTATGAGTACCACCTGCTTGGTACCTCTAGACCACAGTACAATATCTGGTCTGAGGCTAGTGAGTGCTATTTCCTCCGGGAATTTGAGCTGCTTTTTCAGGTCTGCCCGCATCTCCCAGTCATTTGCTGAGGCCAGGACCCCTCTACTCCTCCGTACTGCTGCAGTGCTCTCTCCTGTCCGGACGAAATGGATAAAGTGGAGCCCATCAGGAGGAGGTTTACGATTCTTCCTTGCCTGTTCCACACCATCCGCCAACCGAGACAGGATCTTATCATGACGCCACCGGAATTTCCCGTCTGCCAAACTTGACCGGCATGCGGAAAGGACGTGCTCAAGATTGGCTGTCTTTCCACACAGCGTGCAGCTGGGGTTCTCTGCTATACCCCAAATATGGAGGTTTGATGGAGTAGGCAGGACATCGTAGACAGAACACATTTTTAATCTGACGTCGACATCAAGTAAATGTAAGCTGAGGTTTTCGTTCGGCGAATCCGTTCGGCGAAAACCGTGCTTCGGATGAGACGTTAAACCGAGGTCCTGACTCTCTGTGGTCATTAAAAATCCCAGGATGTCCTTTGATAAAGAGTAGGGGTGTAACCCCGGCATCCTGGCCAAATTTGCCCAGTGGCCTCTGTCCATCATGGCATCCTAATCATCCCCATCTATACCAATTGGCTTCATCACTGTCTCCTCTCCACCAGTAAGCTGGTGTGTGGTGAGCGTTCTGGCGCAATATGCCTGCCGTCGCATCATCCGGTGGAGCTGCACACTGGTGGTGGTTGAGGAGATTCCCCCTCTCTCTGTGAAGTGCTTTGAGGGCAGAGAAAAGCGCTATATAAATGTAATGAATTATTATTATCATTATTACCTTTATATAATGGAGTCGGCGTAAAATTGAGCAGATGTTAGTAAGCGCTGGTTCAGATTTGTTGAGAGCTTCACAGTGTCTGGTCAGAACAGTGATGTTTCACAGCAAGATACCGTTACTAGAGTACAGTAAGCTGGTTTATCTTTAAAGCTCTTCGTCCTCCATTGGGCCGTTCACAAGAGTCATGTGATGTTCACCTGAGTTTAATCTATTCTATAATTCTATAGTTGTTTTCAATGTTTTTTATTCCTAATGCCTAATAAAACCATTTATTTTTTCAGTTGCTTTGATTAATTTTTTAAATCATGCATAACCTTTGAAAAACAGTAAGTTAAAAGGTCACTTCACCCATTTGCATTAAGCTTTGTATCTTTAGAAACCCAGTCATATTTTTGAAGGGTCATGGTTTATTCCCTTATTTTCCCCTGAGATGGGAGAAATAAGGATTTAAGTGTTTTACTTCCTGCTTATTATGACGTAGAAATCCTCATTTTGCGTCACGATAAGCAGGAAGTCATATTTCATTAAATTCTTTAGAACTACATATATTAGCTCATTATTATGCCAGGGTGTTGGACCCACTCACCCACTCACCCTACAGGCCTATTACAGATCAGTGGGTGGGACTTCACTTGCAGAAACTGAAATCAATATCCGCCATCTTGTTTGGAAGCTAAGCTAATAACCGCTGTGGAGATAGGAAGTATGACAATGATGGAAGAAACATGATATGGAAAAAGAGGATTTTGAAGTTCTGCTGCTCGAATCCGATATTCGTGGCTATCTTTACGAGTCGCAGTATAGTTTAGAGCAGCTGAGGCTGATGGAGGAGCAGGAGACGGCTGCCTTTCGGTCGAGACGCCCGGACTAGGTCGAGCTGAGGCGGATTGCTGTTGCCTGTACTCTCGCTGCGTGCTACCGCCTACGGACACAGAGTCCGTCTGCTGCAGAGAATTTCAACGATGGCAATTTCTCCTGGACGAAAGCTCTGAATCAGACGAGCACACGGACGTTTGTGTTGTGATAGTTTCGCCTGACTAAACATCCATTATATCATGCAGTAATTCACCATATAGAAATAAATACAAACGAGGAGTAATTCACTAATGAGTTTGCCAATGTAACGTTAACGGGGTTTGTTGTGGGAAGAAGGAGGCAGGAACCGGCGAACATTTAAACATTTTAATAGTAAAATGAACAAATACAAAACGAAAGTATAAGCCAGCAGCCCCTCATTGACGACTGTTGTAACGTTACACACAACAGAAAGAAAACAACATAAAATCAGGCCTGTTTCTCTCTCGATCTGCCGTCGTCGCTCACCGTTTTATGCTTTCGTTTCTCCGTGAGAGACGCAAGACTGGCGCGCGCCTCACAGGTGTCTTTCGTTATCAGTCTCTGTTATAACTCACGCCACCGGCCTCGCGCAGAGCGCCGTCCTCTTACATCCCTCACCCTCGATCGTCCTGCTCGCCACAGCCAACTAGACATTTTGTGTGAAATGAATGTCAAACTCCGCTGACAGCTAATGTTAGCCTTGTAGATGGAAGAGTGAATTCTCTGTTTGCGCTGTTCCGGATTAGTGGGTGTGGCTTGCGGAGCTGTGGATTGTGGGACATGTAGTTTTTTCATATATAGGCGCCCCTTGGTTATTTTCTGTCTCGGCCAAGAGGGCACCAAATTAAAAAAATTCTTTTAGATTTCGACTACATATATGATCCACTTTCAATAAAGATTAATATTGCAAAGGGTAAAATGCTCCTTTAATTTCTCAAAATAATTATAATCAAAGTTCCCTTTCGTAGTCACTTCGAGTTACGTCAGAAGTGACGGAGATTGGGGGTTTCGCATAGAAAGCCAATCCTCTTCGAGTATTTAAAAACGAGCCAATGGCATGCAATGCCTTGGGGCTGCGGAAATTTGCATAGCGTACTCCGCCCTACTCCGTGAGTATAAAAGGAGGAAGTGAACGCAACCGCAGTATGTTTTCGCTTCGGAGCCAAGAGAACTCTTCACTCCTGAAAGCCATTCTCACTGTTCAAGACTCTTCGAGACGAGCGTCCTCTTCAGTGTTGGTGTGACGGCGGTACCCAGCGAGACTCTGCATTGCCTGCGATCTGAGTAGTGGTCTGCCAGACTTTGCGCTTCTCCCTGGTCGCCTCAGCGCTGAAAGAGTGAATTTCCTCCTCTCTTTAAGTGAAAGAGCTGCACGCGGCACGTCTTTTTAAAGACGACTCGCCCGTGTTCTTCTGGGTGCGTTCGTCTCATGTCATTCTCTGATGGTCGCGATCGCTGCTCTGTGTGTGCCTGGGCTTCAGCATGCAGAGCAGCGTTCGCGGATGTTTCATGTTCCTTCTGAATGGGAACATGGGCATCTCTACACTGTGATCGAGACTCAATGATCTGGTAGTGAGAGTCCGTTACTCGGGTCCGTTACTCGTTCTGCTTCTTAAAATAGAAGCTGTTCGACTCGCGGATAGGGTGATATGACGGTGAATGTGTGACAAAAAACCCCGACGTTAGTTCCTCGGGTCACACCCACCGCTCAGTGTTAGAGCCAGTGAGCGCTGTATCGCTTCAGACGTCTGCCTCTCTGAGGTACCGTCTGTTTCGCTCGGCGCTCCAGAGAATGATGCGATGACGATCGCAGCATCACAAGGCGGGCTTGACTCCTCGGGAAGTGAGGATGCGGCCGCGTTGCCTCCCTCGGGAGCGTCGGCGTGTCTGATCCCGCGATGATGGCCGTGCTATCTCGGGCCTCCGTGAGCATCGGGTGGGGGTGGAACTCCGCCCTAT
This sequence comes from Pimephales promelas, assembly GCF_988280905.1. NCBI lineage: Eukaryota > Metazoa > Chordata > Actinopteri > Cypriniformes > Leuciscidae > Pimephales > Pimephales promelas. Next base: position 34,390,027 of record NC_142770.1, read on the forward strand.
CCCGATCTCTCGCGGCTGGATAATTGGTTTTTGGGTAACGCTGCCGCCTTACGGCCACGGCCACGGCCAACCCCAATTTCCTTTTTTCCCCGAGTTGCATGCGGAACTGACACGCACTAAAAAAAAAAAAAAAAGAAAGAAAGAAATAAATTTAAAAAAAAAAAAAAAAAAGCGTGCTTCAGTTCCCCGCCCTTCCTCCCCTCGGCGATGCGGCTGTCTGTGGGTACGCTGGGGCTCCCCCGGTCAACCGGCGGTTGCTCTCAGATGCCCCTCCAAAGCCTATGGGTTCTCGTCGTCTATGGCGGCACGATTCTGTAGAGCGGCGGGACAGGCAGCCTCCGCCCTGCATATGATGAGCACCTACAAAGCTAGCTGCTCAGGAATGTGCACGAGGAGGGGACGGACCAAGCGAGCTGCGAGCCTGCCGCCTACCTTGCCCTTAAACGGGTCACGGAGGCGGTCGCTCGCTCCCTTGGTCAGGTGATGCCCACCGCTGTGGTCCAGGAGCATTATAATGTTCGGCGGTGCTGTCCAGGACTTTGCCCAGCACTTCTCGACCGCCTAGGAGCAGACGAAGGCGGTTTCTCTGCCCCGACGGCCAGCTGCTGCCTCCAACCAGCCGTCGGCTCGGACGCCTCCGCCAGCTCGCCGCCGAGGACGCCCCCCTGCGGCTCCCTTCCCTCCCACGCGGCCCCAGCAGCAGCCTTCAGCCGGTTCGCGTCGCGGAGGAGGCCACAGGTAAGCGTCCCCCCCCCCCTCAGGCCGTGTGCCCCGCTAAACGCCAGGCGAAGCGATGTTCCTGAGGCGGGCCGCTCAGTGATAGTGTCATGGTTTTTCTCAGGAGGCGGTGGCAGGGCCCCTCCTTCCCCGGTGGAGGGCCGGTGGAGAATCTTTTGTTCTAGCTAGCTCCCTGAGCTGGTTGAGGAAAAGCTGACACTGTCATTGAGCACACAGACTGGAATGAGCGCGCACGACGTCCAGTGCGTCGCCCCGTTCATTCCTCTCTGTCTCGGAGGGCGCGGAAGGGTGCGTGTGTCGTCCCCGGGCTACGCCAATCCCTTCCCCCTCTGTCGCCAGACCCCCGGCAAAACAGACCCCCGTGGACGCTCTGCCTTCCCTGGTCTCTTCTGTCGGGGAGCGGGTTTCGACGGTGCATCCGGACGGGGTAACTCCTGCACGCATGCCGGTCGACCCGCCTCGCTGCCCCTCCGGGGGGACGTCTGTGGTTCGCATGACCCCGTTGGCTCACTTCCTGGAAGCCTGGCTAGCGCTTCCCGGGTATCCTGCTGGGTCATCAGAACGATCAGATTCGGCTATGCGATTCAGTTCGCACGGCCTCTTCCCCGCTTCAGGGGAGTTAGCTCCACGATGGTTGGTGGCAATGCCCCAGTCTTGAGAGCGGAGATTGCGACCCTGCTGGCGAAGGGTGCAATCGAGACGGTCCCTCCAGCCGAGGTGAGGTCCGGGCTTTACAGCCCCTACTTCATTGTCCCCAAGAAAGACCGGTGGGTTACGACCGATCCTGGACCTGCGCATTTTGAACCGTTCTCTCCATCGACTACCTTTCAAAATGCTCACGGCCAAACGCATTTTCGAATGTGTTCGGTATCAGGATTGGTTTGCAGCGATCGACCTGAAGGACGCGTACTTCCATGTCTCCATTCTCCCTCGACACAGACCGTTTCTTCGGTTTGCCTTCGAGGGCCTTTGTTAACTTTGTTAAATAGGTTAGTTGCTTCTCAATCAGATGCAGAGAGAGATCAAGCAAGGAATGATCCACATTTCATTAAGGTGGGGGAAGTTGGAATGTTAAATCAACACCACCAGTATTTAATTTAACATACGGCAACCAGCATTTAGTCTTTGTGGTTATCAAACATTATAATTGCACTACTGCCCTGTACTGCATGAGGTTGATTGGAAAGATGTGTTGTGTCCTGTAGTGTTACCGATTTGGTATGAATCCCCTTTCTTTAATTAATGGTATATTCCTCGCGAGTTGCACTCTTCAGTTTGCGGGAAGCACTCTGGAGAGAGGTATGTGTCTCCGTTACTGGACAATTCAAACAAGGTTTTAGAGCATATTAAATTGAAGTTATTATGAAATCAGAACGAAATATGGTGGTAATACTGTTGGTGACCCTGTTGTTTGTTGAATAGATAAACTAATAATAAACTTTATTGCTTTAAACGTGCGATTGTGTCATATTTCTATGAACGGTATAACACTTTAAAGTCCCAGTGAAATCAAAATTGAACCTATTTACTTTGTTAGCGCATATTACTAGTCTTGTGGTGAACAATTAATCCGTGCAAGTAAATATATATTAAAAAAATGTTTTACCTTGGTAATCTTTAATCAAAATCTGAAAAGTTACTTCCGGTCTGGAACGGTTGTCGATGACGTAGGTTTCACAGCTTGGGTGGGGAAACGCTTAACCACTCCCCTCAAACCGTTAGTTTGCTATGAGCGAGAGATGGAGAGGAGGAGCGCTAGAGTAAAACCCTGCCCTCTGTTCAATATTCCGTTTCACTTGGAAATACGTCACAGCACGGGAGAAAAATCGTTTGCAACTTCCGGTTCACGGGGACTTTAAGTATCGGTTAATGTGGTTTTCATGGGTATGAGGATGCTTGTTAATGTTGATCTGGGTTTCACTTAATTTCATTTTGATGACATGAGTGGTTAATCCGTATGGAATCTTGTTTCCGCCACTGAATAAAAAAAAAAATAAATAATTGCGACTTTTTATCTCACAATTCTGATTTTTTTTCTCACAATTGCGAGATAAAAAGTCCGAATTGCGTGATATAAAGTCGCAATTGCGAGTTATAAAGTCAGAATTGCGAGATATAAAGTCAGAATTGCGTGATATAAAGTCAGAATTGCGAGATATAAAGTCAGAATTGTGAGATATAAAGTCGCAATTGCGAGATAAAAAGTCTGAATTGCGTGATATAAAGTCGCAATTGCGAGATATAAAGTCGCAATTGCGAGTTATAAAGTCAGAATTGCGAGATATAAAGTCAGAATTGCGTGATATAAAGTCGCAATTGCGAGATAAAAAGTCCGAATTGCGAGATATAAAGTCGCAATTGCGAGATAAAAAGTCAGAATTGCGTGATATAAAGTCGCAATTGCGAGATTTAAACTCACAATTCTGACTTTTTTTTTTTGGCGCAATTGATATAAACTTTGACCTTTCTCGTAATTGGGATGGAAGTATGCCACGAGTTGTGACCAGAGTCTTCCGTTTCCGTTAAGTATCGGTTAACTCTTTCCCCGCCAAACACGGAATTTTCCGTGTTTAATGAAAAAACGCATCTGCGCCAAACACGGAATTTTCCGGGTATCCGTGTTTTAGGTGGTATACGGTAAGGAAGACCTGCGCGCATGTCCTGAATGATTGCGCAACTCTTTGTTTAGAGAAACAGATTGCAATCGTCTCAAACAGTTGAGTAGTGAGAATGTATCAGACAGACAATGCAGAGGTATATGGCTGAAGTACTGGAGGTTAATGGACTCGGAGTCCGATCACTCTTTATTTGATAATTCTGAATCTGATCGGGACGAAGTAGTCAGTGAGAGAGATGCACATGTTCATGCTAGCCATGGACGTGCCGCAGATAGATCGTTTAATATTATGACACTATATTATGTATGTGTGTGTGCAGGCATTTATGTGTGGCTGTCTAAATATGAAGGTGTAATTGTCAAATTATTTCTCTCTTTGTGCACATTTACCACATTGTAATATGTATTTGTGTGTGTGTGTGTGTGTGTGTCTAGACCTGTTTATTGTAATTCCAATTATTCATTATTCATAGGTAGAACACAGAGAGGCAGAGGCAGAAGTTTTATTGCAAAAGTTACATTTCCCTTACATCCTGGGAAATTTGATATATTTTTCATTTATTTTATGTTTTTAATTTATTTTGGAAAGTTTTATATATGAAGGAAACAACATCTGAATGTATTCTGCTTTTAAATGCACTTGTTTGATAAAAACACCTTTTTCTCAGTTTTTTGTCCAAAATGTTGTGTTTTTGACAAAACCTACCTCTGTTCAAGAGGCAATAAAAAAAGAACAGATGAAGATAAAATAAAAACGTTTTTTTTGCCTAAAAGCAGAGGCTCAGATCTTTATTTTTATATATATCATCTTCATATATTCATGGAAGAAAATATTCAGCGGGGCATTCAAATTTAGCAAAAATTGTCAAAAACCCTGGCGGTGGCTGGCAACTTTTTTTTAAAACGCTGGCGGGGAAAGAGTTAATGTGGTTTTCATGGGTATGAGGATGCTTGTTAATGTTGATCTGGGTTTCACTTAATTTCATTTTGATGACATGAGTGGTTAATCCGTATGGAATCTTGTTTCCGCCACTGAATAAAAAAATAAAATAAATAATTGCGACTTTTTATCTCACAATTCTGATTTTTTTTCTCACAATTGCGAGATAAAAAGTCCGAATTGCGTGATATAAAGTCGCAATTGCGAGTTATAAAGTCAGAATTGCGAGATATAAAGTCAGAATTGCGTGATATAAAGTCAGAATTGCGAGATATAAAGTCAGAATTGTGAGATATAAAGTCGCAATTGCGAGATAAAAAGTCCGAATTGCGTGATATAAAGTCGCAATTGCGAGATATAAAGTCGCAATTGCGAGTTATAAAGTCAGAATTGCGAGATATAAAGTCAGAATTGCGTGATATAAAGTCGCAATTGCGAGATAAAAAGTCCGAATTGCGAGATATAAAGTCGCAATTGCGAGATAAAAAGTCCGAATTGCGTGATATAAAGTCGCAATTGCGAGATTTAAACTCACAATTCTGACTTTTTTTTTTGGCGCAATTGATATAAACTTTGACCTTTCTCGTAATTGGGATGGAAGTATGCCACGAGTTGTGACCAGAGTCTTCCGTTTCATCGTCAAAGACAGAGCTTGGATGGACATTTTCCGATGACAAGGTACGATCATACTCTTTGACATGATAGTCATTTAAGATGTTTATCATGTGTTAATAAAATACGTTGGGCAAGTATAAAATGTGACTTTTCGTAACGTGCACGTGCTAAGGTTGTCTATTACGTTTAGCCTTCTTTTGCATTTTAGTGTTGGTTTTATGTTTACAAATAGTTATTTAATATCCTGTATTTGTCATTGTACCAAAACTGTTTTGCATCAGGACAGGAGCTTTTTGCTTTGTCATGCACAGCACATTTTGACCATAGAGATCGGCTACAGATTGGTTTTATGGCTTACATACATGGTTTAGGCTAATGTTGGCCTAACTTGCCAGCCTCAGTTTGCTCTCATTATTCATTTCTGTTAAAGGTGCCAAATGGGATTTAAAATCAAATCATACAACATGTTCCATACCAGATGGGGGCAGTATACCTCCAGAAATACCTCCACGGCCACGCGCTCTCTCATGTCTTCAAACAATATGGGCGAGTGCTGTGTTGCTCTGTCTCCCTCGTGCATATTAATCAAATCAATTGACGCGATAGTAAAAGGTTGGAAGACCGCAGTTTCACGTGGAGCATTTGGAGATTTTCAGAGATTAGAGACTTAATGAACAACATCTCAATACTAAATTATAAGGGCCGTCTCATAGACAAGTCGGTGCATTTCGACGATATGGGAAAATTAAAGCCCAGGCTATTATTTCTAGTTTTATGATATTCGATTTGTTCATATTACATTTTTATCATTAGTTTGAATTAATTTGACAGACAGCATTACCTGATGTGGACCAAGCTAGCGTCTTTCAGAGCTGCCAACTCTCACAACACTTTTCACACACTCTCACGCCACATCAATTTTGTCATGCACAGAAAAGGACACGGAGACCGATGTCAGCTCTCAGATTCTGTTCATTTTATTACGCAATTCAAACAATAAATACAGTATTGGCGCTTTACACGACAGATCCCTAGCGCACGTGAACCGATCATCTCTACTAGCTAATGGTAAAAGAACACGAACACTGTTGAAAGATACAGTATGCTACAACTTACCAAAATGTATTCCTCATGCATAATATCGACCAATCATTTTTTTTAACTCTTCCCTGAACTGAAATGTAGTAGTGGGCTGTATTTTCCACACGACTGACGTCAGGTTCAAGTACACACAAGCTGGCGCGAGCGCGACTTACTCGTGTACTGCAGTTTGGCTGGTGGTAACGTTGCCCGCCCGCATACCGCCTCCCATGGTCGAAACTGGTATTACGACACCTGCCGGGCCGGGGCTAGTAATTTAGCATGCTAATTCAGGTTAATATCTCGGCAGCACTATAACTTGTCAGTTTTTTAATGACATCATCAACCTTATTTCTTCTCAATCTTTTGATGCGTGTTGCTCATTTTTGGGATATTTTAACCTCAATTTTTACAGATGGCACCTTTAAACTATCATAACAGGATGGACGATTTTATCATTTTTCTGAGGGAGAGGAACATTCCAGAAACCACCATACAAAGGCTGGAGGAGGACAAGGTAATATTTAACCAAGAAATGAATAAATTAAAGGAATAGTTTACCCCAAAATGAAAATTCTCAGTATTTAGAGGAAGTGACCATTTTAAGCCCACTTACCATTTAGGCCTACTTACAGGATTATTTCTTTCTGAGATTATTTAATGTTTATTTTATTTTTAAAAAAATGTGTATTTTTTTACATTTAAATGTGTATACCATATATTTTTTCGGGTGTTCAGATTAACAAAAGTGATTCTAGATGTGTGAATTAATCACCATTAATCTAATCGTTCAATATACAATTATACCTTGTAGGAAATAAAATGTTAAAATATCTGTCATTTGTTTACGATGTGGCAGCTCTTTACTACTTTATTAGCCTTTGACCTGACCCATTTAATGACCCCTTTAATACCTAATTCAGTAAATGGTAAAACTACTTGTACTAGAAATCTGTTTGTTTATGATAATTAGTTAAAATAAAATGGTAACACTTTTACAATAAGGTTCATTAGTTAACATTAGTAAATGCATTAACTAACATGAACTAATGATGAGCAATGCATTAGTTACAGTGTTTATAAATCTTTGTTAATGTTAGTTAATACAAATACAGCTGTTCATTGTGTGTTCATGTTAGTTCACAGTCCATTAACTAATGTTAACTAATACAACCTTTGATTTTAATAACGTATTAGTAAATGTTGGAATTAATATTAACTAAGATTAATAAATGCTGAAGAAGTATTGTTCACATATTGAACATGTTAACTAATGTAGTTAACTAATGTTAACTGCAGCAGATTCTGTCCCTCCACTGGGGTTTCAGCAAAAGTGCCAAGTGGAATTTTATGACCAGGAGGAGCCAACCAGAAGAATTCCTTATGCTTCAACCTGTGCTCTGACTCTCTACCTACCAAGAGGTGTGTTAGAAGAAGAGGAATTCAATGAATTAATGTTCCTTGCAATAAAAGGATCTCTCGGATTTGGGAAGGTATAAGCGTCACCTTTCTAAAGGATCGGTTTACTTTCATAATGTTTGCTGATAATTTACTCATCCTGATGTCAGATGAAAGAGAGGGGTTGTAATTGTTGTTGAGAGGGGTTTTATTCTGGTGTAATTGTATTACAGTAATAAATGCTTATGGTCATTCAACAAAAGCTTGACTAATGTTTTGCAAACATCTAAATCTTTAAACAAAAATTATAAAAGTTCTGGTAAATATTTTGGGTCAAGATCTAAATTTGTTTGGTCAAAGATTAAGTAAATTAGAAAACACACTTGGTGTGAGAACTGGGCACTTTTATTTCAGAAGACTAACATTAAGTCACATGACCTTAAATAATGACTATTAAAGTCATAGCCGTGAGCAGCAATTATTTGGGTCCATAGAAATGTAAAAATGTGACAATTTCATACACACAAAAAAGGTGGATGTTTTGTATAATGTTTTTGGTGTCAACACGGATTCGTATCAAGAATGCATAAATCATGAATACGAAGATAAAAGAGGATGAAAGCATGTATATTGGACCATAATCTAATCAAACTTAAAAGGTTAGCGCTATGTTTTGTCCATTGAATGAAAGTCAACCATAACATGCAGTCTTAAGTTCTTTATTAGGATTAACTCGTCCTTCGATTGATTTAAAAATGTAAAAAAAGACAAAACATTGCGAATTATGTCTAATCCAAGTTCTGCTTGTGCTCCACCAAGTGGATTAAATTGTGCAACAAGTTGCTCCAAGGTTGTGTTATTCACTGTGTAGTGATTCTGTGGTACTGGCACTCCGTCTGGCCAGTCAAAATTTGCTGCCCCCTGCATTCTTGATGTCGTTTCTCCTTGTTCAGATGGTCCGTGAACAACAATTAAATCTGCTGGCCCAGCTGTTCTGCCACTGATTTCTTGCATCACTGTGGTTCTATGTCCTTGTTGTCCCAGGCAGCCTCGGACAAAAATCTGTATTGGGGACTGATGTCTTTCAGTTCTCAGGCCATGGTTGTTCCATCGTTGAATGAATGCTGTCAAGTCCCTGTTATCTGTGTTAAGTAGACATAATGATGATGCATTTCATTGTCAATGTCCACTATACCTTCACTCTCAAGGAAGTGGAAGAGGTTAGGCTATAATAGACATTAGTCAATCCCCGACACATGTCGCCCCAGAGCCTCTCAATACGCTGGTTATGAGTGCTCCTGCCTATGATGGCACTGCCTCTGTCTGAGCCCCTGAAAATGTTCATCACACAGACATCATTATTGTGATACCATGATCTGTTCTGACCCTGGAAGGCACTCCATATCTGGCCACAGCATTCAAAAAGCAATCCATTACAGTGCTGCTCCGGTTGTTGTTTGAGGCATGGAGGAAGACAGAGGCGACTGTATCCATTTATACCACCATGAATGACAATTCTCCATCTAAAACATAACAGAGAAACACTATTATAATACAATACGTTAAGAACAAAAAAAATATATACATTACATATACATTTGATTCGTATTAAAGTCTTTCTCGCTCTGTCTCTGCACCCGTACTCCACCTGCTCGTAACTGTGCCCTGACAGCCTCAGACCCAAGCTGGTCATTCCCAGCCACAATGTCTTTGATCATGTCATCGAGGGCATCAGTTACATCAGAATATGTCACAGATCAATTCAAATTGAACTTCCTGAAACAAACAATTCAAACATAACTTGTTTATTATCAAGATAATTCTAAAGATGTTCTTGTAGCTCAAGTAGTAGAGCATGGCACTACAGAAATGCAAGTTTGATACCCAGGGAATGCATGAATTAAAAAGAAATGCATGAGTTAAATGCAAATGAATAAATGTAAATACAATGCTCACTTCATGTGCATCAAATAGTTTAAAACGAAATTTGCCTACATCTTGATGTAACTTACTTTATGCGTTGTTTGACTCTAGCCAAAGTCACTTGCAGAATCTCAGGTATTGAACTAAGAAAAACCACACGAGGAAAGAAAAGGAAGTTGCTCTCTGGTGAGGTTCTAATGGGGCGCTCGTCTGCCTCCACTACAAGTAAGTGGAGCCTGATAACTGGAACTGGCTGCAACAATATTAACAACAAGGATAAATACATTTTAATCTGATCAAGTCACAAAGTGGTTGATATAGAAACATAAAATAAGGGGAATTTTATGTTTTCCATAAAACTTTAAATGTAATGTATTTAAAATGCATGAAATGCTCTTTAATGTGATAAGAAAGTCTCGTCAGAACAGTTACTGTACCATGTCTGTCCACTATGTAGATTAGTGATTTTTACTACAGAAATAAAAAAATGAAGACTATTTAACGTAGTACTTAGCTTCCATAAAAAAATTTAAATAAAACAAAGATTATATCAGTAGGCCTAACTGAAGATAATAATTTATTGTAGGCTTAGGCTATAATGAAATACATTCTGTTAAATAATAATGCAAAGATGTTTAATGTTGTACTTGTTCATGCTGCCTACATGCGTTTACTTCTGCAATATATTCTGCTAACGTCATGTCACGGAGTAAAAGATCCGCTGCCGGCACATTGATCAGCCTTCTCTGCAAACTCTTCAAACTTCTCTGCATTGTTTCCATTGTTGTTTGTGGGTTAATGAATGGCACTAATTTATGTTTGCTTTACACTTATAGTTTTCATTCTTGTTTTGCATTAAATACTGGTAAATGTAATATGAATTGTTGAGGAAATAGTCTAAAATACATGTTGATAATGTTTGTAACTCGTTTTTACTGGTATTTTAAAAGTAATATGGAACTAACACACCAGAGCGCTTTATCTTGATTTTTTCTTATTTTATTTCTCTCAACAACTTTATACTTGTAGCCCACTCAGATGCGATAAATAACATAACTGAGCTTTGTTAAAAAGTGCATAGGCCTGGTCCTACACAAAATAATTATAATATGTTCATTACCAAGCCACACGCTAACTTTAATCACTGTTATAGGCTAAGCATAGGTATATACAATGTGTGTTATACATTTTGGTTTAGATGAAGACCTATGATGACCTGTACACCAATCACACCAATCTCGTAGTATGGGCATTGATAAGCAGCGGAAGATATTTTACACAATAATTGCTTTATGTTTGAAAGCAATCCTTACCTAAAGTTGACTGAATCACATTAGGTCCAGCTCCTATGTTAATGATGAATGATCCGTGCTGAATTGGTCTGGTCTGACTCAGTTCATCATTGATTGGGAGAGAACAGTTCAAACTCACTGGCTGTGTAAAACAGTGGGCGTGGCTCATTATACTATTAGCAAAACGTCGTAAAATAACGTGCGCTCTGTTTAACCAAAACGGCGTTTTTTACGGCGTCATTTGGCAAGATGAACGGCATTAAAAGCGGCGCTTCCCATGTACAGTAAAACGCCGTGTAATACGTCGTCATTGGTGTATTCCACGGCGTTTTTGACGGCGTTTCACTTTTAGACGGCGTAAAAAGCGCCGTTTTATGGCGAGTGGATACTGCCACGGATAACCTACCGAAGTCGACAGTCGTGTACTTTTACGTGACAGAAGGGGTACGCCGCACCACAGACACGTGACACTAACGTGTGACTCCAACGTCGCACCACAATAAATTAATCTATTTTTTACCCCTAGCTTTTCTTATCTTTCCTTTGTTATCTTTCTAATCAATCATTATTCTCTTGTGTTCTGATGACATTGAAAATATCATTGATACAAATGTTGTATTTTATACAAAGTTGTATGTCATTTATGTCATCTTTGATTGTTTTACGAACATAATATTTTTTCTTTTTAATAATTTACTCACTTTCTACTGGATATGAGACTATGCAATTTATAACCTAAAGTCACAATTTTTTTCATAATTATTAACAACAACTTTGAAGTTTAACAGAGAAATTCATTGTAATCTATAAACATAATATTCTGGAAGGTGTCATTCTGAGTTTTTACTTTTGAAGGTGGTAATAATTTTAATTAACACAGTTGACCATAATGGGCGAATACACAATATGCAACTATTCACAATAATGTTTACAGGAGAAGGTGACAAGAAAGTATTTTAATAGCCTATTAACAAGGCAGGCAAATAGTCTTTTATTCACAAAATGCAAAACAATGTAGGTTTCTGTTCAAATGTTGAATACTACATATTTTGTCATTATAAAGATAGATCTGAAGTGAACAATATCCTTTAGTATGACTTAAATACATATCACAAATGAGGCAACATAATTGGTTCATATAATGTATTAAAATTATGCCATTAAATGTTGTAGAAAATGTTGAATGACTTAAAGAGAATTAAGGCGAGATCACTAAAACAAGGCAAAAATAAATAAATAAATATGTGCATGGCCTCTACATTAACGTAACAACCAGTATACACAACCGGTTCTCTTACGAGAGGTTCTCTCGTATTGCGTAAGCTAGCTTACGAGAGGGCACCTTCTAGCGAGCTCCGGAGTCTGAGGAAGCCGGCCGTCTGCCACCTTCAGCCGCCCAGCAAGCTAGCGCCATCCGACGCGTATCCTTTACTATTCCATATTCCTAAAAGAGCCGAGCGTCTTTTTAAAGATGCCTCGTATTTCCTGCGGCTCATGCCGCTCTCCACTCGACGAAGGAGACCGCCACCCCATCTGCGCTCTCTGTCTCGGAGTGGAACACGCAGAGCTCGCCCTCGCCAACGGAGGATGCGACCACTGCGAGGACCTGCCGCTGTCAACCCTGCGGGGCTCGACTACAGGCGGTCAAAACCGCTCCAGCGCCGCCTCTCACTTCGCCGCGGAAAAAGAAACGCCGCTCCCAGAGGCCGCCGGAGCCCCCTGCGGATCCATGTGGGCCGCCGCCGCCGCCCACCGACCGCTCTCCCTCTCCGCCCCTGCCGGACTTACAGTTGCCGCCGAGTGGCCGCTCTGTCGCCTCCGATGACACCACGGATGAGAAGGACTCTTGTTCGCTGCACGCTTCGGACAGCGAGGATTGGTCGTCGATCGGCTCATCGACGAGAGAGTCTGCGGGGACCCGCGCCGGCATCGAAGAGGAACTAACGCGCCTCCTTTCACAGGCCGTTAGCCGCCTGGGTCTCGAGTGGTCTCCTCCCCCTGAGCAACCACCGAACCGCATGGATGGGAAGTTCCTGCACCGGCGCCCGGCCCCCGCCTGCAGCCGGGCTGCACCATTCCTGCCTGAGCTTCACAGCGAGCTCACGAAATCCTGGAATGCTCCTCTTTCGGCTCGTAATCGCTCTGATGTGTCCGCTTCGCTGCGCTCAGTGGACGGAGCCGCCGAGAAGGGTTATACTGCCATGCCGCCCGTCGAGGACTCGGTCGCCGCTCATCTCTGCCCGCCCTCTGCTAGATGGCGGTCTTCTCATACGCTTCCCTCTAAAGCGTGCAGAGCGACCTCTAACTTCCATGCCCGCGCCTATTCCGCCGCCGGTCAGGCCGCTTCAGCGCTGCATTCAATGTCTGTCCTCCAGGTGCTCCAGAGCGACATCTTGTGCGAAATGGCGAGCAGCGGGAGGCAACCGCCCGTCCTTTCGGATCTGAGAAGCGCTACGGATCTTTCCCTTCGCGCCACTAAAGCCGCCGCACAAGCTCTGGGGAGATGCATGGCCGCCCTCTGTGTCGCCGAGAGACACTTATGGCTTACGCTTACCGACATGGGAGAGTCAGAACGCGCCGTGTTCCTCAACGCGCCTATTTCTCCTACCGGGCTCTTCGGATCTGCCGTCACGGGCATCGTTGACCGCTTCTCCGAGGTACAAAAAGTGACTCAGGCCATGAACTTGTTCCTGCCCCGCCGCTCGAGCTCTTCGACGGGCCGCTCTCACGAGCCGCCTGCCAGAACCCCACAGCAGCGCCCGCCTCAGCAAGCTCAGCAGCCCCAGCGTAGACAGGGCGGCCGCCCTCGCTCTCGCTCAGACAGCCACCGCAGACAGCCTCCTCCCCGGGGGCCTCGACCCAAGATCGCGCTGAAGCCCGATCAACAGAAGTCTGCCTAGCACAGCTGAGAAAAAGACGGCTTTCTCCCGCTGCAGCCGGACCGCCGTCAAAGCTTCGCCCACTGTTAGTCCCCGTCTCACCGCTGACTGCAGTAGTGTTTACCGCCACAAACAAGCCGGTTTCCCTGCCCGCTTGCGAGCGACTAAAAGCCGTTTTCACGGCTACCCAGAGAGTTCACAAAAAGAGCATAAAAGCCTCAAGTGTAAAAAATGTGCCCACAAGCATGTGCTCACGTACACACACAAGCACTTTATGCCCAGGGTCTCTCACAGAGCCCATTCTCACGGAGCGTGCACTATCCGCTCCAGTAGCAGAGAACATAAGCACGCCCACGAGCCCGTGCGCGTGTCCCCCCTCTGCCCGCTCTGTCACACGGCCCATAAACTCCTCTCTGAGTGTAAGTCCCGTTGCCATCCACATTATAAGCGTGCCCACACCCAGTGTCCAGCACGCTATGTGCAGCAATCAGGGCGAAATCGCCATTTAACCACTAGCCGCATGCTACGAAGCGTGGGAAGCCATCCCCGGCATCTCCCCGTGGGTTTTAAGCATAATAAAGAATGGGTATCGATTACAGTTTCGTCGCCGCCCGCCACGCTCGCGCGTGCGGCTCGAATCCACTGTCAGCCCGGCTGCTATGAACACGCTTCGCTTAGAAATAGCCAAGCTACTGCAGAAGGGCGCTATAGAGAGAGTCCCGCCATCTATGACCGAGTCGGGGTTTTACGGCAGTTATTTTCTGGTTCCCAAGAGCGCAAAAGCGCTCATGAAGAGACCGTTCAAAATGCTCACAGTCAGGAAACTCCTCGCGCACGTCCGCCAGGGGGACTGGTTCATCTCTCTAGACCTGAAAGACGCCTATTTTCAGATCCAGATAAACCCTCATCACAGGCCATTCCTACGTTTCGCCTTCGAGGGCCAAGTTTACCAGTATGCCGTTCTCCCGTTCGGCCTATCCTTAGCACCCCGTACGTTCACGAAGTGCATGGATACAGCGCTCGCCCCCCTGCGAAGTCAGGGGCTGCGCATACTGAATTATCTGGACGACTGGCTGATTCTAGCAGATTCCCAGACGGAGCTGCTGTCGCACCGCACAGTTCTCCTCAACCATCTGGAAGCGCTGGGACTCTCTGTCAACTGGACAAAGAGCTCTCTCCAGCCCAGTCAAACTATTTCGTTCCTTGGAATAGATTTGAACTCTATCACTATGACGGCTCGCTTATCCACACAGCGCGCGCGCCGTGTTCAGCGCCTAGCCGCCTCGTTTCAGATGGGTACCCAGACATCCCTGAAATCGCTTCAGAGGATGCTGGGTCATATGGCTTCAGCCTCCGCTGTGCTACAGCTGGGTCTTCTGCACATGCGCCCCCTTCAACTCTGGTTAAAGAGCCGCGTATCCCACCACGAGTGGACGACGGGCCGCCAGATGATCAGGATTACTCAGACATGTATCACTGCACTGCAGCCATGGGCAGTAAGCGAGTGGTTTCAGAGGGGCGTTACCATGGGAACCTTCTCTCGCCGGAAAGTTATCTCGACAGACGCATCCAACTCGGGTTGGGGAGCGGTTTGCGAGGGCTCACCGGCCGCCGGCCAGTGGTCGAGCCACGAGAGTTCCCTACACATAAACTGTCTGGAAATGATCGCGGTCGAGAACGCGCTGCTGTGCTTCCTCCCGCGCATAAACGGTCACCACGTCCTGATTCGCTCCGACAATATGGCCGTGGTATCATACATCAACCGTCAGGGCGGCGTCAGATCCAAGAATCTCTTTCATCTGACACGCCGCATCCTATTGTGGTCCCAGAGTCACCTGCTCTCGCTCAGAGCGACGCACGTGCCGGGCCATCTGAACGACGGTCCAGACAGGCTGTCCAGGAACCTGGTCTCCCCCGGAGAATGGTCCCTGCACTCTCAAACAGTCCATACGCTGTGGCGCCTATTCGGCAGAGCGGAGATAGATCTTTTCGCGTCAGAAGAGAACGCTCACTGCCCAATATTCTTTTCAAAGAGCGAGGACGCGCTAGCCCAGGATTGGCCCCGCCGCCCGCTCTATGCTTTTCCCCCGATTTCTCTGCTACCGCAGGTCATTCAGAGAATCAGGGACTCACGCCACTCGGTGCTCCTCATAGCCCCGCGCTGGGAGAATCAGATTTGGTTCCCGGAGCTAACGCGGCTGTCACAGACAGCCCCGTGGCCCATTCCAATCAGAGCAGATCTCCTCACTCAAGCCCGCGGCTCGATCTGGCATCCCCATCCACAGCGCTGGGCGCTTCATGCATGGGTGACCAACGACTACGCGTCGAATTGCCAGAAGGGGTTTTGAACACGATCAAACACGCCAGAGCGGATTCTACCAGAAAGCTCTATGCTGCAAAATGGTCTGTGTTCTCCAAATGGTGCACCGACAAGAATTTGGACCCACGGACGTGCGAGGTTTCGTCTTTGCTAGTGTTCCTTCAGGAGATGCTGGATAAGGGCAGGTCCCCATCCACTCTTAAGGTTTACGTGGCAGCCGTCGCGGCGTTCGTTGAACCCCGGCGCGCCCAGTCTCTGGGCAAAGACGAGCTAATCATCCGCTTCCTCAGGGGAGCCAGAAGGATGAACCCCCCTCGCCCCCCTACGGTGCCGGTCTGGGATCTTTCTATAGTTCTAGAAGCTCTGAAAGCCCCACCGTTTGAACCACTTGAGTCCGTGGAGCTAAAATACCTCTCGTTAAAAACCGTTCTTCTGACGGCTCTCGCCTCAGTAAAACGTGTGGGGGACATTCACGCGCTGTCTTCGAGCGCCGCGTGCCTAGAGTTTGGACCGAGTGACTCCATAGTCATTCTAAAGCCTAGACACGGTTATGTTCCAAAAGCGATTGGTACCCCTTTCAGGGCGCAAGTGATCTCTCTATCGGCGCTGCCTGCATCCGATAGCGAACGTGACGCTGACCGCCTCTGCCCGGTTCGGGCTATCAGAGTGTACACTACACGCGTTGCCGCGTTCAGACGCTCGGAGCAGCTGTTTGTGTCGTTCGGTGGCCGCACCAAGGGGCTAGCCGCCTCGAAACAGACCCTATCCAGGTGGATAGTAGACGCGATTGCCTCTGCTTATGCCGCTAAAGACCTGCCTTGCCCTCTGGGCATCAGGGCTCATTCCACCAGAGGCATGGCCTCATCGTGGGCATGGTCCTGCGGGATTTCCATCCACGACATTTGTGTGGCTGCGGGATGGGCCTCCCCCTCCACTTTTGTCAGATTTTATAACTTGGAAGTTCCAGCCTTACAGGCTAAAATTCTGGCGGTCTAGTACTCACAGCCCTCCTATAGAAGCCGCACTATCGGGAGTTCCATCACAACCGGCTCACCCCTTGTGTTCCCCTATGTGCTTATGCATTAGCCTACACATCACGGCCCGCCTTCGCCGGCCGCCTTGGGCGTTTTTGCACTAGATGATAACGGCCGCTATGCTGGCCGCCGTATTATCTTCATCCACTTATAGATTCCCCCGGTGTTTCCCCTGGGATGCTTAGTGGTTACTTAGCGCGCACGGCGTTGACCAGGTGTTCCCGTAGCGTAAGCTAGCTTACGCAATACGAGAGAACCTCTCGTAAGAGAACGAATCGGTTACCTAACGTAACCTCGGTTCTCTCTAGATGAGGGAACGAGTATTGCGTTCCCGGCCGTGCTTGCGCCACTAGCGTTTCGCTTCATGCTACAGAATCAACGAACGAGCTGGGAGAGCGACCTTTATACACTGTAGCCACGCCCCTTTTGGCGGGCTGTGACGCAGTGAGCGAGCGCCGTCCGCTCATTGGCCGCGGACTCAGCGCCGCTCTCCCATAGGTTCGTGCATTCTCTCTGAGCGAACCAATGAGCCGCTAGCTAGCCCGCTCACGGTCTGCCTCAGAAGAGACTGCGTTGACAATGATTACAAAATTATGGAATAATTTTTTGGCTTCAACTTCTCAGCAAAGATGAATCTTTCCCGTAGCGTAAGCTAGCTTACGCAATACTCGTTCCCTCATCTAGAGAGAACCGAGGTTACGTTAGGTAACCGATTCGTTTTCCATAGTTTAAATCTTCGGCCTTATATTTATTATTATTTATTGTTAGACAGTTTCTAACTGGTCTTGATGAATGTGAAGGGGTCATGTTTGCCTTCATGTTTGCCATTAATTACAGCAGTTATACATGTAAGCTATTGTATTTTGCTGAAAATCTTAAATGTGTTGATTAAATGAAAACAGGTTTACTGAGAGTTTACTGACACCTATTGGTTATTTACTGGTTCTACTGCCTTAACAATGACACTCCCAATGGATAAGATGAGGATAATTTAATAGCATTAAATATAGCTCCGTGTACATATGAATAATGAAAATCAGAAAATAGTCTGATAGACTGTTTAATATAAAACACATGACGTATTTTGGCATACAAACAACCAATTTGTAACCAAAGACTAGGCTATGTAAAAGCTACTTTAATTAGTAACTTTTGAAAGTTTCAGATTTCAATTCATAAATAACATATATAGAGGGGGGGCCAAAAAATGCAGTCTGCCTAGTGTAGTCCTTTTATTTAATCCGGCTCTGAACACACACAATACCTTTTATTAGATGATGGTGTTTTCTCACTGAAGTTTGGTGGATATTCTTTAGACTGATCACTCTTCAGAGACACAGAGCTGGACACATGTGAGCCTGATCTTACACTGATGACACAAAGAACAGAGAGAGAGAAAACACTTTAGTAAAGGAGGATCAACTGTGTCTGAAACACATCTGTGTCTTCATCTTATCCTCCACAGAAACACACACATTCCCACAATGGGCTATATGCACACATAAGTTCTGCATTTGACATAAGGATGCTCGTCTGTTTCCGGTTGGGGAGATTAAAGCGGAGGAAAACCGAGGAAAACTGAGGATCTTCAAAATTTCCTTTCCTCCCGTCTTTGAAATGAAACTTTCATAGGTTTAGACGTAATTTTATATATAGTTATGTTTATTTAATATAATTTTAAAAAGAAGCATAAGCACAACCAATGGTCTGTTTTATCTGTTTATGTGACTAATGTTTCTTTACTATAACCATGGAGTGTAAAATTCAATATAAATTCTCGGTATTGCATTGGACTCTACGATCGGCGGGAGTTATTGAGCATCCTTAAACCTTCACTGGAAATACCGCCGTGCATAGAGCCCATTAACAGTTTTATAGTTAACCATCATTTTATTTACTGGCTCACATTAGGCTTAACAATTTCTTTAATATACATGTGTGAGATTAAACATGTTGGGGATTTATAAGATACTTGACCATAATTTAAAATAACATTTAAATTTTTTGATTATTGACAGAATAGAGAGCAGAAATGTCTGTGTGACAGTTTTGTTAGCATACTTGAATTAAATTAAGTGTATAGTTGTTTTCTAATGTCTATAAATAATTTTATGATCTAAAAAATTAAGTAATTTATTTTGATTAATTCAGCGTCTAGAAGGTTATTAACAAATTATTAACTGTGATATTTTCTATAGAGCAAACAGGGCTTTATGGACACTGGCAGAGTTGCAAATACAGAGCAATGCTTAAAGTTGTGTTATTGACAGGGAAACACAAAGTCCAGTGGAGTTTAAAGTGAGAGTGTGAAAACAGACGCAGTCTCACCTGTGTTTCTCTGAGAGACTCATCTGAGAGAGAGAGTCCTTTCCTCTTTCCTCTGACATACTGCAGCTAAACTTACCCAGAAAACTGATCAGAAAACACTCAATCCTTCAGCATCACATGCAAATCACAACATTTACACACATCAACAATAAAGACTTATCATCAACAACAGCAACAGCAAAAACAATCTATCAAATAAAAGAGTTTTTGATTATTTAGGCTCATGAGTTTAACTGACTCTAAATATGAATTAATTGGGGAACAGAAATGTACACTGAGCTGGAAAACTGAACTCAATTTGATATATTGTCTATTCAGTTTAATAACAGCAGATTGTTGTTGATTGACGTTAGGCTTCATCTGTCTGTCTACTGTAAATGTCTTCTTCAAAAATACTTTCGATTTCACATAAAAAAAAAACAACAGCCTAACACGGAAGAGGAAATGGGAGAAAACGTTTTATAAACATATTCGTGTTGAATAAACGTTTCTCAATAAAACTTTTTGTGTTTTTACTTCAAAAGATTGTAATTTCAGTCAGATTCTTCTTCTGTTCAGAGTCGCAGAAGAACAGCCTTCTGTAACTTCACATTTAAATCTCGCTTAATATACAATATGAAGTTCCTAATAATTGCAAATGACTGTAATGGATAATGTAATGGGTCAATATATAATTATGGGAGTTTTCATGTCCATGAGATTTATCTCGCAAACATGCTCACTAAAATAAAATTTTAAAAGTCTTCAGTGTTCTTCATGATTTTGTCTTTACAAATTCCATAGTTAATTTTTATGGAAATAATAATTTATTTATAAAAATTTACTAGATATCCCTAAAATGTCAACTAAATAACCGTCCGAAATGAATTACAACCACAATCTCATTACCTAAAAAAACATTTAAAGAACTTATTCAAAAACAGTTATAATTATATTATTTACATTAAGTTGAGGTAATTGTGAACAATGTGTCTTTTTGGGCAATATGTCACATTTTCAATAGAAATTGACAAATTGAATATGTGTCCGAGAAGTCACTGTCATCTAAGTTACCCATAGCAAATACACCTCTCAAGGAAGAGTGTGTATTTCAAATCACATGACCTGCTCCACATGATGTCATTTCCTCCTGAAGAGAAACCTATGAAGACTCCAAGGTATGTTCTCTCTCCACATTTTCAATTATTTCACCTAAAGTAGTGCTTGGGGCAAATGCGTACTTATCATATGTCAACAATGTTACTACAATGAATTCATAAATAACTTTGAATTTCAATTTTACTCAGTTGTGCATATAATATTCAGAAGAACCTCTCTGTAAAATGCCATGTGGTGTCTGGTGCTAGGCAACCATTTTGACTTTATCCCTAAAAACAGCAAAAATGTCAACTAGGTTACCAGTCACCTATGTTACTCTGCAAAGGTAACTTAGTTGACCAAGAGTAACATAGTTGACATTCATGACATGTTCTTATAGTTTTCATGAGTTCATTTAATATTCTAATTGTACAGTAACTATAAAATACTTTGCAATAAATATTATAAAAGTATATAAACTTGTTTTCAGGTCAAAGTCAACTCAGCTGTTCCTGCATTGCACACCCGCTTCGAATGTTATCACTCGATTGAATGGGCGTTATCAGTGGTTATCATTCCATATATATGGGCCAGTAGGGGCCTGCTGCGCCTACTGGTAGGCTCAGAAGGCTGTTATCATCCATCCACATGGTTAATCACCGACAAATACAGGAGAAGACTCCAGCTCCAATCCCAGAATCCAGCTCGCCGGTAATCGGAAGTCTACTGAATGACGCAGCTACGTTGGAATATTTCGCGCTTGATTTTTGATAAGGTAAGAGCATTTAAATGATAAAAAACGAGCATTTAAACGGTAATTAATTAGTCATTAAGGGAAAACAATACATAAACAATACATAAAATGTGTTTTAATGTTGCGTGACGTTATGAGATAACCGTATGATGATATTTCGCGCTTGGTATTTTCAGGTAAGAACATTTAATGAAAAACCAGTGTTGGACAGATTTTCGTTTTATGAATTTACTTCAAAAAAGGGAGGCTGAATCTAAAGTGTGAAGCTTTCTGTGCATCTATTTTTTTCCTCAGGCACAATGAATGACATTAAGGGCAGGTGGGCCTCATTGAGTGAAGATGAAAAGCAAAAATACTGTCACGGGGGAGGCCGGACGCCGGATGACCGGCCGTCCCAACCCCCGACACACGTACCACCGCGAGGAGCCAACACCACAGAGGACACGGAGGCCAAATCAGTTAGAGAAAATCACAGAGTCTTTATTGAATAAATTAAGTTAAAACGGCCTCCAGCCAGCTGAAGGAAGGTGAAGTTTCAGCCGTATAGCTGGCTCTCTCAAAACTCAGGTAGGCAGAGCAGGTGAGGGTTCACAGCTGGACTGGTTCTCTCGAATTCACAGCAGAACAGTTTCTCTTTTCACAGGATTCCAATGGACGGAGAAGAGTACGGAATCCACAGCAAAGCTGGCCCTCTTCTCAGGACCCAGGCCGACAGAAGACAGGTGAGGATTCAACAGCATAACTGGTTCTCTCAGATTCACAGCAAAGCTGGCCCTCTTCTCAGGACCCAGGCCGACAGAAGACAGGTGAGGATTCAACAGCATAACTGGTCTTCTCAGATTCACAGCAAAGCTGGCCCTCTTCTCAGGACCCAGGCCGACAGAAGACAGGTGAGGATTCAACAGCATAACTGGTTCTCTCAGATTCACGGCAAAGCTGGCCCTCTTCTCAGGACCCAGGCCGACAGAAGACAGGTGAGGATTCAACACCATAACTGGTTCTCTCAGATTCACAGCAAAGCTGGCCCTCTTCTCAGGACTCAGGCCGACAGAAGACAGGTGAGGATTCAACAGCATAACTGGTTCTCTCAGATTCACGGCAAAGCTGGCCCTCTTCTCAGGACCCAGGCCGACAGAAGACAGGTGAGGATTCAACACCATAACTGGTTCTCTCAGATTCACAGCAAAGCTGGCCCTCTTCTCAGGACTCAGGCCGACAGAAGACAGGTGAGGATTCAACAGCATAACTGGTTCTCTCAGATTCACGGCAAAGCTGGCCCTCTTCTCAGGACCCAGGCCGACAGAAGACAGGTGAGGATTCAACAGCATAACTGGTTCTCTCAGATTCACAGCAAAGCTGGCCCTCTTCTCAGGACCCAGGCCGACAGAAGACAGGTGAGGATTCAACAGCATAACTGGTTCTCTCAGATTCACAGCAAAGCTGGCCCTCTTCTCAGGACCCAGGCCGACAGAAGACAGGTGAGGATTCAACAGCAAAGCTGGCCGTCTTCACAGGGCTCAGGCAGACAGAGAGTACAGATGAGAATTTAACAGTTTAACTGGTTCTACTCACAGGATCCAGCAGAACATGGAGGAGTAAGGATTCAACAGCAAAGCTGGCTCTCTTCACAGGGTTCAGGCAGACAGAGAGATAAAGATGAGGGTTCAACAGCATAACTGGCGCTACTCACAGAGTCCAGATGGACGGGGAGGAGTGAGGATTCGACAACGAAGCTGACTCATGCAGGCAGAGAGTGGCAATTCAACAGCAGACTGGACTTCACAATCCTACGTAGAGATTAAAGAGGAGAAAAGAAGAATTTCACCACTAGATGACTTCCTCCATCCAATGAGATGCGGGCGATATATCCACAGCCAGAACCGTTTCCCCGATGTCACTGCATTACACTTCCACTCGTGTTTAACTGTAATTCACACAAATCGGCACACGTGATTTAATGAACAACACTGCAAAGTCTTGTCACTCACAAACTAGGGCGTAGACAGGGGATCTGGTCCACTGCACAGCACTACAATCTCTTGGACTTCTTCCAATAAAGCGTGGGACATTCAAACTTCCTCCAAAAAGACAGATTTACACCTCATGAAGTCTCATCACATCCTCCAAACAGATTTCTCGTATTACAGTCCAAACATCAACAGCACTTATCTCTTATCCACCACGGTTCTTCTCTTCTCCTTCTCCTTCTCCTTCTCCTTCCTCTCCCTCCTCCTTTCATCCTTTCATCATGTGTTGTCCATCCTTTCCTCCTCTTCCTGCTGTCAGTCCTCCTCTGCTCTCCCCTCTCCTGTGTTCTTTCTTCTTCTTCTTTTTTTTTGTTTCATGGCCGTTCACTCCTTTGGAGTATTACCGCCACCTACTGTATACCTTACGCACATGATTAATGGATCTGATTAAGAAGGAGGAGAAAAAAAAAAAAAAAAAAAAAATCATCCCATAGTATCAGAGCTCGTGTATCAGCTGACGCTGCGTATTCAGCTCCTCCAGCTTCTACACTGAGCTCCTCAAACCTCAGGATGATCAGAAACTTGTTCTCCTCCTCAGGCTAGATCCTGTGATCTAGTCCTGTAAGCTCTAAAAAGGTTATCACTTCCTTAAACCTTTCTCTATCACTCAAACCCTTTCCCAATAGGTCCATAATGCTCACTGGCCTGTTCTTTATATTTCTAAAAAGAGTCCTACGCTGATCTTCATATTTACTACACTTAAAAAACACATGTTCTACTGTTTCAAGTATGCCACATTCATCACACATACCATTTCCATGCTTTCCCATTAATGCCAGTGTTGATTTTAAACCTGTATGACCCATCCTTAATCTAGAAATCATGACTTCTTCCTTTCTATGTCTTCCATAGCACGAATATTTTATCCCTACTGATTTTACAATATTATAATGCCACCTACCTGTACTGCTACTTTCCCATCTTTGTTGCCATATTCTTATTATTTCTCTATTAATTATTGATCTGACTTCATTTCTTCCTAAAGGTATCTTAATATCTATCAAGTCTTTCCTTAATGCTTCTTTTGCTAATTTATCCGCTATTTCGTTTCCTACTATCCCAATGTGTGCCGGTACCCAACAAAAGTATACAAGTATCCCCTCTATGTTCAGCCTATATAATAATGTATAAATTTCTACCATCAAGTCTTCTCTGTCTGTTTTTGTTGATAGTATACTTTTAAGTGCTGCTGCAGAATCTGAACAAATTACAGTCGCCATCCTATTTGGCTTAGTCTGCTCTAACCACTGCAATCCTACAATTATAGCAGTTAATTCTGATGAATATACAGATATTTTGTCACTCAACCTTAAACTTATTTTAGTCTCAAATTTTGGAATATATACTCCTGCTCCCACTTTTTGTTCTACTGGGTCTTTAGATCCATCTGTATAGATCTGTATACAAGAATAAAAAACTTCTCTCATAAAAGCATTAATTTCATGCCTATTAGTATATCTTCCTTCCGCTTTCTCCCTATCCTCCAGCAATCTCATTTCAACATTAGGCTCAGGTATATTCCACACTGATACCCCTTTTAATGGAATATTGGGACAAATATCTACATTTTCCAGCCCACATTCCTCAACCCACTGTTTATACTTCCATCCAAAACTATTCCCATTATTCTTTTTATATTCCCAACAGTCATTTAAAATTGCTTGTGTACAATGGCTCTTACTACAACCCTGCAAGTTAACCCAGTACATCATTGTAAGCTTTTCCCTTCTTAAATCTAGTGGCATCTCCCCCATTTCAACCCTGATGGCATCTAGAGGAGTTGATCTTATTGCTCCACAGCAGATCCTAAGTGCCCTAGCTTGTATGTTGTCCAACTTCTTTAGCTCTGACTTTGATGCACCACCATACACTGCACACCCATAATCTAAACTAGACCGTATCAATGCTTGATATACATGTAGTAGTGCACTTTTCCTTGCTCCCCACTCATATCTGGCTATAGAAGTCATACAATTTATTACTCTTTTGCACTTGTTCTCAATTTTCTTAATATGTCTATTCCATGTTAATTTTTCATCAAATATAAGCCCAAGGTATTTAAACTCTGTCACTCTTTGTAATAATTCACCATATAATTTCAAAGTAATTTGTTCCATTTTCCTTTTCTTGGTAAAAACCATATATTGGGTCTTCAATACTGAAAACTTCAATCCCCATTCTACCGACCATCTCTCTACTTCATTTATTGATTCTTGTATTCCTTTAACTACATTCCCTAAGTTCCTACCTCTTCTCCACACAGCACCATCATCTGCATATAGTGCCTTCCCTATACTTGGTTTCACTCTTTCATAAATATCATTAATCATTATGTTAAATAAAATTGGACTGATTACACTTCCTTGAGGAGTCCCATTCAGAATATCATGCATTGTTGAAATTTCTTCCCCTATTCGAACTTGAAATGTACGTTTAAACAAGAAATCCAATATCCAGTTGTACATTCTCCCCCCTACTCCAATTTTATCGAGCTTAATTAAAAGTCCCTCTCTCCATAAAGTGTCATATGCCTTTTCAATATCGAAGAAGACAGCAACAAGAAATTCTTTCATTGTTAAAGCTTTTTTAACCTCATTTTCAAATAATAACAAAGCATCCATTGTAGATCTTTTCTTCCTAAACCCACTTTGAGCTGAAGACAAAATCTCATTTTTCTCCAAGAAATAATTTAATCTTCTTACTATCATTTTTTCCATCACCTTACATAATGTAGATGTAAGAGCAATTGGCCTATAACTACTTGATTTTGTTACATCTTTACCTGGTTTTGCTACTGGTATCACTACTGCGTTTTTCCACTCTTTGGGTAAGGTACCTTCATTCCATATTTGGTTGTACACATCCAGTATTGCTTTAATGGCTACGTCTGGTAAGTTTTTTAACATACTATAACTTATCATGTCTCTCCCTGGTGTTGTATCCTTTGAATTGCTGATAGCAATCTTTAGTTCAAAGAGATTAAAATCATCATCCATATTACAATCAACTTCTTGTTTTTTCCTACAAACATTCATACACATTTTATTTAACTCTTGTCTCCTTTTTAAAAACCTATCACTCAAGTTTTCAATGCTATGGACCTTAGCAAATGTTTTAGCCAATATTTCGACCTTTTCTTTATCTGTTCTGGCCACCTTTCCATCTTCCTCAATTGCAGGAACTTGTTTATGAATATTAATACCGTTCATTTTCCTTATCATTCTCCATACCACATGCATTCCAGTCTCTCTCCCAATTGTGTTACAGAACTCCTGCCAGGCTTTCCTCTTTGCATTTTTAATTACCCTTCTTGCAGCTGCCCTTTTTTTCTGATAATCTATTACTGTATCTTGAGTAATAAACTTTTTTAAAACCCGGAATGCCTTGTTCCTTTCTTTAATTGCCACTGTGCATTCTTCAGACCACCATGGGACATTTTTCTTTCTTTTTCCATTGCCTTTTATTAATGGTATAGACAGATTCGCTGCTAAAATAATTTCACTTACTACTTTTTTATATCTCTCCTCAATATTCCCTTCCATCTTCATATTTTTGAAATTTTTTTCACACAACACAAAAAACTCGTCCCATCTTGCCTGTCTAAATCCCCACCTTGCACACTGGTTAAAACTTTGCTTTTGTACTGCACTCTGAATTTCACATACTATTGGCCAGTGATCACTGCCCAAATTATTCTCTTGTACGTTCCAAGTGCACTTACCTGCTAATGCAGCTGATATTATTGTGAGATCCAAACAGGACAAGCCGCCTTTAACTGTATCCATTCTTGTTGATTTCCCATCATTTAAACATACTAATGAGTGTTCTTCTATAAACTCTTCTACAACTAATCCGTTACTGTCTGTACTCTTACTACCCCATAAACCATTATGTGCATTAAAATCCCCACATATAATAACTCTACCCTGTGCCTCGCCCATCACATTTTCCAGAATACTATTATTTATTTCTTTGCATGGATTATAAAAGTTTGAAATTCTAATTTCTTCATACCTTCCCATTATTCCTATACTTACACATTCTACATTATTACTTGTGTTTATTCTCTTATATATTATATCATCTTTGATAAATGTTGCACACCCTCCCCCTCTTCCTGTTACTCTGTCTTTCCTCTCTACTACATATCCATTTATCTTAAAGTCCAAAGAATAGTTTAACCATGTCTCTTGAATGCATATTATGTCTGGTGCCTTATCCATTTCGGATATATGTTTTTTAAATTCTTGCCCATTTGCTATTAAACTCCTAGCATTCCAATGTAGTAGTAGGAAAGACATTTTACAGCTAAGAGTTATTACTCTGAGTCATATCCGTGGCAGTTCCCTCCTCCGCTTTCAAAATCCCATGCACCTCCTCTGCTGAAACTCCTGTTAACTTGAGAAATTTATTAGCACATCCTACAATAATCCTTAATTTGTCAGATCTCTTTTCCACTTGTGAGGTACCATTCACGACCGCACAGATGAATGCCACAAAGTCGATTTTGTTTACTGTGATATGAAGTTCTGCCTCATTCCTCTCATGATTTACTTCTCTCTGAGAATAGGATTCTATCCTATTTCCTGGTGCATTAGTTACCTTCGGTTCACCTTTACTTTTTCCTTTTACCTTACGCACAGCTTCTGCATATGTTAGATTTTGCCCAGATTTCACTTTCTGAACTTCACGGGCTTCTTGTTGTACAGGACATCCTGCGTATGCTGCGCTATGTCCACCGCCACAGTTACAGCATTTAATCACTACGCCCTCCTCACACTTGTCATATTCATGTTCCCCCCCACACTTTGCACACCGCATTCTCCCTTTACAAAAATTTGCAGTATGTCCCATCCGTTGGCAGTTAAAGCATCTCAAAGGTGGGGGTATGAACTCTCGCACCAAGAAGCTAACAAACCCTATCTTCACTCTTGTGGGCAGATTACTACCTTCAAACAGAATCATCACACTCATGCTTTCACACTTTTTGTTGTCTTTCCACATCAGCAGTCTTCGAGTGGAGATTACTGTGCCTCCACTTAGATTTGCTTTGATATCATCCATACTTACATTAAGAGGTACTCCTGAGATAACCCCCCTGATTCCATTACCTATTTCTGTACATGATATCTTTCCTCCTGCCAGCGTTTTCATTTTCAGAATTTTTTGTTTTTGTTTTTCATCCTTACATTTAATCATTATTCTTCCATTGTTTAGACAAGCTACAGCTTTCACTACTCCTATCTCTTTCTCGATTGCTTTCGATAGTTTAACAGGATGAGTTTGTTGTTCTGACTGCTTAGCAAAAGTAATTAGAACCTTGATTTCTCTTTCCTCTTCTTTATCAGCTTCACTTCTCGTTTGTTTTACTTTATTAATTGTTCGTTCACAATCAGATCCATCATCCATGCTGCTCTTTTTCTTCCTTTTATTATACCTTACTTCCTGATAATCCATTTCTTGTTCATTATCATCATCCGATGATTCTCCCCATGCTTTCCTCCCTTCCGCCGCCATTTCCCGCGCTCTCCCGCCAAAACGCCTCACACCTCTTACTCCTCTCCTGTGTTGAAGATGAGATATCCTTTTATCCTTCCCAACTGACAACGTGTCCCAATCGCGATCGCGATAGTCTTGTCCCGCACCTGTTTTGAATTAACTAATAATTCTCCGTCTCCGCTCGGAGTTTTCCGGAACTAGAGTCTTCCGGGTCCCACACCGGAAATCCCTCCCCTCAGAAACTCGGCCATGATAAAAGGTTCCGCCTGCCTTTTTTTTTTTTTGTCACCCCGGTGACAATACTTTCAAGAGTCAGCGGCACTGAGGGCACATGGGCAGACACAGGACCTTAGCCCTGAGATTAGGGATGCCCGAATTAAAGTGCACCTTAAGAAGCTGAAGTTAGAGGTTTGGAAATCTATTCACATCAAGGTGGTCAAGCATTCGGAGTCACAAATTACTATGAGAAGAAAAAAAAAATGATTGCATTTGGACTCTATGTAAACAACTAATTTATAGTTAATGTATCCCTGGGTGGTCTTTGGCCACATATTTGACACATGTGACAACACTGTTTTCATATATTGCCAAGCCCTGTAATGAGTTGTTTCTTCAGTGTGTGTTGAATTTTTAAAAGTAGGTTTTGTGTATAATCAAGTATTTACTATTTTTGTGGTTGTCTTCTTCTTTTAAATATTGTAAAGGTGTCCAAGCTTGAGGATTTGGGTGTGGAAACAGCCATTTTGTCATTTGACCGCCAAAAGTCCACATTAGAGGTGTTTGAACTGAGCAGCAAAGGAGCCACTGATTTCCTTGATTCAACGGAGACAGTGAACAACTTTGCACTGCATTTCAAAGGTATTGGTTATATAAAAATCCACAAAAAAATGGCTCAGGCCTGTAATAGTGCAAATATACATCATAAAGTTTTATGAAATTATTGTTGTCTGTTGTTACATCTGTAGCCAGCTCCTCACCCGCAACACCCAGTACCAGAGAACATGTCAGTGTTCTGGTAGGAAAAGTGCAAGATCTATTCAACCAAAAATATAGTAAGCATAACTTCAAATACTTTTAATACCTTCATGAATCCATGGCATTATTATCAAATGAATAAATTATCTAATGTGCCCATCAACCATTAGATTGACACCGTACCAAAATGTCTGTTTGCAGCCTGTACACTGGCTATCAACTAGAGGGGAGAGTGACAATTGTCCAACTGTGTAACATTGTGTAATCTGTGCATGCATATGTGTGCTTGTGTATTTCAGAGGAGGCCGGAGGTACTGGGAGGCTCCCCTACCAGTCCCTGGTAAATCAGAGCATGACCATTAATGTATCTGGACTGCCCACAAGCCTTACTCTCAGGAAGCCTTCCTTTTATGGAAGGAACCAATTGGTCGAAATTTTGAAAGCTGCAGAGGAGATTTCATTTGAAATAAGTAAGTGACATTACCATTACCAGTGTCTTTCTCCACTTGTGTTTTAGCAGACCATTTGGCTCTATGCAAAGTGGGGAAAATAAGTTAACTAAAGAATAATATATAGGCTTACATGTAAGTCTTTGTATAATTTTGGGGCGTTGCATCTCTATCTGTCCCTTCACCGCAACCGGTCAAGCCAGATGGCCGCCCAGCCTGAGCCATGGTTCTGATGTATCTGCCTCTTAAAGGGGTCATTTAATTTATGTTATGTAGCTGTTTGTGCATGTATAAGATCTGTAGCGTTACAAAGATCAGAGTCTCAAACCTTAAGAGATACTCTTTGTAAAAGGGAAGGCTCAGCCACACCTTCTTAAAACACTTCCCCCACTCAATCTCCACTCAAAACACTCAATCTCTACGTCAGTATGTGGGGGCAGAGTTCCATAACACCGCCCAAATGTATACGCAAAGAAGGCATAACTCTTATCCGTGCCGGCATGTCGTGGAGACTCTGTGTTTTTCGTTGCAAAAGTCCAACTACTTTGTTTGGCTTTCTAAAAGAGGACACAATTAGAAAACAGTGCAAAGCTTTATTTACAACACTGTTCCAGCTACAACCCAAATATTCAACTGTGTGCTGCGCATTTCCAGAGGACTGTTTATAGCACCTGGGAGAGCTCTCACTACATCTTTGTCATTTCAACGATAACAAAGCTGATGTTCCAGATATGGTATTAAGCGTGATATTTTCATCAGGCGCATAAGGTATTTGGGCCAATCACAATGGACTGGATTTCTGGCCAATCAGAGCACACCATGCTTTTCTGAATGATGAGCTTTATACAAATTTGACATGTTTCAGAAAGGAGTGGCATAGCGAGCAACAATAATGTACAGAATGTCTAAAATAATGGCTTTTCTTAACCTAAAACCGCATAAACGCATTGCATTAAACCAAATACACAAAATAATGTTATTTTTTATAACCATCATATGACCCCTTTATAAAGAAGTTTTTCCTTGCCTCCGTCACCTACAGTAGTGCTTGTTCATGGTGGGAATTGTTGGGTATTTGTTAACAATATTATAAAGAGTATGGTCTAGACCTACTCTGTTTGTAAAGTGCTGTGAGAGAAATTTTGTTATGAATTAATGCTATATAAATAAAATTTAATTGAAACAGATTCAAGTTATAGATTCTGTATGTGTCTTTGACAGTTTGTAAGGGATGTGACAATATCTCAGTTTCGTCATCATCCTGAATATCCTATAGATGATTAGTTGTGACTAGTGAATGTGGCCCTTGGCAATGGTTTTCATCTTTTTTAAGCTCATCAAACTATTCACTAATTAAAGTCTATGTATATAATTCCTTCAAATTACATTCCTTCATTGATATATTCACTGCTGTGTGATTCATTATTTTCCTCCAGTACTATTGCAGGAAGGCCAGTTATTTGTTAAGGTCATGCTAAATAAGGGTTTTTTCTGTCTTTCTTTCTTTTTTTCTAAATATATCAATCAGATGAAGCACAATGCAACCCCACTGACTTGGGAGAGGAGATGTCAGAGCACATGGATGCAGAAGGTATGCTGAGTTGTTTTTATTTTATCTTTAAATAAATATATTACATAAAACTTTAGAGGCATTATTAACTAGATATGTACCTGGTCATTTCACAGCACATTTGACTACTGCATACATTATTGAAATAATACAATTAATCAAAAGATGAAATGTTCACCTTTGTGTGATGGTTTAATCTTTTCAAATCAACAGACACAGCGGATGGCATCCAGACGAAGTCGGTGGAGGAAATTTTAGAGGCCATGTGTGAAAATGGTATTTCATGTAATCGTAATACATTTTACCAAATGTTACAAATCAGTTTTTGGTATTGCTTAAGTTCAAGCTTAATTAAAACTACTGTCTTAGTCTTCCATTGACAGTGAGAAAAGCTCACTTGTTTGAAAATTACAATTTATTGCTACAATATTTATCCAGGTGACATTAAACGGCATATATACGGTTGGAATTCTGGAAATTTTACATTTTGAATTGGCTGTTGAGATTTAGATGCAAATAATGGAACTTTTTTTTAATTAATGATTTACTAATTAACTATTGACAGTATAAATGCCTACAGTTTGAATTATGAATTTGTAATTAAGATTAAAAAAATGTATTTAGAAAGTTATTATCGTGTTTTGTTTTATGTACTTTAGGTGCACAACAGATGGAAGAGTCCGCAGAAACAGCCACTACTGTAGCCATCGTGATGACTGCAGATAAAGGTATCTTTCCACATTGTGGTTATTTTTATTTAACAGGAAGTGAATGTTATACCATATATTGCCTTAAAGGAATAGTTCACTTTAAAAAAAAAAAAAAAAAACTTTTGCTGAGAACTTACTCACCCCTATGTCCTCCAAGATGTCCATGTCTTTCTTTCTTCAGTCGAAAAGAAATTAAGGTTTTTGATGAAAACATTCCAGGATTTTCTCCATATAATGGACTTCAATGGGAACCAAACGGTTCAAGGTCCAAATGAGTTTTAGTACAAACTGTTCAAAGGACTTTAAATGACACCAGACGATGAATAAGGGTCTTATCAAGCGAAACGATCGCTCATTAAAAAAAATAAAATAAATAACAAAGTTCAAGTTTTATAAGCTCAAATGCTCGCCTTGCTCTGTTCCGTGATGAGTGTTCGTGACTCTCCTGTTCAAACTCGTTCATCAAAATGAACAAATCTTTTTTTCGAGTCATAACTCGAAGAGTCCTAGATAAGACCCTTATTCATTGTCTGGTGTCGTTTAAAGCCCTTTGAAGCTGCACTGAAACTCTCATTTGGACCTTGATCCGTTTGGTTCCCATTGAATTGCATTATATGGAGAAAATCCTGGAATGTCTTCATCAAAAACCTTCATTTCTTTTCAACTGAAGAAAGAAAGACATGGACATCTTGGATGACATGGGGGTGAGTAAATCATAGATATCTATATAAAGGCTAGATGTCTTAAGGCGGAGTTTCTATCGTCATCACCGGCGGCCATATGTCACAGGCGTGGTGACGAAGTGGTCAACACGAACACAAATACTCTTATCTCGTTGAAATCTTGACGGATTTACAAACGGTTTGGTTTCTTACAAAAGTTATTAACGTGGCGATAATTATCTGGATGATTATTTATTTATACACTTATTATTCATAAGTAGGCTGTGTCATAACTACATCTCTGACGATTATAACAAACCAAACCGTTTGAAAATCGGTAGAAAATTGAGCAAGTTATGGTTATTTTAATAGTACATGTACCATTCACACAATGTTACGAGTGAGCGAGCTGCCTGTGACAAGATGGCCGCCAGGTGCAGACGTCGACCTCCATTGGCCAGCAGCGTGGACGAGATATCTAGCCTTTATATAGATATCTATGGAGTAAATTCTCAGCAAAAGTTTTTTTTTAAAAGTGAACTACTCTTTTAACAAGTTACAAAATAACAAATGAGCTCTTCCTCATAGTAGACCTGGCCAAGACTAGCAGCAGCCTGGATATAAATAAGCAGTTTCAACAGATTACAATACTACAATAAGAACAGATATGGAAACAGAAGAATAGACTAAAACATTTTAAAATGGATAAAAAAAAAACATTAGACTGTGACAAATTAGCCTCCAATACTTTCATTTAGGATACAACATCATTTAACTAGATTCACTTTTAAGTATTTCAATGGGCAGATTCCAGGCAGAACGTGCAGTAATGTATAAAAACATCTCAGAAGCGCAAAGGGTGTTGTCCAGTACATTTTTTTACATGATTGAGCATTAGCAATATCTGAGATTAATTGATGTGCAATATCCACATTTGCATTTGGCAACAGTTACAAATGAGTAAGCTGCCTTTTATATGTTGCTTCGAATTAACTGGCTTGACTTCCAAAATATTTGTGGTTTTCCTTTGGTAGATGGAGACAATGTGTGCTGTGTCTGCCGCATCCATTTTGACGACAAGAATAAGAACGCAAGAAAGAAGTGGCGTTCATGGTCACAGTGCACAGTGTGCCAATCATGGTCACACACTGCATGTGGTTTTAAAAAGAACATGTGCCTTCCCTGCAAACACCATGCAAACACCCTGAACCTATGCTATTTCACGAGTTCACACTTACATATAATTTTGAGTGAGTAAGATTCAATGCGTATTTGGCGTGCTGTCCGGAGGGAGGGCTCCGTGCTCGGAATTCTGCCCGAACCCAGAGTACTCCCCCCGTATGTAAGTGATTTTTTAGAAAGAGGAGTGTGCAGGACTAGGAGTGTGGAGAAGGGGTGGAGGAGGGATGCTGCAAACTGCCAATGGATCGAGGTAAGACTGCTGAGTCTATATATACCCTCTTATCATTGGTTGCTGATTGCCGTCCACTCGTGTTAATTATCTGAACGTGCTCCTCCCGAACTTAGTTATTAACAAAACTTCATTTCACGAGTTCACACTTACATATAATTTTGAGTGAGTAAGATTCAATGCGTATTTGGCGTGCTGTCCGGAGGGAGGGCTCCGTGCTCGGAATTCTGCCCGAACCCAGAGTACTCCCCCCAAAAGGCTAAAGAGCAGAGGACAGCCGCCGGACTAAAGACCCCCCAAAGAGTGCCAAGAAATGGCGGGCTGGCATCTCGAGAAGGGGCCTGGATGCTTGGTCAGGGAGGCCCGTGATGTTGGCTCACTGCCTGGACTGATGGCCCTTGTTGACTGCGAACAAGGTGTGGTTGTTGTATACTTGTCCAGGAGGTTTTCACGCTGCATCCACTGTAAGACCAAATATTCGCTGAAATGAAAGAGAAAACATGAGTGCTCTACCTGGAATTTTCTCGCTCCGTCCGATGTGAGACCAATGCTCGCTGGACGGAAAGAGGAAACCTGAAAAGAGGAAAATGAGTGCTTATCCAGGAGATTTTCTCGTACTCTCGTCCACGGTGAGACCGAATGCTCACCGGATGAAAGAGAGAAAATTTAAGTGCTCTACTGGGAAAGCTCTCGCTCCGTCCGCTGTGAGACCAATGCTCGCTGGACGGAAAGAGGAAACCTGACAAGAGGGGAAAATGAGTGTTTGCCCAGGAGATTTCTCGTATTCCATCCGCTGTGAGACCAGCTGCTCGCTGGATGAAAGAGAAAATTTTAAGTGCTCTACTGGGAAAGCTCTCACTCCGTCCGCTGTGAGACTAATGCTCGCTGGACGGAAAGAGGAAACCTGACAAGAGGGGAAAATGAGTGTTTGCCCAGGAAATTTTCTCATGTCCGTCCGCTGTGAGACCAACTGCTCGCTGGATGAAAGAGAAAATTTTAAGTGCTCTACTGGGAAAGCTCTCACTCCATCCGCTGTGAGACCGATGCTCGCTGGATGGAAGAAGGAAAACTGAAAAGTGGAAAAATTGAGTGCTTGCCCAGGAGATTTTTTCTCACACTGCATCCGCTGTGAGACCAACTGCTCGCTGGATGAAGGAGAAAAATGTAAGGGCTCCTCTGGGAAAGCACTCACTCTGCTCATAAAGTGATGGCGGTTTTTTGAGTGTCTAAGAAAAACGAAAAAGGGTAATTTAAACGTGGCATTGAGTGTGTGAGTGGAACTGAAGGGCTGGTAGCTTATGCGGAAAGCCGAATACATTTAATGAGAATTTCCAGTGTTATGGGGTGTCCGGAGTCGGGGGCGGGTGGGCTGGGATCTTTGGATCCCTTTAATCAGGGTTTGTGAATTGTTTAACTCCACAGAAGTAGTGCCGTACGACAGTTTATGGGAAAAACTGGATTGCCGCTCAAATAACCTTTAATAGGAGATAAAAGATTTGATTGGAAAGAGAAAAATCGGGGGAAGGCAAGTTATAAGAGACGTTATATTTATCGTTTCCTTTCTTTATGTTACCTCCAAGCGGTAATATAGGATTGAAGGGTCCTGGGAGATACCGCTTGGAGGATAAATTTTGATGCGTGCGACGTTAGCTTGGAGACCAAGCTTGCTGGACAGAGGAAATAATCAATTAAGGGTTTTAACAGGAATAATAATTCTAAATGGTGATGTACTGGAGAGAAAACATCATTGTTATAGCAGTGTAGAAAATAAGCCAGAGGAACAGAGCTCCTGCGGGAGCAGAGAAGAGGTCACTGCTTGAGCAGTGTAGAAAATTATCCAGAGAAACAGAGCATCTGTGGGAGCAGAGGAGACGTCACTGCTGTGGCGGTGTAGTAAATTAGCCAGAGAAACGGAGCTCCTGTGGGAGCAGAGTAGACATCATTGCTGTGACGGTGAAGAAAATTAGCCAGAGAAAAGAGTTTCAGATGGAGCAGAGGAGACGACACTGCTGTGGCAGTGTAGAAAGTTAGCCAGAGAAACAGGGCTCCAGTGGGAGCAGAGGGGACGTCACTGTTATAGCAGTGTAGAAAATAAGCCAGAGTAAGAGAGCTCCAGTGGGAGCAGAGTAGACATCACTGCTGGGGCCGAGTGAAAATTAGTCAGAGAAAGAGAGCTCCAGTGGGAGCAGAGTAGACATCACTGCTGTGTCAGTGTAGAAAAAATAGCCAGAGAAACAGAGCTCATATGAGAATTATTCAGAGAAACAGAGCTCCTGTAGGAGCAGATGAGACATCACTGCTGGGGCCGAGTAGAAAAATTAGCCAGAGAAACAGAGCTCCTGTGGGAGCAGATGAGACATCACTGCTGGGGCAGAGTAGAAAAATTAGCCAGAGAAACAGAGCTTCAGTGGGAGCAGATGAGACGTCACTGCTGGGGTAGAGTAGAAAAATTAGCCGAAAGAAACACGGCTCCTGTGGGAGCAGAGTAGACATCACTGCTGGGGCAGAGTAGAAAAGATTAGCCAGAGAAACAGAGCTCCTGTGGGAGCAGATGAGACATCACTGCTGGGGCAGAGTAGAAAATTAGCCGGAAAAAAAACGCGGGTCTTGTGGGAGCAGATGAGACATCACTGCTGGGGCAGAGTATAAAAGATTGGCCAGAGAAACGGTGCTCCTGTGGGAGCAGAGTAGACATCACTGCTGGGGCAGAGTAGAAAAGATTAGCCAGAGAAACAGAGCTCCTGTGGGAGCAGATGAGACATCACTGCTGGGGCAGAGTAGAAAATTAGCCGAAAGAAACACGGCTCTTGTGGGAGCAGATGAGACATCACTGCTGGGGCAGAGTATAAAAGATTGGCCAGAGAAACAGAGCTCCTGTGGGGGCAGAGGAGACATCACTGCTGGGGCGGTGGAGAAAATTAGCCAGAGAAACAGAGCTCCAGTGGGAGCAGAGGATACGTCACTGCTGGGGCAGTATAGAAAATTAGCCGGAGAAACAGAGCTTCAGTGGGAGCAGATGAGACATCACTGCTGGGGCAGAGTAGAAAAATTAGCCGAAAGAAACACGGCTCCTGTGGGAGCAGAGTAGACATCACTGCTGGGGCAGAGTAGAAAAGATTAGCCAGAGAAACGGAGCTCCTGTGGGAGCAGAGTAGACATCACTGCTGGGGCAGAGTAGAAAAATTAGTCAGAGAAACAGAGCTCCTGTGGGAGCAGAGTAGACATCACTGCTGGGGCAGAGTAGAAAAATTAGTCAGAGAAACAGAGCTCCTGTGGGAGCAGATGAGAAATCACTGTTGGGGCAAAGTAGAAAAATTAGTCAGAGAAACAGAGCTTCTGTGGGAGCAGATGAGACATCACTGTTGGGGCAAAGTAGAAAAATTAGTCAGAGAAACAGAGCTCCTGTGGGAGCAGATGAGACACCACTGCTGGGGCAGAGTAGAAAAATTAGTCAGAGAAACGGAGCTCCTTTGGGAGCAGAGGAGACGTCACTGCTGGGGCGGTGGAAAAAATTAGCCAGAGAAACAGAGCTCCAGTGGGAGCAGAGGAGACGTCACTGCTGGGGCAGTATAGAAAATTAGCCGGAGAAACAGAGCTTCAGTGGGAGCAGAGTAGACGTCACTGCTGGGCAGTGGAGAAACGTACCTGTGCAAATGAGCTGTGGTGTGAAGCCGAGCAAGAGCGGGAAGTAGATTGGGGCCTGGCTGGCCGATTATCATCTTCTTGAGCGCAAACAAAGATGCGAAAAAGAGGGGCGATTTAATCTTTGCAGGAGTATGCACATCTTTATTAACGTTTCAAAATGGCTTAGGGAACTTTCACCCTGGCAGTTAAGTCCGTAACGGGGAAAGGTTCGCATGAAAAATCGCTAATGTGAACGCCATTATGGGAACCGGGTGCGCACTGGGGTACCGGACCCGAGACTACCTGGAGGAGGTGGTGGTAGTACTGACTACCCAGCACGGACTCGGGTGCGCCCTTGTTCAGGAAATAAGGTATCCTGTGCATGCGTTTTAGCTTATTGTGATGTATTCAGTTAAATGAGTAAGGGATGATAGTGTTGAGGAATTACCCTGGATACGAGCGAGAGTAAGCCTGCAGTGTATTCGAGCATTGTACGTGGAATCAGAGCAACATATTTGTAAATCCACTGTATTCTTACGGGTCCGTTTGCAAGCAGCAGAAAACCACCTTATGCGACACACGTACAATAAACCTGTATTGTTCACTTAACTGCGCATAGTAGAAGCAATTTTACTAAAAATAAATAAGTAAATACACAATATTTACCCACGTTCTGCTTTCCATCGAGCGCCGTGCACGTTTGCAATGACATAAGATGCACGCGAACGCACCAAGGTTCGATAGAATTAAATTGGGTGTGGAACCGGACCCACGCTGCGGGGGGCGTCGGGGACAAATGCGCTCGGACCGCTGCAAACACAGGATACAAACCATATATGGCATTTCACCGTAACAAGCCTAGTGTAAAAGCTCCGTTGTTTCTCATTTATTTATTTGTCATTTCTAAGGGTGGTTCCCTGCCGATTTGTTCGTTCTGGATTAGTAAACCAAATGGTGAAGCTGCGGGTTAGAATTGGTCTGAACTTCTGAAATCTTAAAAGAGGAGTCGATTCCTGTTAATGGAATCGATTCCTAGCTTTGGAATCGACTCTATATTCCTAACGCCTCGGATCGAGGAATCGATTCTTTTTGGGATCGAGGAATCAATTCTTTAGAATCGATTCCCAGCCCTACTGTTTACGTGTGAGTTTTACGCCATAAAGAAGCATCGCGTTTAAGGAACGCAAATCATTGTACAGAAACTATTTATATCGATCACAATTAGTATTCGGATAGCGTAAATGCTCGACATTCAACGATTGAAGCGATGCGAAGTTCAATCAGGGACGCGAAAGTTTTCAGCTAAACACTCACAGAGTTGACCCGGCAGATGTTTGAGAGTGTGGATCAGCCGGGACTGGATCTGCAGCGTGGCTTAACTTACTTACTGCCTGTTGCGACGGCCGACGCTGGAGGAATGTCCATTCCTTTGCGTTAAGATGGCAGCATTGCCTTGTCCATATCTCTATGGCAGGAATTATTGAATGGTCCGGTTTAAAGATACCGCGGAAGTAGATTGCGGATGTTTCGCCCGGGGTGGCGATGACCCGTTTGTTTGGCCTGACGCCCATGGGATGATACCGGGTTGCGGAAAAGATTCCTAATTCTGGACGAAAGATTCTCTATCGAAAACAGGAAGAGCTAGATTCGGACATGGCCAAATGCTGCAAACTGCCAATGGATCGAGGTAAGACTGCTGAGTCTATATATACCCTCTTATCATTGGTTGCTGATTGCCGTCCACTCGTGTTAATTATCTGAACGTGCTCCTCCCGAACTTAGTTATTAACAAAACTTCATTTAGTGCATTCAAAATGTATCTAGTAGTAGTTATTGTTACTGTGTTGACGGCCCCCAACCCATCCCTACAAATATATACACACACTCACATAATACATACATACATACATATATGTGCATTTTAAAATGCATTAAGTGCCTTTCACCTTTTTCATTAAAATACACTTGATGAACCTGTATTAAAGCTGATCTTTTTGTTGTTTTGATTCACCCCAATTTGTCTTTATTGTTGTCGTTTGTTGGCACCTTCAATGTGGTCCCTTTTAAACTGGGCCATGTGGGGATCAAATAAAGTTCTATTGTACTGAATTGAGTCTACATGTTGTTTTTATATATAAATCTGTTTCATCATTAGTTCAATAGGGCCTGGTTTTAGTAAGAACCTCTCAATAATACAATTAATTAAATAAAAATATATAATGGATGCTGGTATCGAAGAAGCCACCTAGTTTGAAAGATGTAGTTCCCCTCGGAAGTATTTTCACACTCACCATGTTATGCTTTTCTTTTAATGATTAACATTTAAGATTAAATGTGATGGGTATTTTATCTGTGTTTAAATGTTACAAAATAATAATATAGATATTAATTGTTTCCTTGGATCTGAGAAATAAAGTTTATTGACAGTTTATGCAAGGGGGTTCCACTTCTGTTTAGAGTTGTCTGCCATGGATAGACTACATTTCAATTCAAAGTACTGCCGGTCACTATGATATTATATTTTAGTCACAAATAGCAATAATTTGAACACATAACCAACCATTGCTTTAAAAAAAAAAAAAAAAAAAAAAAACTTTCTTGAAGTGAATATATATATATATATATATATATATATATATATATATATATATATATATATATATATATAAAAATGACATGCTTTTCAAATGGCACATGAGTTTTGGTAACATGGACTAAGAAAACATGCATCCATCTTCTTCTTGGACACTTGGTAATTACTTAAGTTGTCTGAGAAAAGTTAAATATGTGTAGTATTAGATTATGTGTTGAAAAAGATGCTATATTTTGAAGAGATACAGCAAGCAAATGTCACCTATTTGGTGGAAGGGCCAATTTACAATGTAGGCTACTCTTGTATTTGACTATCAATAGGCCTAATAATAGTGTACAAGTAGCCTAAGAGGAAATGACTACCCATCATGTAGATGATGGTCTTATCATTAATGGTATTTAACCATCATAACATCATTAACATAAAAAGAAAGTATATAATGTAAAGTATATGTATATAAAGTATATGTATATAAGCCATGTGTGTCCCAAACCCAAACATAAATGCAGTGTGTGTGTGTGTGTGTGTGTGTGTGTGTGTGCGTGTGTGTGTGTGTGTGTGTGTACAGTACCCGATATTCCTTATGTTGTGAGGTTGTAAATCTGTTTACAGAGTAACAAACAAACAAACAAACAAACAAAAAGCTTCATATAGGCAACTCCTATTGAGCTCTCACAGTGCTCTCTAAAACTATACCCAGGATGGCTTGTGTATGTGAAATGAGAAATTTAAAACTTTGTTGTAGAGCTAAACCAATACATCGTTAGAAAGGTCTTGACCTAGAGAGTAACATATGTAAGTATTAAGATTTTACATGACCCCTGTTTTGAAATACTGACCTTTGAAACATGACCCTGGTGCATGTTTGAACGCTTGTAATTAAGCAATGAAAGGGGCTATCAACATGGGACCAACTGTTATAGAGAGCTCTTGTCCTTAGTTATCATGTGAATCTAGACAACAATTTAGAACAATTTCAAGTATGGTTAAAAATAATTTTAACCTATTTAAAAATGTAAACATTATTTTCATTTAAAATCTGATTACATAGATGTGTTTACAATCCCCCTAAACTCCTCACTGTACTCTCAACTAACTATTTACAACCTCCCATTCCAAGAGAAACACTTATATTTTAAAAACTACAATTCCCTATAGCTACACAATGCAGCTTGATACAAATCGGCACTGCAGTTGTAGTTTTTCTGGTTTGCAAATTAGGGTTGAAAATTAGGGTTGTAAAAACATATATCTACTGCATATATCAAATATATAGTATAGCCAAACGATTATTTACACTGCATCTAGATGATCTACGTTAAGAAAATGTAAATAAGTTGTTTTATTTAAGAGATATTAGCCGAAACAGGAGAACCCGTAAAGCCCGCCCACAACACAATGCACTTCCGTGTCGGATGCACTTCTCAGAATCGAAGGAGTATTTGTTAAAAGTGTTAACCTTAACACGAACATATCGTATTTGTTGAGTTATCAAGTTGTGTTTTTCTGTGGTCAAATGTTGAATTTATTATTATTTTTTAAATTGTCTATTAATAAAATAATTTCGGGCGGAAGGACGTCATGCAAGATGCGTGGTTTCAGCTATAGCGGCGTCAATTAGCAACCACCATAGCAACTAAATACAAAAGATAAAACTAAATGTTATGTAGGCCTAAATTCACTGAACGAAGATTGTGAAAATAAAGCAGTCCATTGGAAGAAGAAAAGAACCTACTGCACCGTTATGTTAGAAGATTATGTTGATTCTGACTGTAAAATCATTCTGTGTCATTTTATTAAGCAAGTTACTTTTTATTTAATTTATGTGTGCTTTGAATAAGTGCTATGACAATGGTTGAAAACATGGCTAACTCATTATGAGAAAGGTGTATTGTAGAGTCACTACATCTGTATGTTCCCTTTTATTTTTGACAAACTTAAAGTTGATACAGAGGATTCAAGATTCAATACTTTGTCATTTCAATAAATTTATTGTCATTTCAACTCATGAAAACAAACTCTCACACATGACCACATTTGTACATTACAATGAATACGTAATATCACAAGTGGTAAACACACAATTTTGTACTCGCATACTAGTGTCGATATGTGCTTAAATACAGTACCTAAGCTTTAAAATAGATCAGACCTAGTAAAACACATCTTTGTGAGCTTTGTAAATACAGGCCCTGTCCTGTCATACCAGTACCATTCCTAGTTATCATGGTCATCCTCAGTGTCATCCTCATTATCATCATCACCATCCTCATTGTACACTAGAGTCTCTATGC
This sequence comes from Pimephales promelas, assembly GCF_988280905.1. NCBI lineage: Eukaryota > Metazoa > Chordata > Actinopteri > Cypriniformes > Leuciscidae > Pimephales > Pimephales promelas. The sequence continues at coordinate 34,432,836 of NC_142770.1, forward strand.
TTGACATGGGGAGGGCCTGACACAAGTAGGGGTTGTCTACAGGGACAATGTCTTGTACATTTGTGTGAAACATCACAGTTGCTTGATGACGTTTTCTTTCCACCTGATGGAGTCTTTGGGTGAGAGCAGCTTTTGCACCAGGCTGATCTGTGTCTTTAATGGCAGAGCAAAGAAAGGCATGCTGCTGATGGAGGTGTTCAGTAATATTTCTCATTTCCTGGTACAGCATGCCCTTTTCCTCAGTTGCTCGAGTCTTCATATTTATGGCATCAATTGCTCGCCGTTTAAGACTCCTCGAAACATTATCGTCTTCAATCTGAAAGAGAAAATAAATTTAAAAAAGCTATGTCATGTTACCAGGTGCTTTCAAAACTGATTGGCAGGTAGTTGGGGTTGGTAAGTGGTTGTCAGATTGTTTCTAGAGTGACTGCTGTGTGGTTATATATAGACCATTTCACAAGATGTAAACAACACTGGTCCAGAAGCACTTCCTGTTTCAGTTTTTTAACACTACATAAAAGCTGGGATAAAATACAACCAACAGAACATTTAAAACTGAATCAAAAAGTTAAACAAACATCTTTAAGATGTTTTCTTTACATGTGAAATAAAGAAAACGGTTACAAACTGAAACAGGAAGTGCTTCTGGACCAGTGTTGTTTACATCTTGTAAAATGGTCTATACTTACAGTGGTTATTATACTTACAGTGTCATCAAAGCAGAAGTAGACTTGCCAAGAGGGATCGCATGCTTCCTGAAAATCAATTATTGTGGGGAAGATGCTCCTCTGCGGTGGCCACTGAATCCGGTTGTATTCATTTATTGCCTGCCTCAGTCTCTTGTTAGAACTGGCAATCTGCTTGGAAAGTCTAATGGCAATGCCCTGCCCGTCTGTAGCAAAGTTAGGAAACACACATGCAGAGAAATGTATTTATTAGTTTGTATTATGGTCCTTTTCAAAGTTGAACGCAATATCTGAATGTATCTACGTATCCACAGCACTTTACCTGGATATTTTCTTTTCAGATGGAGGAGGACTGCTCTCTCCCTTGATTCAGTTCTAGCTTTGAAGATTAGTTGCCCTCTGAGCTCACAGTCCACATTTTTAAGGGTAGACTGGAAGTCTGAATCGGATTCTTGCCATCTTCTCCCAATCCGGTGTTTTTTCTCTATGTTCAGCAGAGAGTCCTCAATTCTACAACGGTCAGAAAATAAATGTTATTAATTTACTTTACTTTATACTTTATTGTCAGACGAGTCTGAATTTTTTCTTCCGTAACAGTGTATGTTAGCAACATCTAACATACATTCTACATCGACATAAACTTACACATCACATATTATATCTTCAAAACAACACAACATAAATAATATACAACCTCTTAAAAGTAAGTGAAATTATCCAATGCCATGCTCTTATTGCTGGAAACACAGAGTTGGCAAGCAGTGCAGAAGGATTTCAGAAACTGTACAAATCAAAGTGGTCAGAATTTATATCTCACACAGCGTTAAGCACCATTAATGATTTGAAATACAACAAACCGACCAAAATGCCACTCACTCAAGACATCGAAAAACTTAATGACTATCTACAAAGAAGTGCAGAATCGGCCTTCCGGGAACTTAGCCAAAAGACCTCAGATGACAACTATGCACGTCTCACCAAGCTAACACTGACAAGGATCATTCTGTTCAACAGACGACGGGTTGGAGAGGTCTCCAAGATGCCTTTAAAACATTTCCTCCAAAGAGATGACTCGCACACATCTGACGAGCTGGGTCTATCAGCTTATGAGAAGAGCTTGTGCAAATATTTTACACGAGTTGAGCTGAAAGGAAAAAGAGGACGAAGAGTTGCCGTTTTACTCAATCCAGACATCACAAAAGCTCTGGAACTGCTGAATGAGAAGCGGGCACAATGTGGAGTACTGCAAGAAAATGAATTCCTCTTTGCCATTCCAAAGTGCTCTAGCCACTACAGAGGTCACGACTGTCTCAAGAGGTTTGCTGCTGAGTGTGGTGCAACTCACCCAGAGTACTTGAGATCGACACAACTGAGGAAACAAGTTGCAACAACCTCCCAAATTCTTAATTTAAAAAATAATGAACTGGACCAACTAGCAGACTTTTTAGGCCACAATATTAATGTGCATAGAGAATATTACAGACTACCTGAGGCAACCATCCAAGTGACCAAAATTTCAAAACTGCTTCTAGCCCTTGAAAAGGGAAAGCTGACAGAATTAAAAGGAAAATCTCTTGATGAAATCCAAGGTACAGTTACTATTAATTGTTGTTAATCAATTAAGTAATGAGTACTAACTAACATGGAAGGGTCAATGTTAAGCTTATTTTTCCAGTGTGTTTTCTAAGATTTTACAGACGACGAAGATGACGACCAGGACATTGACAGCGATGAAGACTCCAATGGAGCCAGACCTCTGGAGCTCAACTCAATCAGTAATGGTATTTAATAAATATTTGTGTAAACGTGTATGTATGATGATTAATTTTATCATTCTGTTTGTGTGATGGATCTTAATGCAGTCAAAAAAGGGTTTTCAAAGTGTGAAGGGGAGAACGCAAGGGTATGTGAGGGAAGGCAAAGACCATAGCTGGACAATATATTTTATATCCTGGTTAAAATATAAAGCAGATGTGTTTAATTGGGGTTGGAGCTAACTGCAGAACAGTGACTCTCGGGGAGCAGGATGGGACACTGGACAAAAATGTCTATTACTGCTGGTCAAACATAACTTTAAGCATCAACTAAAACTGTTTTGGATGAGAAATCAACATTTTATTAATGTCACCTTGCTACCATTCATCCAACCATTTTCCTCAACTTACCCTGAACCAGTCCACGGTGGCAGCAGGTCAAGTAGGGCTTTCCATACTTTCCTTTCCCCAGCCACTTTCTCCAGCTCCTACTGTGGGAACCTAAGGTATCCCGAGGCTTGCAGAAAGATAAAATCCCTCAAGCATGTTCTTGGTCTTACCAATAGTCCTTTTCCAGTTAGAAATGCCTGGAGCGAGTCCTCTGGAATCCATCCAGGAGGCATCCTAACCAATGCCTGAACCACCCTAACTGGCTCCTTGTAACTTGGAGTACTCCCAACATATATGAGCTTTTTGCCCTCTTTCTCATTGTCAGTTGAGACACCCTGCAGAGAAAACTTCTCTCCGGTCTTGCATGTAATATTTTTCACACCCGATTACTTGCATCACTATGTCAAGCATAATGTGTAAAGTGTCACAGAATCACCATGCTCCGTATAAGCTGACAGCAGACACGGTCCTTGTCAGGTCTCGATTGTGACTAGGACTTTCCTGACGTTCCGATGAGCTACTTACCTGTGTTACCTACCCTCCCAGTCAATCTCCTGGTGTCTCCTGGTTCGCTTCCTGGATACCACTGCAACAAAAGGAAAAATTTGTGAGTCGACAAGTTATGTCAGCGAAAGTGGTGTGTGTTGCAGCTTACCTGTCTGCACTTTCTTCTCCAGTCACAAACTGGTTGTTGACATACAAGCTCCCTTAGTTATTGGAACTTATTACTGCCACTCATTAATAAGAGTTTACTCAACTGTTTCCCGGAGTCCGTTTCCTGACAGAAGACAGGATACAACAATCATGAGGACTCCTGCACCTGATCCTATTCAAGAAATCGTGGATTCATTATGCTGAGTGATGTCTAATCCAATCACCACCACACCAATCACTGCACCTGTTCCTTCTCCCTCACCTGTTGTGGCCAGTCCCATGGCGAACCCAGTGACTTACTCTGGTCTGGTGGCGGAATGCAATGGATTCCTCTGAGGCTGCATATGATGATTCCATTGGTCTAAAACAATTCACCAAGCACACAAGCAGAGTCTTCCATGGCATGCAGGGGTGTTTGGAGACCAACCAGTGTCAGTAATCCTTCTCTCCATGCCAGCCAGAGTAAGTCAGTCTTTTAGAAACAGAACCCCTGCAGATTCAATCCACTCATCTGTTTATGCCTGAGTGACAGTGCTGGCTGACCCAGCATCTCTGCCTACGCTGCGGTGCTGCTGGACATGTCAATCTTGCATGCCTCATACGTCCACCACGACCCTTGGTGAGTTTTGTACAAAAAACTTTGGCTCTGTTTCATTGCCTATGAAACTCTGCCTATGGAAGACCTTCAATGAAAAGTAGTATCAAGCCCACAGTAAAAGCCACTCCATGTTCAGGATTTCCTCTAGTGGTTTGTACTGGTCTACTTCAACATCATCTATTCCCGGAGCTTGGACCAATTATTCTTGAAAGCAGAGACGTGCCAGTTCGATTCAGTCAGAGATCCAGTTCCTCTGGTACATCATTAATTAACAAGGCACCACCATAGATGAGAGGAAGGTGGATAATATCCGTAACTGGCTCATTCCCACCACCATAAGGGAACTCCAGAAATGTCTTGGAACTACAGTGTCATCACTGGTCCCCTCACCTCTCCTCTCTGTGGAAACCCCAAGTCTCTGTCCTCACGTCTCTGGTCCCTATTGAATAAGATTCCATAATCATTCATTGCATCATCAAACTAACCCTTTTATCTTTTTGAATAAGTGACCTGTAGTGGCACAACTTACACACTGTGCCTTTAAAGTGATCTACGCATAAAAGTGTAGTATGTTTTTGCACCATGCAACTGATTTTTGAGAGGGAAACAAAAGGTGATGTGATTTCATATGCAAAGAAATTAGGTAAATATGCCATGAAAAACAGTTTTTAAACTTTTTTTATCTTTTTAAAGGTGGCATATGTAATAATTGAGGTAACAATATACGAAAAATGAGCTACACGCATCAAAAGAATGAGAAGAAATAAGTGCAAAGATGTCATTAAAAAACTGACAAGTTATAGTGCTGCCGAGATATTAACCTGAATTAGCATGCTAAATTACTAGCCCCGGCCCGGCAGGTATCGTAATACCAGTTCCGGCCATGGGAGGCGGTATGCGGACGGGCAACGTTAGCACCAGCCAAACTGCAATAGACGAGTGAGTCGCGCTCGCGCCGGCTTGTGTGTACTTGAACCTGATGTCAGTCGTGTGGAAATACAGCCAATTACTACATTTCAGTTCAGGGAAGAGTTCAAAAAATGATTGGTCGACATTATGCATGAGGAATGCATATCTGTATCTTTCACCAGTGTTCGTGTTCTTTTTCCAGCTAGTAGAGACGATCGGTTCACGTGCGCTAGGGATCTGTAGTGTAACATGTACAAGCGCCAAAACGGTATTTATTCTTTGAATTGCGTAATATAATTGACAGAATCTGAGAGCTTAACTAACCTGCTTGCTAAGTGTCAATTGCGTGTGTCTCACGGTGAATTCACGGCGCTAGCTTGATCAACATCAGCGAATGCTGTCTGTCAAATTAATTCACTAACAATAAAAGTGTAATATGAACAAAACGAATACCATAAACTTCAAATAATTGCCCAAGCTTTTATTTTCCCATACCGTCGAAATGCACCAGCTTGTTTTTGAGATCTATGAGGCGGTCTTCATCATTTAGTGTTGAGATTCATAGTGTTTAGTTTAGTTCACTCTAGTGTTTAGTTCATTGAGTCTCTGATCTCTAAAAATCTCCAAATGTTCCACGTGAAACTGCGGTCTTCCAACCTTTTACTATCATGTCAAATGATTTGAATAACATGCGCGATGGTAGGAGCACAAGTCATTTTTTGGAGGTATACTGCCCCCATCTGTTATGGAATATGGAGTAGGATTTGATTTATGATGTTAGATGGCACCTTTAAAGGTGAAAATGTGCGAGATGCTACTTCATCCACGAAAGTTAAAGGTATGTCGGGTTTTGTTTCAACTTTCCATTACTTTGGCATTCATTTCTTTCTTATAAACAGTGGATTTAACTATGTTGTACTTGCGTACTTTGTTGTACTAACCATCTTATACATTTCTAATAGAGCTTGACAGACCGAAGAAAAAAAGGGCCTATGTAAAAAGATCATGGACCGCTTCAGAGGTTAAATCTGTAATGAAATTCTTTGGAAACCACATCACAAAAGGGAAGCTGGCTACTTTGGCTGAATGTGAGGCTTGCAAGAAGGCAGTCCACCCCATTCTTGCTTCACGGACAAGCCAAAACATAAGAGACTTTGTCCGGAACAAGGGCACAACTTACAAGAAGCAAAGATGTACATGAGTTTATTCTATCTGTGTTCTATCCAATTCTTCTATTCAAACTGCTTTCCTAGCTTACAAGAAACAAATATGTACATGAGTTTATTCTATCTGTCTTCTATCTGTCACAATTCAGTAAGTGACAGTCGAATCAAACTGCTTCCCTAACTTGCAAGAAACAAACATGTACATGAGTTTATTCTATCTGTCTTCTATTCTTCTATTCAAACTGCTTCCCTAGCTTACAAGAAACAGAAATGTACATGAGTTTTATCTATCCGTCTTTCATTTGACTGTTACTTACTGAATTGTGACAGGTATAATAGAACTGCTTCCTGAGTTTACAAGAAACAAATATGTAAATGAGTTTATTCTATCTGTCTTTGATTCGACTGTCACTTATTGAATTGTGACAGAATAGAACTGCTTCCTGAGCTTACAAGAAACTGATATGAACATGAGTTTATTATCTCTGTCTTCTATTCTATTCTTATAATCAAACTCCTTCCCTAACTTACAAAAAAACAAATATGTACATGAGCTTATCTATCTGTCTTTGATTCGACTGTCATTTATTGAATTGAATTTGTGACAGATAGAATAGAACTGCTTTCAAAGCTTACAAGAAGCAAATATGTACATGAGTATATTCTATCTGTCTTTATTATTTTCTTCTATTCAAACTGCTTCCCTAGCTTACAAGAAACAAATATGTACATTAGTTTATTCTATCTGTCTTCTATCTGTCACAATTCAGTAAGTGACAGTCAAATCAAACTCCTTCCCTAACTTGCAAGAAACAGATATGAACATGAGTTTATTCTATCTGTCTTCTATTATTCTATTCAAACTACTTCCCTAGCTTACAAGAAACAGATATGTACATGAGTTTATTCAATCTGTCTTCTATTCTTTTATTCAAACTGCTTCCCTTGCTTACAAGAAACATGGACATGAGTTCATTCTATCCATCTTCTTTTCAAGCTGTTTATTTTATTATTATATTCCTTATTCCCTATTAAATTATTGTTCTATGTAGTTTTTGTGCTAAGTTAATAAATATATCTAATGAAAGAAGTGTGAAAATCTAGTGTGAAAATAGGTAAATATATATCCGTTAACTCTTAACATTCAGTGCCTGAGGTATTTGACAGGTTGTAAGTTTACAAACAAGCTATAGTCTACAGTGGGAACCAGTGATGCGCGGGTCAATGTATAAACAAACCGCAACCGACCGACGTTTTCAACTACCCGCCCGCAACTCGGACCGCAAAAAAAAGTTAAAAAATATTGTACCCGACCCGCTTCCTGACCGCATTTTTTAAAAGTAGTAAATGCTCATCGGAGCGTTATTGGGCCATAGACGTGTAACAACACAGCATCGCAAGAAGACGTAGGCCTACACATAACAAAGGCAAAGCCAGCACTTTGGTCATCATCTTTCATTATTTCAGCAAATGTCTCCCACACTTTTACTCTTTCTATTTGTGTATTTGCGCAGCTTCCACTCCCCAGTCTTCACCTTTTCTCTTGCCGCCTCCATCTCTGCAGACTGCAGTGATCATAGACATGGCCGGTTCGTGAACGAATCATTCTGTTGAACCGGTTCTTTTTAGTGAACCGGTCGAACCTACACTAAATCGAACTGAATCGTTCGAAACAGTTCGCGTCTTGCGTCAGTGCTGATCCACAAGTTAGTTACTTACTTTCAAACATGCCTGACAGTCGCCTCCGAATCGAAATAAATCAATATCCTGAATTATATTTTATTCCAGTAACTCCAACAGTTCACTGAACCGAGACATGTTGGTGCCACTGTTGAGAGAAGTGATGAGCACGAGCAGCTGATACTGCGTACTACCGAACACACAGGGACAGCGGTTCTCGAATCGTATAGAACCGAGAACTGTTTAGACTGAGCTTGTGTGTAATCTTCGTGCCAGTTATTGCAGCCAATAATGTGTAGGGCTGTATATTTAATCAAAAATTGTGTCTAGTACTAATACAAATGTTTAATTGGCATCTTTTTTCAAACGACCCGACCGACCGCGACCCGAATATCATTAAAAACATTTTTGGATGACCCGTAACTGCGGGTAACCGCGGGTGACCGCAGGCACCCGCTCATTTCGGATCAACCCGCGCATCACTGGTGGGAACTAGTTACACCAGGATGGGGCATGTTCGGTTCACATAGTTTTATGTCCATGACATATAAACTCATGAGAACCTATGTTGTGACCTCGAGAGATTCTTACTTAGTACGAGATCCTATGTTGAGAGAACGACATATTTTATGTCGTTTGAGATCCTATGTTGAGAGAACGACATAGAGAGAATGATAAATATATTTATATTATTTTATGTTCTTACATATTTTGTTATTTATTGAAATAACAAACTTCATTTGAAAGTTGTTTATAGGCAACATTGTGCTCAATGTATTAGGCCATATATTAACACAATAATTTCTTGAGTCCGTCCTTATTTTGTCATTCTTAATTAAAAATAAATATAGGCTTATACATATCTGATCATTTCTGGTTGCTATGGTCTCACAGGTTGTTCACACATTTAACTTGTGGCACAAGAAATAGATTATTCCCTCAACAAAGGAAATATAATAGGAAAAATGGTAAGAAATATCTTAAATAAAAATTTTATATAAAAAAATGTATTTACATTTATATTCAAAATATAAAGTAGAGCATAGTCAAAATTCTCTGCTTTTACTGCTGTAATGACAACTCATTGCTTTGTCATACACAATTCATTGCATGTCAGCATATTTGCACATTTGCAGCACCAACCAAATTTTTAACAGTGTTTTCAGATCTGTATGTATCCAAGTGTGATTGGCATGTTCATATATACCTAAATAAACTGAACTAATGGAGAAATCATACTGTTCTAAATCATGCCAAAATGTTCTAGCTGTGAAAATGCAGAGTAGGCTAAAATAAAACCTACTCTTCCTAAAGATAATGTGTCGTCTTTGCTTAATGTGTGTGTATATGTTTTATAAAAAAATCAAAAAAAATCTGGATGTCCTAACAAACCTACTATAAATCTGGATGTCCTAACAATTCAGTTGACAAGGTGTTATTTTCCATGATTTTATGGTTAGAACAATACTGTTAAGTGAGATGTTTCTTAAAGAGACCATTTAACATTGCTTAGTACAGTATGTCTCTTTAATTTGTAAACTGTTAGGAAATGTGTGTCCCTCTAAACCACAGTGGTTACATGCTGTCCTCGTAAACCATACTAAATCAAGCATGCTATTTTCCATGATTTTATTGTTAGAACAACATTTTTAAGTGTGATGTATCTTAAAGAGACCATTTAACATTGCTTAGTATGTCTGTTTAATTTGTGAACTGTTAAGAAATGTGTGTCCCTCTAAACCACAGTGGTTACATGCTGTCCTTATAAACCATATATACCAGTATGTGTGTGTGTGTGTGTGTGTGTGTGTGGTGGGGAATTTAGATTGCTTTGTGTTTTTTTGTTTTGTTCTTCTGCATGTTGGGTGTTTCAACATTTTCTTTTGGGATGTTCGTTGTTTTAGTGTTTTTTTGTGGCATGTTGGGAGTCTCAGTGTTTTCTTGTGGAATGTTGGGGATTTGACTGCTTTCTTTAGGGATGTCAATTATCACTGCAGTCAGTTCGTCATCACTGTCATGTTTGTCATCTGGTGTGATTGGTTTTGGTTTGTTCAGATCGACAATGTAATTATTGTCTGTGAATGAGATTGTCAGTGGACTAATGGACATCAAGTACTCCTCAATGTCTTGATTGTCCATACTATTGATGTCGTTTTCTTGGTTGATGAATTTGGTGAGTAGTGAATTTGTAATGGTTAAGGATACTTCCTCGTTTTGTTGCTCAATTGTGAGGAATCCGCTACATTTAGTGATGTAACTAGTTCCTTTTCTCAAGATTTTGCACGTGGGGCACCGATGGAAAGTGTCATTTTTAGTTAAGGCCTGCTGGGCGGTATGACACTTGGGGCATTGTTTTTTCATGGTGATGGATGCACCGGTGACATCTGTCGTTATGGTGTGAAGAGTGGGTGGAGGAGTTTGCGTGTTGTCAGTTGTGGTAGGTGTAGCAATCTTTTTGTGTATTGGGGTAATGCTGGTGGTGCGTGTTGTGGTTAGCGTAATGTTATCATTAAAGATCCTGGTTGATAAGTTGGTGAAGCTATATGCCCTGCCAACATTGACAAAGTCTATTTGTGTATCCCACAACGAAAGTGAGATGATGCCAGTTTCATCCGCTAGGCAGCAGGTTTTTACTTCACAGTCATTTTCACGGATGGTGACTGTACTAGTTGTGACGTCCATTGAGTACACTGACGCCTCCAATTTGGTGATCTGTAATGAATAAAATGTTAAAAATTGAAATACATCATGTTCATTGATTAATAATAACAGTTTAATTAAGGAAAAGATAATTATTTGGATAAGCTAAGTTATTGGGATATTTATATTATTTTTGTATTTTATCTAAACATTGTTATATGTATATAGTAATTCATTGAGATAGTGGATGTGATGGTTTTTGATGATGTGATCAATTGTAATAATAAATATGCATAAAATTGTTTTTAGTGGCATCATGTTTTTCCAAATCTTTGATTTGATTACATTTGAGTCTTAGGTCATGGTTCGATTGTTGATTTTTGTCAATTGGCTAATCAGGAAGCTCTCTTTATTACATGTGATATATTTGTTTTACACATAGTCTGTGTGCAGTTTCATTGGATACAGTAGCTATATGTTTGTGAAAAGACCAGGGGCCACACTCGCCCCATGCGATAAGTTTCACCGCCACGGGTCCCCGGATAGGGCCCCAGAGTTTCGTGGCTCTGGATGCTTCCTGAGCCCAGTAGGCCCTCTAATCCTGACTGCTGAATTGACCCTGGCAGACACATGCTCCCATAGAAGTCAATGGGAGACAGAGAGGTGCATAAAAAATAGCCAAAAATAAACTCGGCGTGTCTCGACCCAGCCCTCTCGGTATGTCGCAGGGGTCCACGTGACGCAACGTTTTGTCGAGTTTGGGGCCCCTCGGACCCCCGGGGGCCGTGCGGGAGCCACTGACATGTACAACTTATCCCATTCAAAAATTTAGGCCGTTCGTGGACAATTGGAATTCCTGGGTTCTGAAGCCTGCAAATCGCCCAGGGGGGTCCATAGATTGACATAAAATTGATTTTAATCATTTTACAATTTCTATCATATTTTATCAAGAAAATGTCGAAAACGGCATCCCACCTGCAACTTATTTGACAGGGTCCCTGTAGGCTGTCTGCGGACAGTGCTTTAAAAGGTCATATTTCACACATGAAGTGGTCACTTGTGGTCAAACCTACTGCACAGGACTCGGGGGACGCAGCGCAACACACTGGTGTAAATTACGACCATTAATTGCGCATAATTTGCATAAGATCATGCTGTCCACAGACAGCCTAGAGGGACCCTGTCTAACAAGTGACAGGTGGGATGCTGTTTCTGACTCTGACACTTTCAGCCGGTGAATCCTGGTCAGGAATCGGGCATTTCAGCATATGTGATGAAATCCCCAATTCCTTACCAGGATTCACCGGGCGAGAAATCTCAAAGTCGAAAACAGCATCCCACCTGTAGCTTATTTGACAGGGTCCCTGTAAGCTGTCCGTGGACGTGTCATTTTAAGGCTAGTTATGCATTGTCATGAAATGCTAAGTACTCCTACATGTTGCATTGTCTGCTCTGTCCACTGTGCTGCAAGTTTTTAGTAATAAACCACTAACAATCATGAATTATGACCTAATAATGCATTGACAACAAACAGCCTAAAGAGGTTCCGTCAAATAAGTTGCAGGTGGGATGCTGTCCCACCTGCAACTTATTTGAGGTCCCTGAGGTCCCGTAAGCACTCCATGGACTGACCACAGACAGCATACAGGGACCCTGTCTAATAAGTTGCAGGTGGGACTCTTTTGTGCCCACCTGTAACTTATTTGATAGGGTCCCTATAGGCTGTTTGGGGATACTGTCAGTAGACATAGGTGTTATAACAAACTAATTACACAGGTTTCGATTACACGAACAGCTCAATTAACACTTTGACCAGTTTAAACCATTTTAATAAAGCGCCTAATTAAATTTGAATTATCTAAGCAATACTTGGAAAAAAAAGGACAGACAAGAAGTTAAAATTCCAAACAACAAAAACTACTTTATTTTGAACAAATATACAGGAAAAAAGTGAAATTTAAATGGAAATGGTGATGGGTAAAAAAAAACAAAGGAACAACTCAAAGTCTTTAAAAAATCGAACACTTGAACAGTTTTTTTTTTTTGGAACAAACACTCTAAAAAAAAACACACTTTAACTGACTTGAACTATTAACAATAAACACACTTGAACACTTGAACAGTTTAAAATTCGAAGAAGAAAAATCTCTCGCGGAACAAACACTCACGAACACTCGTAACACGAACTCGACGTCTGAAAAACATCAACTCAGTTTCAACGTCTATTTGCGCTGCCTGCGCTTCTTTATGGCCTCCTTGACCTTCTTGGAGACCTCCTTTTGGCGTGTCAGGCCGACGAGGGTCGTGGAGGTGGGGGAAAAGATGGCCTTCTTGACTTTCAGCGGGGACACGTGCCTCTGGGTCGACGGCAAACATTTCAGGGGAGTCAGGAGCACCGTAGCTTTCCCTCTCCGCCGCGGGTACTTTTTTGGGGTGGTCGTCTCCTCCTCCTCCTCCTCTTGGGATCCCACCGCCGCTGCGCCTGACTCGGCCTTCTCCTCCTCTTGGGATCCCACCGCCGCTGCGTCTGACTCGGCCTCCTCCTCCTCATCCTGCTGCTCCTCGTGCTGTGCAAAGTAGGAAAAACACGCGCACACACACACAAAGACAAGGTAAGTCATCGGTTGTGATGTCGCAAGAGGGATGTCGTAACCCTGCAGTCAAAGGAAAAAGCCAACTCACCCCACTGGAGTCGGGGCTGGACGTCCCCGGCTCCTGGTACTCCGGGCTCTTGGTCGCCTCTGGAGTCGTGCTGCCCGAAGTCATCTCCTCGTCCGAGGACTCTGGAGCTCTCCTCTTCTTCTTGAGGGGCTCCTTCCTCTTCGCGGGCTGCTTGCGTTTGATTGAGGTCGGCTGTTTCGACGGGGAGCCCCTCTTCGCCCTCCAGGGCGGTGTCAGGCCATGTAAAATTTGTCTGCCGTCCCTGTGTCGTGGCACATAAACTTGGACAGCTTGACCCGGTCGTCGTTGGAGTGGGTGAATTTTATCTGGGAGGACAGAGACAGAGAAGAGTAAAAACCAATGCCGCCACCGGCGGAGGACCTCCGAAACGCGTGCCGGAAGCGGCGACGGACGCTTACGTGGCTGGCGATGGACGTGCGGACGTCTGTGAAGGTGGGGCACCCGGGAAGGCCCATGGACTTCCAGGCCTCTTGGAAGTAGGAATTTAGATTTTTGCATGGGTTTGGGGTCGAAGTGAAAAACAGGAACTTGGCCGAGGCTCCGCCGGGAAGCTCATCTTTGACTCGGAGGAGTCGATTGACCCAACCGAACTCCTCCTCCGTCAAAACGATCTGGGCCGACCCGAAAGCCATGTTCGTCTTGTGGTTGGCCACCTGTGGACACACGAGGGGAAGAAATAAAAATAGATGGATAAATCAATCAATAAACAAATCAATTTAAAAAAAGTCCACACAAAAACACAATCGGACAAAGAAGAGTCGGACGCTCACGTTTATCAGGTACGCCTTCTCCGAGGTCGATTTGCGGGCCACCAGAACCTCCTGCATAGTTATGTTTTGGAGAACCCCACCTCTGTGGCCGTATACGGAGGCGAGCAGCGCCGCAAAGTGCCCGTAGAACCTCCACAGGGTCTTCTGGGTGGGCTCGTTCTCCAGGAGGGCTAAAGACGAGAGAAAAGCACAAAGTTCAAAGGTCCGTTGGCAGGCGGGTGAGAGGCGCGGGGAGGGGACGAAAGACCACTCACTCAAAAGGTCCGGGATGGCCTTGGCGGCGAGTTCCCTGCACTTGCGGAGGGTGGCCTTTTGTATGATGTTGACCTCCTTGCCCTCGTTGACCTGCGTCTGGTGGACGGCCACGCCCCTCTTCAGAGACTTGCGGAGCGCCCCCATCTCCCTGTGGAGGCCGACCAGGGCTTTTTTGGTCAAGCGGCAGGACTGCGGAGGGGTCTCCGACAGGAAACGCATGAAACATCCCACGTTCAGGACGTAGTGCTGTATGGTGGTCACGGTCATCTTCGCCCGCCGGAGGGAGCTGACCCAGCTGCGAAAACAGAGACAAAATCCGTCAGAGAGGCGGCAGAGCTCGCTCAAAGGCCGTGCCCGCGACGGGGGACACGTCACTCACCCGTGTATCCTGGCGGTGTCGTCCAGGAAACGGAAGTCCGCCAAGTTCTGTTTTCCCCTCGCCATGGCCGCCAAAAATTTCTTGATCCGGTACACCTGGCAGCCGACGTTCTCTTTCAGCTTGGTGCCGGGGTCCGGGCCTTCCCTGTGGCGCCTGTACTCCTCCACGATCTCGTCTGCAAAGAAAAAACAAAAGAGAGAGAGAGAGAGAGAGAGAGAGAGGAGAGAGAGAGAGACGACAGCGAGACGACAGCGAGAGAGCAAAGCGTTAGCGTTATTTAATGTACACTTGCCTGTAAATGGAGTGGATCATCCCAGCCACAACTGAATAGGCTTTCCACGGTCAGGCTGGAACCATTGTTACAGGTATTTATTTTTTTTTAATTAAAAAAAAAAAAATAAAACATTTATATATCTTTTACCTGTTATAACCTGTTGTGAAACCCGTGACCTGTAATTATGACCTATTAATGCATTGACCACGGACAGCCTAAAGAGGTCCAGTCAAATAAGTTATAGACCTGTGTGAACTGACTTTATTGCCATTTTTTTTTTTTAAAGATGCTGCTGACATGCCCCCTCTGCTTGGCCCAGGTTCGTCACCTGCGGCATCACCTCCGGTCGCAGCATGGTATCGTAAACGGGGAGGAGAGGAGGATCCTGCTGCGACTGGCGAGGGGCTGCATTAGGTTGAGGAACCTGGGCTGCCCAGAGTGCGGGGTGGTTTACGAAAACGTCGAGAGGCATTTTATATCGGGCCATGCAGAGCTGACGGTAAGTATAATCTCAAACTAGCATTCTTTTTTTATTGAATTCATTCAAAAAATTTTTTGAATAAAACTCTCTTTTCAGAGAAAGAGGATCAAGTTGTTGACCAGACGACTGGAAAAGGAGGTTGCAGAGAGACAGCTGGAAGAATTGAGGGATGGTCAACAACTTGACCCTCCAATCTCGTCAGCTCCGGATGAAGGAGGAGAGCAGCCACAGAGCCCTGTTCACACAGGTGTTCAGAGCCCTGTGGCTGTTCCGCCTGAATGCCTCCAACTGCTGGGTAGGTTTTGAATGATTTTTTTTTTGTTTGCAATGGGAATATGACATTTTTTTTTTTACAAGATGTTGAACAAATTATTGAGTCTTGTGTGTGTGCGTGTGTGTGTGTGTGTGTATATGTGTGTCTATTGTAGAAGATTTTGAAATGGAGACTGCTCCTAGCTTCCTGGGTAAGTGATCAACATGTAATTATGCTATATTGTTATTACAAGAACAATACATTAATATCTTTTTTTTTTTTTCATTATAGAGTTACTGATGGCAAGTGAGCCAGAGCAGGAGGTGAAAGCATTTGGTAGGTATCAGGTGAACAATTGTTTAAACTTGTACTGTGTTGTCATGAAAAGGACATTAATATATAAATATATACATACAAAAAAAATGTTTTTTTTATTGTTCTTAGACGATTTGTTCAAACAAATCGAACAACAGGAAAGACAGCGTGAACAATTTTGTTCACGGCCACAAGGTAAGCAATAGGTCATAAGTTTACATGCACGGAACCAAGTTTTGTTGTTGTGTTATTATTTTGTTTAATGAATTGTTGTTCTTTGTTTCCCCTTTCCTTTTTTTTCATTTGCCAAGGGGACACAGACCTCACGACTGTCGACTTCAGTCAATTGTTTAATTTGTAAATAGTTTAATTTACTACTGTATATATTTTAAATATTTGATGTCATAGTTTTATATTATCCACATTTTTATATTGTTATTATTTTATTTTTTTCTGTTCTGTGTCCTGTTCATTCCCTTTATTTTTACTGTTCTTAACTGTGTTCTGTAATCATGTGATTTTATAAATATACTTAATTATGTTTAAATCATGTGATTTTATAAATATACTTAATTAAAGCAGTTCAATCATGTTTAAATAATAAATAATAATAAAAAAATTGTTCAAACTATGACTGTCTCATCTATTTCACCAGAACATACCAACTATGGCTTATTGACAGGGTCCCTATAGGCTGTTTGTGGACAATACATTAAAAAGTCATATTCCACAAATACAGTGCTTATATGGTGTCCACTGCACACAGGCGTCGCAATACAACACACTGATGTACAGTACAGCCATTGATTGTGTGTTATTAGCCTAAAAATGGATTGTCCACAGACAGCCTACAGGGACCCTGTCAAATAAGTTGCACGTGGGCACAATATGTAGTCCCATTGGGACTCTCTTGTCCCCACCTGCAACTTATTTGACAGGGTCCCTGTAAGCTGTCCGTGAACTTGTCATTTCAAGGAATCTCATGCATCATTGCGGACTGAAAAAGCATTCCACCCGTAACTTATTTGACGGACGTGGTCTCATAGGCCGTCAGTGGGACGAATAGGCCGTTCGTGGTCACATAGGCGTTCAGGAGGACGAGTAGGCAGTTCGTGGTCAGTGGTCGGGTCCCCGGGCCGTCACCTAGATTGGCAGTGGACGCGTAGGCCTTTCTTAGTCACATAGGCGGTCAGGGGGACGAATAGGCGGTTCGTGGTCACATAGGCGGTCAGGGGGACGAATAGGCAGTTCGTGGTCACATAGGCGGTCAGGGGGACGAATAGGCAGTTCGTGGTCACATAGGCGGTCAGGGGGACGAATAGGCAGTTCGTGGTCACATAGGCGGTCAGGGGGACGAATAGGCAGTTCGTGGTCACATAGGCGGTCAGGGGGACGAATAGGCCGTTCGTGGTCACATAGGCGGTCAGGGGGACGAATAGGCGGTTCGTGGTCACATAGGCGGTCAGGGGGACGAATAGGCCGTTCGTGGTCACATAGGCGGTCAGGGGGACGAATAGGCCGTTCGTGGTCACATAGGCGTTCAGGGGGATGAATATGCCGTTCGTGGTCACATAGGCGTTCAGGGGGATGAATATGCCGTTCGTGGTCACATAGGTGGTCAGGGAAACGCGTAGACCTTTCGTGGTCACGTAGGCGGTCAGGGGGACGAATAGGTGGTCCGCGGTCACGTAGGCGGTCAGGGGGACGGATAGGCCGTTCGCGGTCAGTGGGCGGGGCCCCGGGCCGTCGACTAGGTCGGCAGCGGACTAATAGGCGGTCCGCGGTCGCGTAGGCGGTCAGGGGGACGGATAGGCCGTCCGTGGGCGGCACCATATATTAAATAGATTTTTGGTTCTGGGAGATGGAATAGGGGCTTGCTCCGTCCACTCCACGCATTGACCCGGTATTGCAGTACTTCTGGGAATGTTGCACCCTCCTAAAGTGTTCAATAAAGGGGCCATAGAGCATGATGACGTACTGACGTAGTGGGTGTGTGCGTTGGGTGCGAAAATTCAACATGGCAGCGCGCCGCTGCTAGAAAAAGATAAGAAACCTTTTTATTTTTATTTTTTCATTCTCTCTCTCTCTCGTTTTTTCTGAAACAACATCACTCACCTTAAACCTAACTCAAAACCTGGATTTCATCTCAGACCTGGACCAACTGGAGGATTACATTGATCATCACTTCAACAGACTGTTTACAATGGGGCGATCACGCAAAGCCAAAAAACCACGCACTTCGGATTCTTCTCCCGTATCAACCAATTCACCGCCATCACCAACATCACCAGCATCCACCCCGATCAAAACAAACTGCTGTTCCGACATACTTTTTTCAATCAACGAGCGATTAACTAACCTGGACTCTAGACTCTCACTAATCGAAGTACTGCACAAAGAGTTTCAAAACCTCCGTCATAGCCTGGAATACAGTCAACAGCAAGTCGATTCACTCACAGAAGAAAATAAATCACTGAAAAGCTCCGTGGACACACTCGCTGCAAAACTTTCCACTGTAAACACTCAACTTACCTCCATCATCGCCGAGAACAAAGCCATGCAAGAAACCATCCTGGATATACAGTCACGCAGCATGAGAGAAAATCTAATCTTCTCCGGCATTCCCGAATCATCCACCGAAGACCCCAAAAAATCTGTTAAGGACATCTTGGTTAATCAGCTCAAACTTGCACCAGAGACTGTAGAGCACATCACTTTCCATCGCGTTCACTGTATAGGACAGAAACTCGTCAACTCCACCCGTTCTCGTAGCCTGGTTCAACCAGACTCTAGTTCATTTCATTTCCACATAGAGTCTGGAACCGCTCCATTGAAAAACGTTTCCTTCCTTGTAGGCGGGTTCACTATTAAAGTTTAAATCTATTGGATCTGCCCAAAGTCACTCACGATCTGCCATAGCCAATCGCTAACGGGGTGTCGTGAGTGACGTATGTCACGCGCCGAAATGGCTGGAAACAAGTCCGAATGATCAGAGGATTATGTTTACAATAGGATTTCAGTCAATGAGCGCCGCAGGTTTTGTTAATCTAGGAACAATTATTAATTCGAAATGTATATTTGACACGAAGGACAGTGATATATTCATTCAACGGTGGAAGCTGTGTCTAATCATTACAAATACGCCGCTGTGGTCGTTTCTGATCTGCCGCAAATGCTGTAACAGCTACAGTGAATGATCAGTCTGTCTCTACCTGCAGATGTGTAATAAACAACAATTTTTCATATTACGTCTTATTGTTTCTTAATTACCTTAATTATGGTCTTCAAAGTATGTGTTTGTACATTTTTATATGGCATTTAGTTTTTTTAGTAAAACAAATCAACCATTGCCATCTAAAACTGAAAATCAAATATCTTCAAAGTATGGTTTTTCACATTTTTATTTATGACAATTATTTTTTTTTTAAATCACAACCAAAACCAAACCAAATTTACAACATGTAAAACTGACACACCAACCTCCTGCACGAGTGCACAAAGGGCCTCAAAATGTTCTATTCATCACAAGAATCAGTAAATTTACTGTTGGGAATATGAGCGACTGACATGACTCCTGAGCGGATCTTCAACAATAGTTTAGCAGCCAGGACTCGGGGCTTCCGAACACCGCGAACACCAGGCTAAACCGTCCGTCCAAAATGTCACGGTCATCGCGCACGAACTGCCCAGCACAAACTTCCAAACTTTCTGCCTCCTTCACTTGGTCCTCCGTTGTGCAACAGAGGTTAGACGATAACAATCCGGCTTTAAATTCTGTATATTCGGCCGTTTCTTTTCCAACAACGGACCGAATAGCTTTTCTCACGTCTTTCGCTGCCATTACTGAATTGAAACTGACGCGCTTACATCAACGTCATCTTTCTCAGCCACGCCCTCTATTCGCTGATTGGTCCTACAAAAAATTGATTTCTGGAAACCTAAGGATATGGAGCGATCCCAGACGTAGTACAGAAGTAAAATGAAATTGAGCGGAAGTGCGTGGGAGGACACAGCCAGGCTACCGTTCTCGCCCCATCATCGCCAAATTTGAACATTTCAAGCAAAAAGTACTGGTTCAGCGACAAGGACGGCAGCTCAAAGGAACTCATTACGGACTCAACGACCAATATCCACAAGAGATCATCCGCAGACGTAAGTGTAAGGAATCTCGGCTTAGGGTTTATAGCTCAATTTGAATTCAGGGGAAGAATATTCCAAATACTGATCTGGATTAGCAATTTACAGAATATTTGTTAAACCGAGTTTCTCACATAAATTAAATCACCCAACGAGGGGTGTTTCACAACCCACGTCTGCTTCAGGTATATATGACGAAATTAAACACAACGAATTATGATTAATTTGGAGCATATATTTTCCACAGATCGGGGCTGTTTGATCTTTAAACACAACAAAGGATTACACAGCTTTCTCAGTCAGCGCGCCAGTGTGCGGAACTGTAAAACTATCAATCACTTGATCTGTTT
Organism: Pimephales promelas; assembly: GCF_988280905.1. NCBI lineage: Eukaryota > Metazoa > Chordata > Actinopteri > Cypriniformes > Leuciscidae > Pimephales > Pimephales promelas. The sequence continues at coordinate 34,453,209 of NC_142770.1, forward strand.
AGCTTAATTTTCTAACAATGTTTTGTGCACTCAACAAAATCAGATTGTAGCGTTAGGATCTAATATTAAAGAGGCTTTGTTATGTGATTAATACAAACAATGGCAAATAATGTCTAAATGAGTTTAATAAAAGCACACGACTAAGTTACACTACAAAAATCACACGATATATGTATATACACAAAATGAAAATGAAACTTAAGAAAAGAACAAGGGAAAATGGAAATACAAAGAAAATTACAGTTACTAGCAAAACCTTCCGAGACAACCACAGGATTATATCTTGAGTCTCAAATTTGATGGAACAAATTGCTTTTCAGACCTTTGTATGCTGGAAGCGTGCGGTTGTCCGGGAGGCGGGAGCCGGATTTCTTTGTTCTCCCCACGTGGGTGTGTTTCGCGGGAGTTCAAAGCGTAGAGAGTTTGTGCGGGATGTTGTCTACTTGTTGGAGAAGACACACTTACGAACTTTAACTGGCTATTCGCAAAAGTAAACGTAACGAAAAACTGATAACTTTAAAAAGCTTCAGAAGACGACGAGATGACGAGAGGGTCCAAGGAGATTCCGGAAGGAGGTAAAGTGTAAGAGATCAAGAGTGTAAGAGAACCAGAATAATCATTTTTATCAAGCTTGTATATTTAAATTCAGTAATTTCACTTAAATGGCAATTCATAGGTAATCTGCATTACCATTTAAGTGAAATTACTGAACTTAAATATCCCCTTGCCTGGCATGGGATCACCAGTGAAAATATACCAGAGAAAGTATATATATTGTGCTTTGTCATGTTGTAATAAGAAAACACATTGAAATGATCAAACAAACTTGTTATAGCTCATGGTAAAAGGTGGTTACCAAGTGTCCCTTTGGAGACTCCAAGTGGCCTTTTTGGGTAGGTGCCTAGACATGCGCTGAAATAAATCTTTGTAAAAATTTCATTTTTGCTTGTATAAACTTCAAATTTGAAACATACATTGTTAAGACCTATGGCTTTAGTTTGCTTGTGTTTCCAGGCCCATATATATTTGCCCTTAGGGCTTTTCTTTTTCATAAAAAATTAATATACAAAAAAAAAATTCTCGTCCATTGTTTTTGAGCTTATTTATCTCTCTGTTAGTAATTGCTCAGAACAATTTTAAGTCTTTCATAATAAACTGTCAAGTGTCAGCTTTTAAATGATACCTTGGTTTTGTGTGTGGTCACAAGGACTCATTAGCAACAACCATTTTATTATGGGTATGTCAGTTTGCACTCCATTGCCAAAAAGGGGGGTGCCAGTTAAGGGGATATACACGCTTGATAAAAATTAACATTCTTGAAGAAAATTTCAAATGGCATTTAGAGGCTTTTGCATCTGAACTCTTCATATACACGTTTTAATCATGATTGCTGAGTGCTCTCCACCCGTGTTAATTATCTGAACGTGCTTCTCCCGTACTTTGTTAATAAAACATAATTTCAGATCAAATTCACTGCAAGCCCCCCAATAAAATTACACTTGACAAACATACCAGTTCGGACATGAAGTTCGGGTTTACCAGTTTTTCTTCCAGGATTTACACATCCTAACTGTCTTTAGGGGCAAACCCTTTGGGATAGAAGAGATGGTGGTGCTAATGTTGCCACGCTGTTGTAGCAGCGTTTGTAGCATCCTCCCCTGGATGTTTTGTGTCTCTTTCATCTCCTCAAGCAGTGTTAAGATGCAAACAAACATGTTGTCCCTGATTTGTCTTTTTGAGGGGTTTCTGGTGACATGGTAATGGGTTGAAACACTGGCCATCTGAGCTAGGCGGATCAAGGAATGTATGTTATAGCTGACAAATTCATTGCCATAAATTGCAGCAAAGTCTGTTACAAAGAGTACAAAGAGTTTCCTCAGCATAGTCACAATTGTCAGAAGAACATAAGGCAGGACTCAGAAGAATTCTCATAGATACCGATAGAAGTAAAAAGTTTCTGTACATTATAGTGGGTATATTATTGAGGAGAACAACAGGACCAGTGTAAAGTAAAAATTGACGCAGCTCTGTAGCTTTCCATGTGCTGAATTCGAACAAGGATTATGGTTTCCTTGCAAAATTGCTAGGTAAATATTGCCTGATAGAAACCATAAATGCTGACATTACAACAAAAAACTTCATAGATTGCCTGCATTTTAGTGGCCCCTTTAGCCAAAGAAATATTAACTTGCGCATTGCCCCAAAACACACAAGGTGCATATAATCTAACACAAAACTGGTCACTAGACCTATACCCAACTCATTTAGTGGGGAGGTTGACAGTTGGTGGTGTTGATAGCCTTGCCTCCCAAATTGCTCATCTGTCCTAAGCTCTGCTGATGTTACAGGATAGGCCACCTTCCCATTAATGTACTGGCCTTTTTGAGTGCAACTCTCACACCCATAATAGCCTATATGGCCTTTGGAACATTTAAGAAAGGCACGAGCAGGTGCATCACAAATAAAAGCATCGGGTAATGGTACCCTGAAATGTACACCATTGTACACAATTCCACTCTGAGAAACAGTTTTCATATCTACAATGAATTCTTGTAAATACTCTTGCACATTTGCGGGTTTAGATGCACCCGAGTACATAATCATACCTAATCATACCCAGAATCGGCCACAGACTCATACTGGAGCTACAGAATAAGGGCAATCCATTGATATTAATTCGAAGTGTGAGAGTATCAGTCACATTTGCTAAATGTCCTAAAGATGTTAGTTCAGCTTTGAGAGAATTTGAATTTGGTAGTAGGACCCCCCAGACATATTTGCCACACTGCAAGATCTGTCAGTTGACATAATGCTACATTCACACCGGACGTGAATAGGGCGTCAGGCGTGAATGTTAAGTCAATGCAAAGACGCTTTACGCGCGTGAAAAATTCCTGCAGCACGAATGAGGCGTGGAGCGCGCCGCGGAAGACGCGAATACGCCTCGTTCGCGCGAATTGAGGGTCTGGTGCGGTGAGCGCGTTACACGCGAATGATTCAGTTAGTGCCATTTGTGCATTCATGCGTTTGACGCGAATTCGCGTCTGCCGCCCGAGTTGAAAAATCTGAACTTTGGCGTGAATTCGCGCCGCGTTAACCAATCAGGAGCCTACCTGCTTGCTCACGTGGTGAAGTGTCTGGATGCTTCAATAAATTATTTTGTTAATATGACTAAATGCATGGTGGGATTATGCACAACAAAGCAAATGTTTTATCACTTAAAACATTATTTCTATATACGAGACATATCATTTTGTATTGAATGTTATTCATTCCCAGGGTTCTCAAGTCTCACGCATTGGCCGTGAGACACACGCATTTCGACCGGTTCACACGCCACACTGTATATTTCTCACGCTGAAAAGGCAATGCCAACCAAGTTGTCCTGGCTGAAAGCTTTCTAACATTGTATACGAGGCGCAGGCAAACAAAATGAAGTTTCCTGCCGCCAGCGCGTATCTCCGCCAGATTGCGTTCGTTACTAGGCAACATATATGCGCGCTGCGTGCACCACTGATCTATACATGACATGTCATTCAGTAGCGCGAACACACGGAAATGGACGGAACATCCTCGGCCACCGTACGTTCGTTACTAGGTAACCAACAACATCGCACGAACACATGTGTCGTGATGGAGAAGAAGGTAAGTTGGAAGAAGCTCGTCTAACATTTTTGGGCTAGAACATTTAATATGTAGCCCATCGTACATTATTATTGATGCAGTCAAAAACTCTACAACTACTTTGCAACCAGGCTCAGTTTGGCTATCTTACGTTATCTGGAACTAAGAGAAATAGTAGGTATGGAAAGGAATGAAGATTTACTGATTTTATTTTAAATTATATTATACTGTAATATTAATAGTCTTTCTAGTTACATTAAGGATGTATTACAGCAGATTGCTCTGGGTAATATTTAATCATTGTCATAATGTTGCATTTGTATTTTTCAAAGATGTCAGGAAAAAAGCAGAAAGATATTTTGTCATTTTGGGCACCAAAGGGTAAGCCCCCTAAAAAGGTTGCCAGATTAGAGGAGGAGACAGTGGAAGAGGTGGTGCACTCTAATCTGTCCATTTCTTCTCAATGTCCCACCACACAATAAATCATTCGTCTAGATAGAAGACGCATTCAAAAATGCAATTCGAAAGACGCATTCGAAAAAACAAACAAAAATAACGAGTTTATTCGACTATTTCTTTTCTTCCTTGTAGGCCAGAACGAGACTTCCTTATAGATTTCCACGACGCATGCGCGAGAATTGCGATCTAATCTGGTGTAAGCAGATCGCAAATCTCGCGCATGCGTCATGGAAATCTAAGGAATTCTCGTTCTGGCCTACAAGGAAGAAAAGAAATAGTCGAATAAACTCGTTATTAGGGCCCAAGCCCTGAAAGGGCGAAGGCCCTATTGTTTTCCTAAGGATTATTTATTAGGGCCCAAGCCCTGAAAGGGCGAAGGCCCTATTGTTTTCCTAAGGATTATTTATTAGGGCCCAAGCCCTGAAAGGGCGAAGGCCCTATTGTTTTCCTTCCGATTATTAGGGCCCAAGGCCTGAAAGGGCGAAGGCCCTATTGTTTTCCTTGCGATTATTTTTCTTTAGCATTATTATTATTTTACTACCTTTTGGACACTTTTGGGGCCCTTAACGTGCTCGAAAACTCTTGAAACTTTGCACACGGGTCAGAACCCGCGGCCATCAGAGCCGGGCTGAAGCTGGTACCCGGGCGTGGTAGGGCGGCTCGTCAGCGCCCCCTGGAACGGGGTCCGA